>NC_139142.1:64442954-64936700 GCF_964270905.1 Leucopleurus acutus | reverse complement strand
TGTAGACTTCTCACTGGATGTTCTGAAATTTCCCACTGATATGTGTGACATGGAATGAATCTATTTTTTTTTTCCAGTGTGTTGGGATCTCAGTGGGCTCTCAATCTGGAAACTTATCCTTCAGTCTGGAAAATCTTGAATAACTACTTTGACTTCTTTCCTATTTTCTTGTTCCCATTCTAGCATGCCTATTTGGATGTTGGAATTTGTGAACCATTTGTTTCCTTATATTTTTCCTTTATCTTTTTGCTTTGCTGTCTAGGAGATTGCCTTAAAAATTTACTCTAATTCTTTATTGATTTTTTTTTCTCATTCATATTATAGTTTTAATTTTTAAGACCTTTTTGTTCTCTAAATGTTCTTTTTATTCTGTCCTGTCCCAATTTCTAGATGCAATTTCTGTTTTCTGTGATGACTAATAATAAAAATATATTTGTTTTTCATTTCTCTTTGCTTAGCCTTTTTCTTCCAAGTTACCATTTTCTGTTTGTTTCATCTGGTATTTTTAGTCCACGTTAGAGACTTCATCAGCTGTCATGTAATCTTTGATGGTCAATTTGTGGTTAAGTGGATTGGACATTCTGAGTGCATTAATTGGGTTTGTTGACTTTGAACTTCATCATTGAGTAGTCCAGGTGAACGCTGTAGGGAACCCCAACATCTGTTATCTTTAAATTTCTCCTGTTGGACTGGTCAGCTTCCTCAAAGATGGAACTTTCGACCTCTTGCCTTGGAGGGCTGCAGGTATTCTGGAAGCCCTGTGGGGAAAAGGGTGGGGTTCTCAGAGTGTGTATGAGATCACTTAATCTCCCTGTTTTGGGTCCTCAACTGCTCCTGGTTATCCCCTAGTTTATCTGTCTCCAGAGAATAAACCTCTAAGACCTCCCACTCTTACTTCCACAGAGGTAGTCCTAGCCCCTGGACTGGCATCTAATTGCTTCTCAGATAGCTTTCATACAATCCTCCATATTTTAGCTGCATACTTTCCTACAACATCACTCTCTCTCCCAGTTCCATACATCACTGGTACTCCAGGTCCTAAAACCTTTGTGACTTCTGTGGTATATGGGGTTATGTCTTAACTTTCCGTCCTATTGGCTTTGGTTGCCTTGTCTCAGTGGTGCTCAGTCAGTTGCTGCTAATCCATCTTCCTACCACCTAGAAAAATGTTATGGCTGATAGCTCGTCTCCTGTTTTCCCTATTCTTATGGGTTCATGTCATTTAAAAAGTAATCTTTACTGTGGTTTTAGTGTGGTATCAGGAGAGCATTCAGTATCGGGCCAGGCTGCCATCTTTTCACGGGAACCTCTTAGCTGCATAAATCTTAGAGATTCCATTATGGAAGGATATTGGTAGAGTTGGCCTTCTCTCTTCCCTGTTTGCTGCTGCTCCTTTCTTATTTGGATTGCCACTCTGGCTCCCGGAGCCTTGGTGGTGAGCTGCTGGAGCTATTTCTAAAGCAAAGCCAGGTCTCCAGTTCACTGCACTGACAGCTGTGCTGATGGATGTGGCACTACACGTAAGAGATTCATTGGCCTTGCACAAGTTTGCCCTTGCTTTATGCTCCTGACTACACTTTTACTTAACTCACCTTTGAGCCTGAAGAATGTGTGCATAATCTTTTTGAAAACGTTCGCTATGCTGATATCCTAGATTAATGTCTGTGAGCGTCTAGTGGTCAGAAGCTGAGAGTTGAAGCCCATAGACCAGGTGTCTCCTGCTACATGGTTTACAGGCCACCTTGACACAGGGACACATGCTCACTGACTCCTTTTTACCACTGAGAGGACATTGTACTTGTGAAGCCACCTTCATTCACTGATGCTGAAGGCTTTTACAAGTCTAAAACCATTCATCTTTTCAAGATGCTAAGGGTGTTGGTCCCATAAAGAGATGATAAATACTAAAAAAAAAAAAAAAAAAAAAAGATACCTAAAGTACAGTAACATCAGTCATTTCTGTTCCTTTCAGAAAAAGATTCCAGGACTTTTGATTCTTACTCTGCTTCCTAACAAACCAAGATGACAATTAGTAACATGCAAGATATTGACAAAACGGTTTTGTACTGTGTTCAGACTGATTTTGATATTGTCCTTTTAAGGAAAACTCTAAGGTCTGCCTGGAAAATGACCTTTTAAGGCCTCTACCCAGGGTTTTTTATCCAGAATTTTAACTTTTAGGTTAGTACAGTCAGATTGGATATGTGCAGTTGATTTATGTTCCTGATCAAGGTTTCTGTGTACCAATAAAACTTTATTTCTGGACACTGCAATTTGAATTTCCTATAATTTTCACATGCTATGAAATATTCTTTGGCTTTTTAAAAACTATTTAAAAACATAAAAGCTATTTTTAGCTCATGTATCTATAAAAACTGGTGGTGAGCCAAGTTTGGCCCACAGACAATTGTTTGCTGACCCTAGTTTAAAACTTTTGCCTTGTGATGAGTACTGTTCCCCTGTTGCCAAATTTCATCGCTGGCATGATCATCTGAATGTCTGTTGGTATAAAAACACTCTTTGAAATTGGGGTAGTCATGCTCAGTTTTTTGCTTTGATGGAAGAATTTTTCAAAGCCAGTTCAAACCACTTCCGTGTACCCCTTTTGACAACCTTTTCTTCTCCTTCCCGACTGCTTTTCTTCCATCTATTATTTTACTTTTCTCCTGTGTACTTTCAAATAATTCCAATTGTTTTTTGAGTTAAGACTATATTACACACTGTGCTAGTTGCTTAAGAGATATGAATATAAACCAGAGTCATAGCTCCTGGGTAGATGAAACACATTCATGGAAGAGATTTCTTTCTTTCTGACAAAATTCAACAAGCTAACCTGAGGTATAGGGGCAAGGGATGTGTTCTACAGAAATTGTGTCAGCAGAAATTGTGTAGGTATTTTCCCCGATGTGATATTGTAGATGACAAATACATGCACATTCTTCTGCTTGTATTTATTTCTGTTTTGGGGATTCCAGCAACATCAAAATGGTGAGTAGTAGTGCTCAGTTTAAAAATTTTTAATATTACCATATTTTCACTACTGTAAAGAGACTTCTGTCTCTTCAGATGTCCTCTGGTAATTTGTTCATTAATTTAAACTTTAAAAAACTTCTTTGGAAAGGTGTATTTCTTTGGCAAAGATAGATCTCTGCTTAGTAAAGATTTATGATTGAATGAACAAAGAGCAAGGAAGAAGCCTAGGTGATGCAGTCTGTGCACTGAAAATAATAAAACATAGGAACATTAAAAATGAAGGAAACCAGTCAAAGGCTGTAGAATCAAAGAACAACACAATTATAGATTTCATGGTAGTTACAGTAAGTAATTTAGTCTCAAATGCATACTCCTTTATTTTGTAGAGGGGATTGGCATTTGTGCAATATTCTCTAGTTAAATTTCAATTTATTGGATTTTTGCATCACTGAAGATTGATCTATTGAATTTGTCACAGTGGCCTTGTTTTTACCTTGTGTTTAATACCTGCTGGATCAGAATGGCAATCAATTTAGGTTAATTTCATTAAGTTTGCTAAAGCTTTTTAAATTAAAGTCACTTCTGACATGACCAGTAACAAAATGTAGGCAACATACCCTCATATATTATTGTTCTAGAAAAGAGATTGGTAATATATATTCTCTCTAACATTTCCTTACTTGGATTTTTAAATTCCCTTAATTATTTACTAGGCGATAAATCATTTAACATTTAAAATTTTAATTATCTGCATGATCATTGCTTAGTATTCTGTGCCAAACTTTAAACTCAGCATAGATTTAAGTTCTCACTAAATAGATTTCAATTAAATTCCTTCCACCTTTACTAGGAAAGAAATGGATTGTGTTTAATAAGTTGTATTGTACTCTCCATGGACAAATATAAACTGGGGAGTGGTTCGTGGCAAATAGCCTTTTAATTCTTGTGCATTTTAGTTTTCAGAGGAGTCACAATGCACTAGGCACTTATGTGAAGTATAATCATCGTTATGATTTTTTGAGTAATGTATTTTGCAATGAGCTCTGTAATATGCAATTATGGAACTCAGCTTGCATTATTAACTGATTTTATTAACTATCATTAATGCGGTATTTATAAATATTGCTGGGAGAACTGTAGTTGTATTTACTAAAGATAGAATCAAGAATTAAACTGATAAACTACTAGTGCACTAGAACCCTTGAAGAAAAGAAAAGCAGACTACATTGTTTCTAAAACCACTAGTAAATTCAGAAAGGGGGGAAAAAACCCAAACCATAAAAAATTGGTTATTTGCTTACATTTTATTCCTTCATGTCAGTGGTATGTAGGCATCACTGTAGTTTTCTGTGGGGAAATTGAGCAAGCTAAAGGTTGTCCTAGCATATGCTATTCTAGAATTAAAGAGATTTTGGTTATGTAGGGTTCAAGTTATCTTTGACACATTTTGCAGGTTACTTACAAATTCCTGCCTAAACATAGGAATCTTCTTTATCAGAGAGCCTAACATCAGATTTTAATCATATCTTAGACCCACAGGGTTTTAGGTTTCCAACAGGCCACCTGTCTCAGACATTTAAAAATTCACAGGACAGATGGGAAGGTGAAAGAACTTGTCCTTGGATAAAGAAATTCTTACATTGCAGGAACATTCACAGGCAGAGCTAGCCAGTACATCACACACATACCCTGTATTTGTCTAGTGTTGAGGTTTCATAATCGCACATTTCCCTTTGGTAGTATCAGTATAGAATTCCTTATTTATCTCCTATTCTGTTGGTGGGCAAGAGAAAAAAAAAAATCATAGCTTGTAAAACCTGTTGTTCAGGTGACCCATGAATCAGGAAAGAGGCGTATATTTTATATTAACTTTCCCGAATCTACTGTTGGTGGAATGTGTACCTTGTGTAAGACTGTGCACCGTCGTATTTAAGAATTGGGACCTCAAGCTGGCTTGCCTGGTTTTAAGTTTCTTCCTAACTACTTGCAAATGACCAAGGCAAGTTACCTGGTGTCCCTGTGCTTTAGTTGTCCCATCTGTAAGATGGGGATATTATAGTTCTTTGTGAAGTTTTTTTTTTTTTTTTTTTTTTTTTTTGCGGTATGTGGGCCTCTCACTGTTGTGGCCTCTCCCGTTGCGGAGCATAGGCTCCAGATGTGCAGGCTCAGCGGCCATGGCTCACGGGCCTAGCCGGTCCGCAGCATGTGGGATCTTCCCGGACCGGGGCACAAACCCGCGTCCCCTGCATCGGCAGGCGGACTCTCAACCACTGCGCCACCAGGGAAGCCCCCTTTGTGAAGTTTTTGAAAAGATGACAGGAGGATACTACATGAAAAGTGCCTCGGGTACTGCTTGACACTAAGAATCAGTATTCAGTAAATGTCACCTATTAAAAGTGATACTAATTACATGTAAAAAGTGAAAGAGGGACTTAAAGCTTATACTTGGAGATTTTTTGAAAGTTAATCCTTTAAAAATTTCATGTTCACATTTATCTCTTGGGGAGAGAATCTGTTACTTGGCTGAAGCATAGTGTTCAAAATCATCAAGCAGTTGAAACGTCAGTGGATTATGCTGTGAACTGTAGTTCATGAATTCCTTACATAAGCATTACTTAGGAACATATTAAACAATTGAATTCTCAGGCCCAACCTTAGAATTACTCCATCAGAAACTCTGGGTAGGACTGAGAAATCTTCTTTCATACCCCTCTGGGTGATGTTGCTGCACACTGAAGTTTGGGGACCCACTATACTTGTCCTGGGTAATAGGTAGAGAACCTGAACGCGATAGACTAGGTGCTCTAGTGGACATTCCTGTGTGTGGGGGGGCAGCTAAGAAATATATAAAGAAGCATTAAAAAATCAAGAATTTCAGGCGATAGAAGCGTGAGAAAACAAAACAAGTAAGTGGCGTTGGTGAACGATTGGGGGTATCAAGGGGACCCCTTGGATAGGTTGTTCTTAGAAGACCTGAAGATATGACGCCTGAGGTTAAACCTGAACTATGAGAATGATAAATAATAGATAGATGAAAGGGCAGTCCTGGAAGAGGAAACACCTAGTGCAAAGGCCATAAGATGGAGATGCTTTAGAGAAGGCTCTAGTCCTACCCTGCTAGTAATTACAATACTGACTGACAATTTAAGTGCAAGGGGCAAGTTTTTCTATATTCAAAACAACTTAATCATTTTAGATTTTTAAAGATGGAATTACATTATTTCAATATCATATATGTTATAAAAGAATTGTAAATCATTAAATTTAACTCACACTGTGGCAAGACTGATAATAAATACTATGTATAAAACTTTCTTTTTTCAATCTTTGCATGATAGAAGGCAAGTATATAACAGGTGAGGAAGAGCATATTTTTAAATCTAAGAAGATCTGCATCCAAATCTAAGCTTCTCCACTAGTTAGTGATACCAGGATTGAGTTACATTTTCTGTGCCTTAATTTTAGTGTCTATAAAATGGGAATATAAAATTTATCTTTCTGGGTTTAGTAACCCAGTTTTGAGATAGTTAAAACCATTTAAACAAGCAAACAGGTGATCAAAAAGTAGTAACTTTTATTTCAGATTTAGTAATAACTCTGAATTAATAGCCTAACTGTGAGCCAAAGGAAAGTCTGTGGCTCCATCCATCTTACAAATAGAGATTGTATTACTTTTAAAGGTTATGACTTTTTAAAAACTTTTTAAAAACTTTTTAAAAAGTTTTTTAAAAGTCACAGAACCGGGCTTCCTTGGTGGTGCAGTGGTTGAGAGGCTGCCTGCCAATGCAGGGGACACGGGTTCGTGCCCTGGTCCGGGATGATCCCACATGCCGCGGAGCGGCTGGGCCCGTGAGCCATGGCTGCTGAGCCTGTGCTCCGCAACGGGAGAGGCCACAACAGTGAGAGGAAAAGTCACAGAACCTTAGGAACTGCTCCTGAAGTCTGCTTCCCACAATCATTTCCTCCTACAGTTTTGACTTCATCTTGGGAGCTCCGCCATGTGCCCTTGACAGCTCGTATGTGCCCTTTCAGGCGTTTCTCTTCTAGTTTCTCTAATGGACGCGTTTAGTTCATGCACTCTCCTGACTAGTGCATATTGAAGGAATATGTCCTTGAGCATATTTTGGAGAAATCCGAAGTTGAGTTAAATACACATAATTCCAAAACAGTGAACGCTGGAAGATGACCAATGTTTCAGCACATATTTATTCGACTTGGGTGACAACTTAGCAAGTTAGGGAATGTTAAGATAATTTAAATGTACTTTGCAGATCTAATGACCAAAGTTATCTCCCCAGCTTAAGCGTTTAATATTTCTTGTATCAGTTTTCCTGAAAGTATTAGAAGGAGAGAATATTACGGGCATAAGGCACATATTTATTGAATGCCTATTATGGACCAAGCACTATCCTAAGTGTTATATATATGATTATGTGTTACTCAGATGTATATGACTTCTCAAAACCCTGTGAGTTATGTAATACCTAGTCCATTTTATAGATGAAGATAGCAAGGATCAGAGATACTAAGTAACCTCCCCAAATTTACAGCTAATAGAAGTTAAAACTCAAGTGTGTCTGATCCAAAAGCTCAAGATCGCTGTCTTCTAGTCAACAAATGCTGTATATTTTAGAAAATAAAAGTTGAGAATGAGGAAACTATTACTAACACATTGATGTGTCACTCTACTTGGCACATCTTTTTTTTTTTATTTTTGGCTGCGTTGGGTCTTCATTGCTGCATGCTGGCTTTCTCTAGTTGCGGCGAACGGGGGATACTCTTCGTTGCGGTTCTCATCACGGTGGCTTCTTTTGTTGCAGAGCACGGGCTCGAGGCGTGCGGGCTTCAGTAGTTGTAGCTCTCAGACTTAGTTGCTCCACGGCATGTGGGATCTTCCAGGACCAGGGATCGAACCCGTGTCCCCTGCATTGGCAGGTGGATTCTTAACCACTCCGCCACTGGGAAAGCGATTTATGTGTTTCAAATGCTGGTTCTGTGGTCTTACAGGAGTATATCTGCTTGAGAATAGAAGCAATAGCTTATGTTGTACTCCGCAGTGTAAGTGGGACATGTTGGAGAGGGATCAGTAGTTGCTAACCCTTTAGCCAAAAATGTGGGGCAGAACAGGAAAGACAGGGTTCCTGTTTGCTCTGTAGTGACAGAGCCAGACAATGAAGGGCCAGAAAAATTAAAGTGATTATAAAGTGTTTAGGTACGTTGAAGGAAACAACCAGGGGTTGAGGTAGAGGCCAATAAGGTGAGGAGATAAGATGCCGGAAATAGAAATGGCTGCTGTGAGGAGGTGACATCTAACATGAGCCTGAAAAGCTGAAGAGCCAGGTCCTAGGCCTGGTTGCTACCCTCAGTTATCAGAGGAAGCCTGAGCCGGCCACCCTTCTGCAGAGATGGGCAGAGAGCCCCAAGGCTTCCTCATCACTGTTAGAGGGTGGGCACCATTCTTGGCTCAGAGTGGGCCCTTGACAGTGACTGAATTCTGTAAAGTTCTGAAAAGAGCATTTTCTTATGTACCAACTTATGTACATTTGTGTCAATCTAGAACTGTTAGACACTTGTACTTAAACTCTGAAATATAAACTTTTTATTACAGAAAATGTCAAACACACAACAAAGAAGAATATAGAGTAATGGATCTCCGTGTTCTCATATCTGGATTTGACAAATATCAATATTTTTCCAATCTTCTTTTATCTAACCTCTACTTCATTTTTTTCCTTTGGTATTTTCCAGCAAGTTTGAGACATTATTTCTTCACAGTTGTAAATACCTCGATGTGCATCTCTCAATGATGAGGGCATTTTTATTTACATAGCCCCAGAAAATTATTATGCTTAGAACTAACAATAACTATTTAATCTTCTGATCTTTAAAAACATTTAATAAAAAAGGCTAAATATGACTCATTAAAAAATTATGATGTTTGTCTATTATGATGTTTGGATCTATGTCTAGATTTCTATTTCCTTTTAGACTCTTCTCAGGCTCGTGACCTGACTATCCAAAGGCTACAATTTCTTACTCTTTCCAAAGCGACCAACCAAAGGTCATCAACTTCTTGTTAAAAAGGAAAAAAAAAAAAATCCCAAGAGGAGTGTCTACACTGCAACTGACTTGGAAAGTTACTCGACAGAACCTGTCTTTATTGGTCTCTGTGGTGGCAGATGGTATTAAATCTGTACATGTGTCAGAAACATTATTTTTCAAATAGTTTGCTCTGATATTTTTCCCCCAGACATAATTGGATGTTGGTTCTGTCTTTATACAATGCAAGTGGAATTGAGTGTTGGGTAGACTTTGGACAAACTTCCATCACTCGACAGGCGGTTTCTTGAACTGCCAGGACTGGCTGCTAGGCACCCGACACTGGAAATCTAGAAAAACATGTATCTTTGCAATAATTTCTTTTGACAGAGAGAGAGGAAGTCCCAGTGACACCTCTTAAAACTACAAAAACCTGAGTCACCAACTACTTTCACTTAAAAACCCCATGCAGTATTAGTTTGGCTTGAAGTCCTCTGCACTCCTCATTCGTTATTGAATCTTATTTTACTTTGTTCAGACAAGCTAGCTGGCCTATGGTGAGGCTTCACACAGCCGATTACCTCAAGGTGTTTAGTTCATTTATTATTTAAAGCATCAATCTTGTACAGGTTGTCCACTGACGACCCTCTGAGTCGATGTAGTAAATGCCTTTCATCCTTCCGGCCTCAGTCAGTGCTCACAAACCTACCTGCTGAGTTTGGCAGGCCAGGCAAGGTGCTGGAACATGGAAGATACCAGAGGTCATTGCACTTGCCTTTCTGTGTAAAGGTGCATGTGAAAAATGGGTACACAGTAGCAAATTCGGAGTTGAAATTTAAAGGAAATGAATCTTTAGAGGCAGTATTCCTTTCCAGAGAGACTTTATTAGATATTTTAGCTATTGTTACAGGCTGAATTTGAGTAGACCATAGTGGCATCACGCTTAAGAATATTTATATGGAAGTATATCATCTTTCATATTTGTGGTATTTGTCCTTGAACCCATTTTCCTTTCCTGGCTTGCTTTCAGTCTTGTGTTGTGATACCAACAATGGCCAATATGAATTACTTTCGAAAAGGCTAGCTTAAGTAATGTGCTCGTTCTACTGATGGGTTTATATGCCATTAAGAGTCTCTATCCTACACTGAATGTGCCAGGTATTTAACTGGGGACTGGTACTAATTTCAGAGCTAATACTGAGCTGTTCCACATCAATGCTTTCAGCAGGTGGCTTGAACTGACAGTGTAAAGAAAAAAGTGAGAGAAAATTACCATTGTACTTTAGAATTTCTCTGATTGAATTGACTGATTATACTGTCAAAGGAGCACTGGGAAGCTGGCAGGGTTATAGGGAGTGAAGAAATGACAGAATTCTTTTAGAAAAAGCTTGTCCGTTGGTTTTTGCACAGTCAAGTATTTCAAAATATAATAGGTTTGATGTGAGGTTTGAATTCAGTACTTGTGAAAATCTGTGTGGTCTCTGATTGGTATTTTAAAGCTTGAGTATTGTATAAGGAGAGCAAATGGTTTTCTTATTGCCATTTTCTCTTATAAGACAAAATATTAAAACACTGTGTTGAAGTTCCATCAGTAAACGTTAAACTACTTCTTATATTTGCAAAGTGGTTTTATAAAGATTTCATTTTTGTTAAGAAGTTTTATTTATTAGAAAATGGAATAGGAAACTTATCAAGTGACTCAAGATGAAAACTATTTGTTTTATCCAATCAGTCTTGGATTATGTTCTAAGATTTTCTGTTTCAGAAGAAACTCTTATCAGTAACAAATATTATTCTTGGCTGTCTCTTAAATTCATGTCTATTTATTCTAAAATGTTACATTATTTAAATATTTAAAATATTCTTTAAATGGATGATTCTTAAAAATTAGAGATACAGTATCCTGCTATTAGTAGAGCAATAATAATAGTAGCTAGTATAATTTGAATTCTTGCCAAGTAACAGGTACTTTGCTAATTATGGTGTCTCATTTAATCTTCACAGTCACTACACAAGGTAATTTCCCTTCATATCCCCATTTTACTTTACGGGCATATCAAGGCACAGGGAGGCTGAATAACTTACTGGATACCCAGAGCTCGTAAGAGGCAGAGATGGGATGCTGGCTCTCAGAACCCCAGTGCTCTATTGTAGCACAGAGGAGAGAAACTGGTTATACTCGACTCTTTTTTTTTTTTTTTTTTGGCTGTCAATGCACTGGCTGCCTCTGTACTGGTGACAGGGACTTAATACAGTTTCCCTTTTCATGGTTATCCCATTATGAATTTAATAGGACTTTTGATATACAGTCATGAGAATTCTTAAGGGAATGGTTTTAAAATGTGGGAAAAATGTATTGAAGTGTTCTGTGAAAGGTATAAGAGCAACAAATTTAGCAGAATGTCAGTTAGGTTTGGGGCAGAAAAAAATCAATCAGGATAAATGGGTCAGCATTCATCATTTGTTCAACAAATACTTATTGTACTGGGTGCCAAGCACTGGGCTTGGCCTGTCGGAAAGCACTGGGTGATTTATTTTTGTTGGGTTGACTCCCCGGTGGGATTATTCACAAACAACCTTTCGATGTAAATAGGAAGCTTTAATTGCAGGAGAGAAGGGTTCCAGTCTTTCTGGGTGGACCATGGTGCGCGAGTTTTGTTCGGTTGCATAATCTAGTAGGCTATCTTCGTATTCTCATTATTCTGATGCAGTGTAACAAACCAGCAGGAAACTGCATTCCATGGGATTTCTATGGGGACTACAGAGAATTCGTTCCAATGCTTACAGAGCAGCCGCTTGTAGCTTAAAGTAGCTCCAGGGCTAATGTGAGGAGCTGTGCAGCTCTACTTGCTACTGAACTGTAAAACTGAAAGCATGTGTAGTGTAAATAAAACAGTGTCAGTAGAACTGTTTCTAATCTGGAGGCCTAATCAGAGAGTTGGTGGACAATCTGTTATTGTGGAAAGAGGGGAAAAAAGCAGGGGATTTGAAATATCGTACCACGCCCAAAATGTGAATACCTCTTTCTCCACTCGGTTTAAAATTTACTCCCTCTAATTTTGTTGTATTTCAATTGGAGGTAAATTGGAAAGAAAGAGAAAATGTTCTTCATTTCTCCCCACCCGTGGAACACAAAGTAACTGGCAAGGGGAGTGATACTTTCAGTAACAAACTTTCTCAGCCTAGGCTTGTAACGGAAAAAGGAATCCGTATTCTGGGATAGGTTTGTTGGATTTCTGCATTACGCCTGCATTCTGTAGGCACCTGGTTGCCCCCATCCCTGACGGTGGTGAGCACCGCCTCAGTTTTGTTAGTGGAAGACCCATCTGATCTTTAGTCACATGACATATTTGGTGATTGAGGTCCCAGGCCCCTGCCATCTCCCAACCACGCCTCCTGTGCTTCTCCTGCTGCTGCCTTGGCTACAGTGCTGCCTATCTGGGGGGCCTGCTTCACAGGTCAGGCCTGCAACCTGTGAATCACAGAAGGCCCCACACTGGGTTTAGTCCTCTGCTGTTATTCCCTTGAAATTCTTAATAATGCTTAATCAAGGGGCCCCCCATTTTGCACTGGGTTCTTTGTACAAATCTTGTAGCTGGTACTAGTTGTTCTACGAGCCTCTTCTTCCTCCCTGCTCCCAGCACCAGAGGTTGCATCCTTCAAGGTCCAGCTTAAGTGCTGCCTCATACATGAAGGTTTCTGGTTCCTTCATAGACATGAGTGTCTCTTCCCTGTGTGCGTACCTCAGTTACAACCTGCATGACACCCTGCCTTGAACTCACAGTGTGCACCTCTGTCTTCCTCCACACAAGGTGGGCTCTTAGAGGGAGGGCAGGTGCCCTCTAAGAATCTTCTTATTCTTCTCCTCCATATTCTAGGCTTTCAGTGCTCCATAAATGCTTGTTGAATTGAAGTGAATTAAATAATTTGCCCTTTTATTTGAAAGAGTAAAGAAATTTACATTTAATATAAGGCCCCTTTGACAGACATACTGCCTTCATTTCTGTTCTCTTCTGATGAAGAATTATGGTGCTGGCTTCCATCAAATGGCAAATGTGATGAGATGGCACACATTTGATTCTGCCTCACTTATAAATTTGGGGTGGAGAAAATATAAATGAAATCATTTCACTAATTTTAAGACATTTAAAGAGTATGGAAATTGAGCTTAGGAGGAAAAGGTTAACTAAGGTTAAAGCGAATGATTTTCATTTTGCTTAGCATATCACCAAGTGGAGACTTAAAGGCAATCCTCTTTTCTCACCAAACTTCCCTGAACTGCTCCTGGATTTCCTTTTAGCATAATTTAAGTAAGATGTAATAGTTTAATTTTGCATGGTTCACAAGTGCTATTTTCATACAGGGAACATTTCATAATGTGGTTCCCTGAACCTCTTAGAGGAATCGAATTTGTAAAGGTTGTTGTCTACACAGGCAGTAGAACCTTAGCAGTTTCATAACCTGCATAGATATTGGGGCTTTGTTGGTTGGGTACAAAAGAGAACACAGTTGGCTGTGCTGCAGGGATTTTTAGCAGAGGGGTCATGATCAGCTTCAGAGGTTCTATACACTCAAACTGTAGGCAAAATGTGTTTCGGGAGTGTTTGAATATCCTTCTGGACAGAGGGCCCCCAAAGCATCTTCTCAAAGTGTTCAAGATAAGTTAAGAACCAATAAATGAGAAGAAATAGAAACTGGAATGAACATACTACACACACACACACACACACACACACACACACACACATTATAAAGCTAAATTTAAAAGGCAGCCTATTAAAAACCAAATCTTGTTGAACATGCATTTGTCTTGTTGAGATATGAAATATCTGGGCTGTAAAATGTATCTACTATACAGATTGCCAACAAACACATGAAAGAATGCTCAACATCATTAATCATTAGAGAAATGCAAATCAAAACTACAATGAGGTATCACCTCACGCCAGTCAGCATGGTCATCATCAAAAAATCTACAAACAATAAATGCTGGAGAGGGTGTGGAGAAAAGGGAACCCTCTTGCACAGTTGGTGGGAATGTAAATTGATACAGCCACTATGGAGAACAGTATGGAGGTTCCTTAAAAAACTACAAATAGAACTACCATACGACCCAGCAATCCCACTACTGGGCATATGCCCTGAGAAAACCATAACTCAGAAAGAGTCATGTACCACAATGTTCATTGCAGCTCTATTTACAATAGCCAGGACATGGAAGCAACCTAAGTGTCCATCGACAGATGAATGGATGAAGAAGATGTGGCACATATGTACAATGGAATATTACTCAGCCATAAAAAGAAACGAAATTGGGTTGTTTGTAGTGAGGTGGATGGACCTAGAGTCTGTCATACAGAGTGAAGTAAGTCAGAAAGACAAAAACAAATACCGTATGATAACACATATATATGGAATCTAAAAAAAAAATGGTCATGAAGAACCTAGGGGCAAGACGTGAATAAAGATGCAGACCTACTAGAGAATGGACTTGAGGATATGGGGAGGGGGAAGGGTAAGCCGGGACAAAGTGAGAGAGTGGTAGTGTGTATATGGACATATACACACTACCAAATGTAAAATAGATAGCTAGTGGGAAGCAGTCGCATAGCAGGGAGATCAGCTCAGTGCTTTGTGACCAGCTGGGAGGGTGGGAGGGAAGGAGATGCAAGAGGGAAGAGATATGGGGATATATGTATATGTATAACTGATTCACTTTGTTATAAAGCAGAAACTAATATACCATTGTAAAGCAATTATACTCCGATAAAAATGTAAAAAATAAATAAAATGTATCTACTAAGTATTACACTATTATTTTTCTGAAAATAGATTTATGTATTTACGTATAGATTAGTCTTAGGTCCTGAACTTGTTCGTTTTTTGGATGCACATATGTGAGTAATATTACATTAAGAAGAAGAGGAATTAGGCAAAACACAAGTCCTTCATTATGTCAAATGGTCATAAAAGGGAATATCTAACTGCTACATTTGGAGGAAAAGCCCAACTTCTAGCCAGTATTATTCCTCAATATGGGAACTTTAAGACCTTGCTTGTGGCATATATGTGCTGGGTATAACCCTGCTTTACAATTGTGAAAATCTTTGCTTAGAAGTAAGTGAACAGCTCAGAAGTAAGTGAAACAGCTTTGCTTAGAAGTAAGTGAAACAGCTCAGTAATCTTCGCTTAGAAGTAAGTGAAACAGAAGTAAGATGCCACATCCTGGGTGTGTGATTGCCTTACCCAAGCGTTACACACAGCCACTGAGTTTCTCCTGCCTCTCTCAGAGGAGGGCTCGAGGGCCATGATTGTCTTGCCTAATTTCTGTGGCTTGCTTTTCTGTTTAGCATTCTTTTCCTTATGTATTTTCTCTTTTCACTGATTGCTCACTGGACACTCTGAGCATGCTTAGGAGAAGCACAGCCATGGAGGAGCCCAAGCTTGCTTACAGAAACTCAGCTTGGACCGTGGTGTTCGTTTGGAACCCAGTTGCTTCTAAAATATACAAACGTTGAAGTTGGGATGAACTCTGAAACCAGAAACCCTGAGGCAGTGGCGGTTCTCTTCATTATATTTTAGAAACCACTTGCTGTGTGCAAGACTCAGTGCTAAGCCTAAAGGGCATTCGAAGGTAAACAGAACTGGCCCTTGCCTTGAGGACAAGGCCAGGCCACAGGGAAAATAAGATGCCAGACATCTGACCTGGGTACTCTCAGATGGAACAACTCAACCAAGACTCTGAGAAGCACGTTCTTCCAAAGACATGGGCCTCGCCTGAGAGGGGAAGCATATTCCAATTTTTAAGAGAGATTTTGAGCTTACTTGGAATCATTTCCAAGTCGGAGCCCCAGGAATCACCCTAAAAATCGTGCAGCCTTACAGGATAGATCCCTATTTCTCTGTCCTGTCTGTGTGGTTGGCATAGAGTTCCCTGGTGGGACCCAGCTGGCACAAGAGGTTGCTTTCTGACTGCATTTGCCTCCCCTGGTCCCTTCATGTGTGTCTCTGCTCCTTCCTTTCCCCAGTTCCACACCCACACCCCCTTCCCTCTTTCCCTCTCACCAATTTACCATTTCTTCCCTCCTGCTTCCTCTCAATCATGAGTTCCTAGTGGTAATCTTTAACTCCTAGGCCGTCTCAAGATCTTAAAAAGTAAAAGCGGGATCCTTCTCAAAGAGGGATAAAAGAAATGCTTAACTTCCCAGTGCTCTGAATTGAAGCTACATTGTAATAGGAGACCTTTGTCTTAAAGGATATATTTTTTTGGTCCAAAATCATGTTTTCAGAAAAGCAATACTTAACATCTACAGTTGAAAACTTAAAAACTTTTTAAGAGAGCATTTTTGAAAGTTTTGTAGCCCTCTGGTGGAGTGTCAAGAGAACCATAATGGAAATATTTGATGACTTGAGATTTTAACTATTTTCAATATGACTGAATGACACACGTTAAAAAATTTTAACGCTCTTTGATTTGAGGACAGTCATTTTGTTCACAGATCTGTGGCTAAGTAGCTCAACATTTATTTTTATTACTTACACTTTTGCATTGATATGAACAACTCATTTGATCCAAATTCAGAGTGAATAAAGTATACGGTGTTTATTAAAAATTTGCCTATACTGTCCATTTTTGTTAGGATTTTATTAAGTGATTAATCACAGAAATTTAAAATGGGGGTGGGGTGAGGAGGCAAGCAAGACATTTGTGGGCTATGAATACGGAAGGGCTGCCAGGCTCTCAGAGTGCTGTTTTGCATCTATGCTATGCAAATGAGCAGTCGTAAGCCTTTGTATGAAAGCAATTTGACATTGAGGAAAGAGCATTGAATTGAAATCAGACCTGAGTTTTCAGTCTGTTTCCTCACCCTGTAGATACATGATTCTGGAGAGACCACAGCACCTGTTTGGAAGGCTTTTCACATCAGTGAAGGGTAGCAGGAGACATAACTTCTAACATGTCTTGTAGTTCTGTGATTTTGGGATTTTTTGACATCATTAAAAAAAATCCGGTACAGTTTTTAGTGATGTTACATTGTTACTGGAAAGACATGCTTTGTTGAATCTTTGGAGGAAAATGCACATTTATGATAATTCTAAGAATATTATTAGATAAATTAATTTAAAAGAAATGCTCACTGGTATACTGAGACTTACTTGAGGGTAGAAGTTTCTTCGTTTCATTTTTGTATTCTCGGTCTGACTTAACACCTGATGTATAGTGGACATTCAAAAACTATTGATTGATTTTCATTCATTCCATTTCTAAGGTCTCGAATCCAAAAATTAAAAAAATGCATCCAGAATAGATTTGTTAAATGGAGTTCACGTTGTTTCAAGAGATGTCTACTTACGTAAACCTACAAATAATTTTGTTAGCATAGACTAGTTGCCTAATAGGCCTTGCGTAATAGTTTAGGTCATATATTTATTTAATTTAAAACAAGAAAAGGAATTGGTTATTAATCATGTAATGTAAAAGTATATTTTCCAGATAGAAAAATATTTTTCTAAACATGGGAAGTTTTAATGTTTTTAAAATTTCTTGTTTTGATTTTTCTGTAACTGGATTAAAAAAATCGAGGAAAAGAAATTTGTCTAATAACTCATATCTTTTGTATTCTTAATAATTTCACATGTGTATGAAAGCATTTTAAAATATTTCAGATATCTTTGGATTTCGAAATTACTAGGTTGCATTTTATTTTTTATCTTGAACAAACTAGGTTATAGCAAGTTAAGTTTCATCATCTAGCAAGTTTTATGTGCCAAGTTATGAACTCCCAGATATTACAGTTTAAAATAGCAGTGATGCCACTGTAATAGTAATGATAAATGGCATACATTTGAAACATTTAAAAATGATCATAGCCTTGCAGCCAAAAAGAGCTGGAAAATATTAATGGTACAGGAACTATTTTATGTGGATCTGAATTATGTATAGCAGAGAGAGATAGAAAGAGATAAATTACACAATAAATCAAAGTTCACATGGTGTATTGTTTATTTTTAAAAAACTATACAAACTTTCTGTTTATGCAGTATGTCAGCTATTTGAAAAAAAGATGAATAGTTCCAGATTCAGATTTATTCCCAGAATGAATATTTAGCACCCAACAGTGTCATACTGAATGTAGGAAAATAATTACAGTGTATGTTTAACCATGAAGAATTCTAGGAAAGCATTGACTTTTTACATGTTGAATGCGCTTTTATTCTCTGACCAATTTGTACCTTTTGTGCTGTTTTTGATTTATAAAAGTCAGGTGCTATAAACTTCCTTTCAGAAACTGAGGCAGTAATATCTTCAGAAGTGTGTTTAAGATTATAATAAGGCAATAATTAACAGGAAACGTGTCTCCTTGATAAATCTGTTGTATTAAAACATGATGATTGCAGAGCATTACTAACATTGGGAAATGTTATTTGATGAATGTATAGAAATGACTTGCAGAATCCACTGGTGATCAGAATAAAACTTGATGGGCTTTCTTAATAAGATTCTGAACAAGTACCTATGTGAGGGGAATTTAAGTGGTTTTCATATTTTTTGCAGACATGGTTTACTGTAGAAATACTATGTTATACTCTTTTTAAGAGGTTACAACACTTAGATTTAACAAATACTTCTGTAAACAGTCCTGAATTACTTCTGCCCTGATTTTGGCCAGCGGTCTGTGGGTTTCTGTTCATTTGCCATCTAGGTGCAGGTGCTATTAGCCATCAATATGTCTTATCCCATACATTACGCGTCAGTATGCTCCTAACAAAAAGAATGATAGAACTACTGTAGCACTTGCTTAGGATTCTAATATAGAACTTAAAAAACTGGGGTGGTGGTGTGATAAATCGGGAGATTGGGATTGACATATGTACACTAATATGTATAAAATGGATAACCAATAAGAGCCTGCTGTATAAAAAAATAAAATTCAAAAAAAAAAAAAGAAAAAACAAAACTGCAGTCAGTGTCTCACAGGTGAAAGAGCCCTGGTATGGTTATCACTGTGGTGATTATTCCCTCTAAAGCGATTTGCATGTGTGCCAAATAACCTATACCTGGAATGATTTTGAAAACGGTACCATAGATCATTCATGCATGCATGCATTCACTCATTCAACAACATTTACTACAAGGTAATACCCAAGGATCTAAAGAAACAAAAATATAAATGTTCATGTCTGTCATATCTTATTTTTCCCTGTGAGTTTGATTAGTCCTCTGCTAACGTCCTGACATGCCCACTCACCATCCTGCCTCGTGGGCCCCATCAATTTGTTTGGTGCTCACCCAGTCCAGGAGTCTGTTGATCTCTATGTAAGGTCTTTACAGATAAATCAGCGGCTGAATGGAGGTTCTGGAAGTGAGGTAGGGAGATGAAAGCTTTTGGAGAAGAGGGTGGAAGCAAGGAAGAATAATCAGAATAGAGTGGAGATAAAGAGGGCCTTAGAGACAGCTAGGAGGAGCTATATGGATGGATGGGGAGCTAGCAGCGGTGGTAGGATTTAAGTTGTGTGTCAGGAGTTTCCATGGAGAGGAGACGCAAGAGGAGCATATGGACTATAATGGCCACAACCGTAAAGCAACCTCACAGGGACTATCGGTCACTTCACTGGCCATTTCATGTGCCTCATACGTAGATTGATGTGGAAAAAGGAAACAACAATAAACATTTGGGGAAAAGGATGCTGTCTTTGCTGATATTATAATGGTGTAGGTATGTCCTAAGCTTATTGAAGTTTTCCTCTGATAATTATACAAAATTTTTATATCTAAGAATCAATGAAAACAACTGTAATTGAGTTGAGTTTGACAAATATTGATTTACATAATTTAAAATGTAGATAGCAAAGGCAAAATGCTTGTATGTTTTCAGATGATGCCAAAAATACATTTCCAACAAAGTTCTTCTTGTGCTTTTCCAGAATTTGAAGGGTTGCCATCAGATGAGATACATATTGCCTAAATTTTTAGAGCTTATGTATGCTTTTCTTTCCATTTCTGAAAATAATCTCGTTAAAAAACCCATTTGTACAAAAACTATTCTCTATTTTTATTGACATTATACTGACCAAATAAAAACTGAAATTTGACCATTCAGATATTTCTTTCCCTTAGGAAGCATGTCTACTTGTTTCAATGGGAACCAAAGTAAAATGGAAGAGATGTTTAAATGCTTTTTATTCATAGTGTTAAAAATGCTTAGAGGAAGAATTCACATTTTTCCTTAACACAATGTAACAAGCAATTAACTTTTTGGCATAGTGATAAATCTGCTTCTCTAAGAAGGTGTTTTGTGTTTTAATAAGTGGCAATACATGTTAGTATATTCATTTTTACTGAATAGTTGAATGAAAAAATATGAATTTAATTCATAAAGTATTACCTTGGGCTTATTGAGATTTTATGTACAACATCCCAATGGGATGGCATCCCATGCAGCAGAGTACTATTTAAAAAAAAAATTGCAACAAACCATGTTAAAGTATCCTAGTATTTGTGAAGTATTATCTTTAATCTACTTACTTTCTAAAATAAACTTAAAAACAGAAATTCTTTGGTAATGATGAATCAGTAATAATGGAATATGGCTTTAGAACAACAAAATCAAAGGTTAGTTACCTCAGTTAGCACTTAAAAAATTCTTACCATCATGTGTTCATTCATGAATTGTTCATTTGTTCATTTATTTAATTTTATTACATATCTGTTCTATTTTTAGAGGGAATAGATAAAGTGTTATCTATCTAGAAACTTATCAAATAGTTGTGATCTATATAGTATTAGCATATAAGTGGTACCTGCATTGCAAATGCCAAACAATAAAAAATCTTCGCTGTATAAATTTTTCAAAATTGTCATATAATATATATATATAATATAAAATTGGCCATTTAAACCATTTATATATACAATTCAGTGGTATTAATTACATTCACAATATTGTCCAACCGTCGCCATTATATATTTCCAAAACTTTGTCCTGACCCCAAACAGAAACTCTGTACCCATTAAGCAGTAATTCCCCACCTCCACCCCCCTTTTTACTTCCTGGTAACTGCTAATCTATTTTCTGTCGCTATGTATTTGTCTATTCTAGATATTTTATGTAATGGAATCATATAATATTTGCCTTTTGTGTCTGTCTTATTTTACTTAGTACGTTTTCAAGGTACATCCATGTTGTAGCATGTATCAAAAAGTCACTTTTTTATGGCTGATAATATTCCACTACATGTATATTCCATATATTGTATATTCATTTATCTGTTGATGGACACTGGGTTGTTTCCAACTTTTGGTTATTGTGATTAACGCCGCAGTGAACATTGTACATTGGTGCACAAATATCTGTTTCAGTCCCTGTTTTCAGTACTTTTGAGTATATATCTTGGAGTGAAATAGCTGGGTCATGTGGCAGTTCTACATTTAAGTTTTTTGGGAACTGCCAAACTGGTTTACATAGCAGCTGTACCATTTAAAATTCCCACCTGAAAGCATTAGGCTTCCGACCTCTCCACATCCTCACCAATACTTGTTATTTTCCATGTTTTTTGGTTTTTTTTGGTTTTTTTTATTATAGCCATCCTAGTGCATGTGAAATGATATCTCATTATGGTTTGAATTTGCATTTCCCTGATGACAAATGATTACGAGCATCTTTTCATGGGCTTATGGACTATTTGTATATCTTTTTTATAGAAATGTCTATTCAAGTTCTTTGGCTTCTTTTAAACTGAGTTGTCTTTTTGCTTAGTTCTTTGTATATTCTGCCTGTTAAACCCTTATCAGATAAATGATTTACAAATATTTTCTTCCATTCTCTAGGTTTTCTTTTTACTTTCATGATAATGTCCTATAATGCACAAAAGTCTTCATTTTTTTTTTTTTTTTTTTTGCGGTACGTGGGCCTCTCACTGTTGTGGCCTCTCCGGAGGCGCAGGCTCAGGGGCCATGGCTCACAGGCCCAGCTGCTCCGCGGCATGTGGGATCTTCCCGGACCGGGGCACGAACCTGTGTCCCCTGCATTGGCAGGCAGACTCTCAACCGCTGCACCACCAGGGAAGCCCCAAGTCTTCAATTTTGAAGTTCAATTTATCTAATTTTTCTTTTATTGCTTGCGCTTTTAGTGTCATATTTAAGAATGTTGCCAAATTGAAGGTCATAAAGATTTTCCTTTATGTTTTTTTCCTGACAGTTTTATAATTTTAGCTCTTTATTTAGGTTGTTAATTCATTTTGAGTTCATTCTTGCATGTGGTTGTGATAAAAGGGCCCAACTTCATTCTTTTGCGTGTTGAAATACAGTTGTTGCAGAACTATTTGTTGAAGACACTGTTCTTTCACCATTGAATGGACTTGGCACCCTTGTTGAAAATCAGCTGGCCAGAGATGTATTGGTTGATTTCTGGACTCTCAGTTCTATTCCATTGGTCCACACGTCTATCCTCAAGCAAGTACCTCACTCTTTTGATTTCTATAGCTTTGTTGTAGGTTTTAAAACCAGGAAGTGTGAGTCTTCCAACTTTGTTCTCTTTTTCAAGACTGTTTTGACTATTTGGGGCTCCTTGACACTCCATGTGAATTTCAGGATTAGCTTTTCCATTTCTCCACAAGAGGCTGTAAGAATTTTTATAGGGATTGAGTTGAATCTGTAGATCACTTTGGGTGTATAACCATTTTAATATGCTTTTGGATTTGGTTTGCTAGTATTTTGTTGAGGATTGGTTATGTGAATTTTATTGATTGTCAGAATGGATCTTCTTGGATGCCTTCTTTGACAAGGCATTTCTGTCAGAGAATTGGCAGAACTTCTGAGTCTTACTTCTCTGAGTGAATCAAAACAATTTTTTACTTAAATTTTTATAAAGGGCCTTTACATTTAAGGAGTACAAAAACAATTTCATCTATAATGTTGGAAATAATTATGAAGTATCATGTGTCAGGTGATGGGTTACATGTTTATATGTTACTTCATTAAAAAGTAACAGCTATTAGTAAACTCACTTTGCAGTGAGGACACAGAAGCTTAGAGCTAGTAAATGGTAAAGCAAGGGTTTTAGCTCTTGCTTTTAGTCCTTGACTCCTGACTCCTAACTTTACATTATAATGTCTGATCTGAGACATGAATCTATTTAAACACTGCAAAGGAAGAACAGTAGTGCCTATAACCAAAGAATACCATATGATGGGTCTATTTTCATGTCTTCATTTTTCCTAGTTCAGAACTCTTCAAACATAAGAATAACACCGTACAACAGAAATTCACAGGACTAGAGTAATTATTGTGCTGTGTTCAAAAGCTGTAGATGAGTGGATGAATTGATGGCAAAAATATTACAGGAAATCCAAGAATGGCATGAATAAAATCTTTATAAATCTAAATGCACGAGTCAGTCTTTATCATTTCTAAACATCTTAGGCATTTTAGAGGACAGCAAGATTTCTCAGTAAAACCATGTGATTTTTCTATGTAAATGTTGTGGCATAACAGGTGTGTTGGCTAGTGATAAGATACGCTGCCAAGCAACAAATAAATAATTGCACACGAATCCCAGGAAGATGTTAGCTCTGGGGTATATTTGAATGTGATTTTTAAAATGGCATTCTATTTTTTTCTCAGCGTCAGAAATAGCGGCATACCCCTACCTTGAATGGTGAGGTTGACACTATTTTTCACTGAATATATCTTAGTTTTTAATGTTTTAAAATATTATTATGAAATATATCATGAATTCACCTCCACCACCACCACCCCAACCCCTTTACCTGGATAATGCATTTAAAATTTTTTTGATCATGTCTCCTTTAAGAAGTTGTCCTAGGTTTTCTAAACTTCTATTAGCCACTCACTCCTAAGTCCTTCCATAGCACCCTATTCTTACCTGTTTGTGGCACTGTCACCCTGATTTGCAATTTTCTGTTCACTAGCCATCCCTTTAAGACCATAAGTTCCTTGAGGGCAGAGAATGAATTTTGTTTAACAGTGTAACCTGTGCACCTTCTGGAATGGCTGGTGCTTAGGAAATGCTCAGTACTGAAAAGAGGTGATAAGTGAATAAATGTTCTGTGTTACTTGCACATGGTTCAAGAAACTGTTTCAGTACAGTCCAAGGCAACTCTAACAGTTGCTATTCTTAGCTGTCAGGAAAGTTCCTGTTCTGTAACCAACTTTGTTACCCTTTCCAATTGGTAAATCTTAGGAGGGTAGTAAAGGTGCTTCATCTATATACCTGAATACGTTACGTTGTCCGTGAAAAATCATGCATACTTTAGTGTTTCCGTGTCACTGACCAGTTATTCAAGAGTAGGGTATGGGGGTTGTTGGACTGTGATGCCTCTCACATCACTGATCATCAGGCTCTATTTCACTGCCATGACTAGTTGAGCTTCTCCCTCACTGATCCTGAAATAACACTGCTGGTTGCAGAGCAGGCCCTTCCCAGGTGGGAAGATACCTGTCTCTCGGGCAGGGATACTTACAACTTTAAGAATCAGGCATTGGAGAGGCTTCCTTTTTTACTATAATAGTCAAATTATGATTACTGAAACTTGGCAAAGTTGATCAACCTGGAGAAGCATCTTCTTATTGCACCATTCTCGTGAAGGCACCCCACCGTGCTAGGCACTGGCAGCTTGGAAGTGCTGAGTTTTCTGTGTGCTGAGGCGGTAGTCTTTATGTGTGATACAGGGTCAAGTGTCTAAAAGATATGGAGCAAACCGATTTTCATTTTAAAATAAGTTGGTGTCTAAGGTAAAAGACTTGTGTCAAATCCTATACTTTTTTCCTTCTCTTTACCCATATCACTTCTACACTGATCTTATGCAGGTTTGGGATGACATTTTTGTTCCTAAAAGGAAACAAAGTAGGCAAGTGTGTAATCAAAATATCGAGTAATAAATATGTAGAGTCAAATTTGAGCTTTAAAAGGGTGTGTTAGTGGGACCAGTTGGGGACTGGATTTGTGTTGGTTGGTGGAAAACAGTTTAAGTTAATTAAGGAAACTTACTAGAAAGACTGTACTTTACAGAGGCAACATCAAAGTAAAAAGACATACTGGGAAGAAAATAGATGAGATGTAGGAGGTGAAAAATAGGCAGGAATTTCAAAAATTTATTGTTTTCTAATTGCAGAATGGATTATTTCCATCCAGGAGTGATATTCAAAAGGTTTAACAACAGATTGTCCTGGACACTGGACTCATCAGAACGTAGGCCACCGGAGCAGTGTCCTAGGGCCTTTTAAGTTGTTGCACTAGGTGGGTGCAGGGATGAGATTAGTTAAAAACTGGTATGGAAGTATAGCAACACTTTAATAAATCGGTGGGTCTATATTAGAGCTTCTGACTCTCCTTCTACATTCTCCAGCGATGATGGCGCTGTCTGACTAGTAGTGACATCTCTGGAAAGGAGGAAAATGAAGACTCCTTTGAAATTTATTCTGTGTAGTTGGGAGACATGAGGGTATTTGTCTTCAATAAATTAAGCATTTCAATAAATAAATTTCTCTTGTATGTTTATGAAATTTCGCTGTATTAGATACTAGGTGCACAAAGCCTCCATTTTCCCAATGCACAGTAACTCTTAGCTTTTATAGTAGTGGAATTATGGCTCTGCAGGAGACACTGACACTGCAGCTCTCAACTTTCAGTCTGAGCCCTTGGGTTTCCATTCTGGTCTCCAGAACCTGCTGGATTTGGTTTGTGGCCAGCTGCTGATAACCTAGAATAAATCACCATGAATCACTCAGAGGGAACTAGAGAAAAAGGAGAAAAAAAGCAGTAAGATGCTAAGGGGACACTTTGAGGATTCAGGAAGGGCCAATGTTTAATATTGTTCCAGATGTCAGAGAAGAGCGAGATGAGTGTCAACTCCACAGGAAGGTGAGTGCCTGAAGCAAAGACATGGACAGTAGTTTCCACAGTGATGCCCCAGCGTGCAGTGCAGTGTGGCACACAGTGCTTCTGACAAAGGTGGGGAGAGAGAAAGAGAAAAATTGGTAAAATGTATGTTTTCTTATATTTGATTCCATGTCATTTCCTGGTTACCTTAACAGTCAACATTAAGTACGCAAAAATACTGGCAGGCAGGTTAAAATAAAGGAAAAAAAGTAATAGAGAGGAGAAGAAAGTGGCCGAGTATCTGATGGAAATTTATGGCTGGAATGAAGAGGGTAGCTAAAAGAAAAATCGAAGCAGGGATTTTGAGAAATGGTCATAGAAATTAAAACACGTAAGTAGAACAGAGGCCATCTGGTGAATTTGATATTTGTGAAGAACATTTTCTGATATAAGGTTGGAGTGATTAGGGTAAGAGAGAGAAAATTCTTGATGGTTTTGGTGTCTTAAAAAATCTTATGAGGGGCTTCCCTGGTGGCGCAGTGGTTGAGAGTCTGCCTGCCGATGCAGGGGACGCGGGTTCGTGCCCTGGTTCCGGAAGATCCCACGTGCCGCGGAGCGGCTGGGCCCGTGAGCCATGGCCGCTGAGCCTGCGCGTCCGGAGCCTGTGCTCCGCAACGGGAGAGGCCACAGTAGTGAGAGGCCCGCGTACCGCAAAAAAAAAAAAATCTTATGAGAACTTGTTTTAAAAATACATTCCTCTCAGACGTGGCTGAGATGAATCAGAGTATGACTGACAGGTGTCAATTCTGTTGGGAAAAGGGAAAGCACTGTTTTACCTGGTATTTGCATTATTTGCATTAACAATGCAGTTAATCTTTGTAGTTAATTCTTACAGTTTGTAAGAGTGTACATGTTCTCAATGTAGCAAATAACCTTCCATGTTTTAACCCTCAAGTAAAGGACAGGGTAGGAGTGAGTGGAATGTTTTATTGAATTCAGTAGAGCTGAGAGCTTGGAGGTAAATGTGTGAGGATATGGCTATAGAATTGAAGCTAGGAAGTTTCATATGCTTGTCACCAGGTCTATGAGGAAATATAGGAACGTTTTTGCATGTACCTCATATTTTTCCACCACTTGAATATTGTGAGAATACTCCTCAATAAAAGATTCTTTGATGTTATAGCCTTAGTCTTTGAGCTGACCTCACATGGCATTTATGTTCTCCCGAATGAGGGAAATAGCACTGGGCGGTGGTGATTTCAGATTGAACAGCTGGGGAACCAAATTAGATAAATCTGAAACTCGGTACTCAAAGATTACAAGGTCACTAGTATGAATGTGTAGATGTGCAGTGAAAGTACACGGTTTGTGTATATTTATGGAAGCAAAAACATGGGGGGGGGGAGGCAGAGGAAGGAAGTATTTATAGTTACTCACATGAATATTGAAATCATCCATAGTAAGGATTGGGCACTAAAAGGAGAAAGTGATGTCAGATAATCAGATTGTGTAGGTTCAAATATGAAAAACAGGCATAAAATAGGGAAAGGGAATATCTAAATCTTGCATAGTGAAATAATGGAACAAAAAGTCCCTCCCATAATATAATTTACTGTCTTTTGATTCCAGAAGAATTCTGTCATGATTTCATATTTCTGCAGTATAACTTGAAAACATTGTTAATGTAATTTCAAGTTTTATCTTTTAAACATTGAGTAGTTTGGAAGGTGATGCTTAATAATGCTTTTATGTTGCCTAATTGGTAACTTGTTAACATTTTTATTTAATGTCAGTGAGGAAAAAATTAAAATTAAATGGCTACTATAAAATGTGATTAGTGATTCAGATGACAAAAATGAAAAGTCTTTTGTCTGGAGTTACACATATTTTCCTTACCAATATTCTCCTTTTACTTTCTGTCAGCCAGTTTTTACTCCATGTAAAAGGCAAGCAAACAATCTTCCTGAAATCCTTTTCCATCTGAAACCACTGTTTCTTTGCTTTTTGACATATATTCAGACAAACCTTACAATGCTCTTCACTTATGTCTTTGTTTCTCTGTGGTTCTACTCTGGCTACCATGTGTGTGTATGGTTTTTCTCCCAATAATATAGTAAATTATTTAAGTATAAGAACTTTCTTCTTGAAATGCCCCTCTCTTCCTACAGGTATAGGGATGTATACAGAGCATTCAGTAGGTAATCAGTAAATGATTGATGAGTGAAAAATCGATTGAAGGAATAAATCACATGGACCCTTTTTGGAAGATGGCAATTGTGTATACTGGATTTGGATTTCAAATTTACTAACTGAAAATGTTGTAGTTTTAGTTTTTAAAAATACATTTTATATTTTTCCTGATTGTCTTTTCATAGTAGCAAAGACGTTGAGTAGTTTGAAATTTTCAACACTTTTCTCTGGGATACCTCTCAGCTGCCTTTGTTTTTCATGCTGTTTCTTCAGTTACATCAGATTAAGCAATGTCTCATAGCATATTTTATTTTATAGGCAGTTTAAATAAATGGCATCATTTTAATTTCCCTAGAAAACACACTTAAAGATGGTAGCAAAACAAATGTAGCAGTAAAATGAGTGGGCATATAGTTGTATTACTAGATGATAATCACCACCTGTTATCAGTATAATTTTATTATAATGCTATTTAATTTTTATTACCATTGAATTTGACAATGTTAGGAGTGTAATCATTGTGAAATATTTTTTTCCACTCTAAGTTCCAAACTTTTTCCTTTACACTCAGTTTGTAATTGTCCACATGGGGATCTGGTTTCATCCAGTGGTCATTTATAATTACTCTCTCTACTCTCTCATGCCAACATGTAAGCAGGCTCAGATCTTCCTGTCATTAAAACAACTTCTCTTCACTCCATGTCCCCTTCTAGCTATTTTTTCTTTCCTTCGCAGCCAAGTTTCACAAAACTACAATGTATGCTGGAAATTTCTGCTTTTCCATGGGAACCTGCCTCTTTGTTCCCACCATCTCCCATCCTTCTACTCTGAAGGAATTCTTCTGGCAGTGACCACTTAATTGTCAACATCCAGTGGTCTCTCTCTTTTTTTTTTAATGAAAGCTTCTTTATTTATTTATTTTATTTTATTTTTGGCTGTGTTGGGTCTTCGTTTCTGTGCGAGGGCTCTCTCTAGTTGCAGCGAGCGGGGGCCACTCTTCATCGCGGTGCGCGGGCCTCTCACTGTCGCGGAGCACAAGCTCCAGACGCGCAGGCTCAGTAGTTGTGGCTCACGGGCCTAGTTGCTCTGCGGCATTTGGGATCTTCTCAGACCAGGGCTCGAACCCGTGTCCCCTGCATTGGCAGGCAGATTCTCAACCGTTGCGCCACCAGGGAAGCCCCAGTGGTCTCTTTGACTCCCCCTCTTTTGACTTTGTGGACAAGTGCCTTCTACCAGAAAATCTCTCTTCCTTTGATTTCAGTGCTGCCTGTTTTGGTATCCTACTAGCTTCCTTCAAGTTGCCTTTATGGCTCCTTTTCCCCCTAGTACTCCTGTGTCTTTTTTTTTTTTTTTTTTTTTTTTTGCGGTACGCGGGTCTCTCACTGCTGTGGCCTCTCCCGTTGTGGAGCACAGGCTCCAGACGTGCAGGCCCAGCAGCCATGGCTCACGGGCCCAGCCGCTCCGCGGCATGTGGGATCTTCCCGGACCGGGGCACGAACCCGCGTCCCCTGCATCAGCAGGTGGACTCTCAACCAGTGCGCCAGCAGGGAAGCCCCTCTGTGTCTTTCAATGGACTTAAGAAATTGATCCTTGGATCTTTGCTGTCTCACTCTAGGCTGTCTCCTACAGCTCATCTAAGCCCAGGACTTAAATCAAATGCTTTTCCATCCATCTTCTCTATCATGTCTCTTTATGCCAAGTTCAGGCCCACATGATCTCGTGGCCAAAAGCTGCACAGTGTCCTTATTCTTCCCTCCTACGTATCCCTGGTAATCCTGTAATTGTACTCTTCGTTGAATTCAGAGCCATATTCCTAACGTGCACTAAACTCACGTCTCTTCATTGCTTATGATCCTTTAATGGCTCCTCATTGTCTAAATACAATGGCTGAATTCCTTGCATCAGCCTTAAGCAGTTCTGTGGTCTGACCCTTGCTGAATTCTTCAGCTTCACAGTCTCCCACTCCTCACATTTTCAAGCCATATGTATGTGCACCGTACGTTGCATACTGCTTTATGACTTCTCATTTTCCTCGTGATGCTCCTTTTGTTCCAGCACGCCCAACTTGTTACTGCCATTATCCCTGAAAACTCATTTTTAATGACTTGTCTGAAGGACTCCCTATCCAATGATGCCATCCTTGATTTGAGATATAACTGGCCGCTATCTTCTTTGTAGCTTCACAGTATCCTGAACTGCTTTTTCTGCCCTCTTGGAGCTTATACTTTAGTTGTTTAAACAAGCAGTTTGAACCTAGTGTGGTTGGTACTCTAATTGGGAAGGATAGGGTGCCACAGAGCATTTTAGAAGGATGCTTGATTCAGACTTTAGAGGAAGCGACTACTGGTGGTAGTTGGGAAGGATGAGTAGGTCTTATCTAGGAAAGGGGGAAGAGGTAAAGGGAATGATTCCAGGCAGGAGAGGCCCTGGAGAGTAGAGCGAGACAGGAGCTGACGGTCTTCCTATGGCTGGAGTGTAAATTCGGGCTGTGGAACGGGGAAGACACAGGGGCTGTTCAAAGTCTTTAAAACATGTTGATGAGTTTGGAGCTTATGCTAATGGCAGTGGGAAGCCATGTAAAGTTGAGTAGAAGAGAGACCTGAGCAGATAACAGGGTAGAAAGGTTTCTCTGATTAAAGTGATGAGAAAAGATTGGAAGTGGTCCACAAAGAAAGGAGTTAGGAAGGAGGTTATTGCAGTAGTTCAGGAAAAATGATGGTAGCTTAGAGTAGGTGGTAGCACACATGGATAGGAGTAGATTATAGAAATTATTAGGGCTAAGAGAATTTGTAAGTGATTGGATATACGAGGAAGTTATGGGAAGAAATACAGGATGCTTCAGTGTTTTGTTGTGGACAGTGGGCGGTGCCACTTAACAAGACCAGACACCACTGGGGAGAGTCAAGCTGTTATGGGAAGGTGAAGATCTTAGTTTCATGTTTTGAAGTTCCTGTGTGATGTGAAGATAGTGAAGGCTGGCAGACAATCTGAAACCAAAAGACAGTCTGACTTGTTCATTGCCTTTTACTGAGTTGTAACATCTTTGATCATGTCTCAGTCATCCTTGAATGCCTGTGACTGTCATTCAGTTGGTTTTCAAGAACTATTTGAGTAAATGAATGAATGAATGAATGAAAAGGAAATACTCTCTAGGTAGATCTTCCCTGTCTATTCTTCTCCACAAAAGGATTGTATTTAGAACTTGTAGCCAATCAAGATTATCCTGTTAGCCTTTTCAGGATTCTTATCATGAATACTTGTAGTACAGCAGAGGAACTGGAAGCAAAAGTTCATCCTACAATATCAGAGATAAAGGTAAGAACCATTTCCCTCCTCAGAGTTTATAAGCACATCTCTTCTGATCCCATGTTGGTATTGTTGTCTGACTTTTTTCTTTCTGAGATTCAGGTTGTTTGTGACTTTAATGAAGGTCTCACATAGATACTCAGGTACTATTTTGTGTAACTCGTGTTAATGTTCAGATAATGAAAAATAACTGTAATTTTAAAGTCCAAGTAGTTCAGATTTCTGCAAGGTACACTTAGCTCCATAATGAGAAAATGAATCATGTTTTTCAAAGTGGATCCAGTTGGGTGTCATTTTCCCCCTGTATTTATGTTCAGTTGGAGTTAATCTGGCATTATCCCTAGATGTTTTAAAAGAAAAGCGGTAAGGATTCTTGTGTAAAATAATATTGCCCCAAAGATAGCAAGTGTGTTCTTGATTGAATGGAGAATTTTTTGAGAAGTCACAGGTACACACACTCCCCTCTCATACAAGGGTCGGTCTTGTTGGACTGTGTTATAATGCTGGCCGAGGAAAATTTTGGAAGAGAGCCGCTCAGGAAGAGCAGATGTTCTTTTTGGTTGCTTTGGCAGTGAGGGACACTGTGAGTCAAGGTTAAGATTTGGGAGCTAAATAATAGAACTAAGCTAGGGTTTTTTTGTTGTTGTTGTTTTTCCTTCCAGCAAGCAATCCCCAAGGTCATGGACTCTGTCTTAAAAATTCTAGAGGTCTGAAGTGATTAAGAATTGAACTTTCTTATGTTATCATACACCACTAGGGAAGAAATCACGTGAATCTGAGGTCTGATGAGGAATGCTTGGGCCTCAGTCAAGGTAGCTGCAATCAGAATATAATTCAAGATGCTGGGATAGGCGATCATTGATTTCTGCAAAAAGACAAGTAGAGACTGAAAAAAAGTCGCTCTTGATCTTCATTTTTAACTTTGCTTTGCAAATTAAGTCTATATAAAAGCATCCTTGATTGAGGTGAACCATGCATACTTTTAAGTTACATTTTGCTTAACTCTCTCTCTCCAGTGTAAGTACACTCTTGTGCCTGTGCATCTGGAGACCTGTTTGGCTTAAATTACTGCAATAGTTTTGTAAGACATTATCTTACAGTACTGAAGGGCTTTTATAATTTTATTGTAGAGATGTTCTGGTCTCCAGCAATGAAGCAGTAGAATGTGAGTGTTTTTTAAGTGAACCTTTTTGCATGGATACCTTCAATTGCCATCTCTCTTTGTGACTCTCAAGTATTTTACCCTCTCACCAGATTTCCTTTCTGATATTCTATCTGAATATCAAAGTGCATATGCAACATCAGGACCACTCCAATGTCATAGCTCAGATTCTGCAACTCTGAAACGGAACTCTTGATTTGCCCCTCAAGTCTGATCCAGTTCCAGTGTTTCCTCTCTGAGCACATGACATCACCACCTATTGAGTTACACAATCAGAAACCCTGGATAGGAATGTATTCTTCTACTTGTCTCTCCTTCATGCTATATTCAATTCATCAACAAGCCCTGCTGACTTCTTTTCTTTAGTGATTCCAGAATCTAGCTCCCTCTCTCAAATTCCCTTGAGATCACTCTAGTCCAGTGGTTCTCATCTAGGGGAGAGTTTGTCCCCAGGTGGACATTTAGCAGTAACTGGAGACATTTTTGGTTGTCGCAATATAGCGATTGGTACTGATACTCAGTGGGTAGAAACGCATTCTGTTACACATTCTGTAATGAAAAGAAAAGCCCCAGAGACACAGAATTATCCAGCCCCGAATGTCAATCATGCCAAGGTTGAGAACACCTGCTCTAGTCCAAGTCAGCATCTTCTCATTCCGGCATTACCACATTAGCCTTTGAACTGGTCTTCCTCCAGTTAGTCTTAAGCAGTGCAAATGCAGCTCCATTACCCTTTATGGCTTCTCACTACTGTCAGGATAAAGACAGTACTTCCTCACCAGGGTAGGGAAGGCCCTGCAGGGTCTTGCTGTGGCTGCTTCTCCAACCCCCATCCCTGTTACCCCAGCTTGCTCTCTGTTCTGTAGCTGTATTGGCTTCTTTCTCATCTTTGCCTATGCTTTGCTCTTCCTGCCTATGACTTTCATACATACTCCCCTATTCCTGGAACATAATTCTCCTCACCTTTATATTGTTAATTTCTCTTGTTTATTCTTTACTTTGTGACTTGAATATCCCTGTTCTTGAGTAGTGCTTTTTGAACTCTACTCTAGATTAATCTTTTGATACCAATTCTCATAGGCCTGGGCTTTTCTTGTATCACTTAATTTTGTTGTAAGTTTGCTTCCCTTTTTAAAAAATGGGTATACTTAAAATAATAGCTGATAATAGCTAATAATTGCTGAACACTTATGCCAGGCACCCTTCTAGATGCTCTACATTTTTTCTTTAGTCATCACAACAGCCATATGTGATAGATGTCACTTTACATTGTTACCTTATTTCGTAGAGTCGAAGATACATTTTCCCCAACATCTCTGAAAGTTGGATGTGTCTTATTGTCAATGGCATCTTAAATTTGGCAGTACATGGTATTGGTTCTATTTTACAAATAAGAAAGCTGAGACACAGAGAGGTTAAGTCACTTGCCCAAGATCACATAACTAACAAGTGATAGTGTCAGGATTCCAATCCAGGCAGTCTGATGCCATGGACCATATCAGCTTCAGTTCAGTGCCTTCCTGCATCATAATGTTGCTGTGAGGATTATCAAGATAATACATGTCAAGCATTTAGCTCACTGATGTAGAGTAAGCACTGAATAAATGTCAGTTATGATTATTATTGGTATGTTTATTATTTCTCTTCTCATATAATTATTTCATGCTATCTCTTCCATTAAAAGGAAGATTTCAGAAGGGCTAGACCTCTGTCTCTTCTGTTTCTCCCTGTATCCGTTTTTCTTAGCATTGTGCAGGTAATGTGTTTTTTTTTTTTTTTTTTTGAATAAATAAATGAATGCTTGAATGAAGAGAGGGACTATTAAGGAGAATTGGAGTCCTATCATTTGAAGACACAAATATTCATCTTGCATGTTTGGTTTCTGCCTCTCTTATGGCACTTACCCCATTCTGTGTTGTAACATTTATTTGTGTAACTGTCTTTTATCTCCACCAGACTATAAACTCCCTACATACATGGCATTGCAACCCCTAGTGCCTACCACAGTTTCATTGTATAGAAGACACTCAGCACATATATGTTGGACTAATTGACTCTTGAATAACCCTAGCACTTCCAGCTCTTCTCAGGACCCAGTACTGTCATGGAGGATTATCTCTGGGAATTTTTTTAAAGTAAATTTTAAAAAAGATTTTTTTGATTGAAGTATAGTTGGTTTACAATATTACATTACTGTCAGGTATAAAGCATAGTGACCCTATATTTTTATGGATTGTATTCCATTTAAATTTGTTATAAAATATTGGCTGTATTCCCTATGTTGTACAATATGTCCTTATAGCTTATTTAGTTTATACATAGTAGTTTGTACCTCTTAATTCCCTATCCCTAACTCCCCCCTTGCCACTTCCCTCTTCCTACCGGTGGAACCACTAGTTTGTTCTCTATATCTGTGAGTCTGTTTCTGTTTTGTTAAATTGATTTGTTAGATTCGTTTTTCAGATTCCACATGTAAGTGATAATGTACAGTATTTGTCTTTCTCTGTTCGACTTACTTCACTAAGCATAATATCCTCCAGGTCCAACCATGTTGATGCAAATGGCAAAACTTCATTCTTTGTTATGGCTGAGTAATATTCCATTGTGTGTATGTATATACCACCTCCTTTTTATCCATTCATCTGCTGATGGACACTTAGGTTGATTTCATATCTTGACAATTGTAAATGATGCTGCTATGAACATTTGGGTGCATGTATCTTTTTGAGTTAGTATGGTCATTTTCTTTAGATGTATACCCAGGAGTGGAATTGCTGGGTCATATGGTAGCTCTGTTTTTAGTTTTTTGAGGACTCCATACTGTTTTCCATAGTCGCTTCACCAGTAAATATGTTGCACTGATTGACTCTTGAATCACCCTAGCACTTCCAGCTCTGTTCAGGACCCAGTACTGTCAGGGAGGAATATTATGTCTGGGAATATATTTTTTAACAGCATAATAAAACTTTTTGCCATCGAGTTGTTCTTATTTCCAAATTGTCTTCAGAAAGGTATCAACTGAATATTCCTACATATCTTTATGGACTTATTATAAGTTATGAAGAAAACAGACATCACACCTGATTGAAAAGTAGAGATAGAGATAGGTATTTGGGCATAACTTTTCTTTTTTATTTCTGGTTGAGTCTGTGTTTAAGAATTAGTGATGATTTTTCAGAGAGGATTGAAGGATAATTCCTTTAAAATTAAAGAAATGGGAAAACAGTTTCCCATGAAAATTAAAGAAATGGGAAAATAGTTTTTTAAGCATTGGAAGTTGTTTATCTGAATTACTCACTGTGTATAGAATAATGAATTTATTTCCTTTCCAACTGGCTACATTTATTGGAAGGCTAAAGAAAAAACTCTTTTATGCCAAGGAGAACGTTAGGTCACGGGCCTAAACAATTTACCTTGCTTCTTCCTTTTGGAGCTAGTTTCATGTCTCTGGCAGCTGAAGGCACAGGGTATTGCATTCTGCCCTGTCGGTGCCAAAAGTTCACAGAAGAGAACATTGTTGGCAGATCGTGCTTGTTTTAAGGACAAAGGTGTTGTAATTTCACACTTTAATTTTCAGGGATGTGTTCGTACACTAGAGGTGAGAGGTTCATAAAATCATGTATTGTGTACTAAGCACTTGGGGATATAGCATGTTTCACCTTGTTTGGCTGCTCACAAAGTTCCATGGTGGCCTTTGTTATCTGGACTATACACTGAGCGAGGCCCAGGAGGGAGCATTGAGTGGGATGAAAATTAATTATTGTTGTGTAGATTCAGAATTTAAACATGTTAGAAAACAAAAGGGAGGATATTTTACTACGTGCAATGACCTTTTTGACCACCAACGTAACTTCTTACCTCAGACAATTGTGCCTAAGGTTAATACTTCTACGCCAAAAACCAAATGAGTGTCTATGGGCCACCAGCTCGCCATCTCTACACATACTTTCGCTTACATTATGTTTTAGTTACTTTGTGGAAAAGCAACTAGGGTATAGCAGGATCTTGTAACATATGATCATTTAATACATTTTGAAATATCTTGTACCTTTGTAACATTCACATTAATTGCTATTTAGATATGAATATTTGGGGGAGTGTTTCAATTCCACATAATTCCAAATATTAGAATTAATGTGTAGAATTCTATTACAGTATAAAGATAGGCAGAAAACAATACAAACACAACTTTTTATTATCTATACATACAAGTAGATTCATGAATCTATATTATTTTCATCACTGTCAAAAAACTAAATCAAAAGATTTTCTTCTCACAAATGGAGATGAAGGATTCACTTCATTTGAGTTAGGTGTTGATACTATTCTAGATTTTTTTAAATGTGCATGTTCTTTTACACTGCAGTTCTGCCTCTATTGACAAACTCCTACAAATAAATCAAGAAAATGTGTAGAAGTGTTTATTTCAGTATTCTAATATCAAAAATTTAGGAACAACTTAAATATGTTTCTGTAGGCAACTGGATAAATAAATTACTACATTCATCCAATGAAATGCTGGGTAGTATTTAAACAGATCATGGTAGATTTATATGTGCTGAAGTTTAAGACATGTCTTTGCAAGTTTCAGAACAAGGTCAAGAAGATGATTTTATTCATGTGAATAAGATGAGGTTTGTGTATATGTGTTTTTAGTATATATCCATTTTTGAGAAATACACAGGAAATTGTAGTGATTTCGGGGGGGGGATAGAAAGACTTAGAGGCTAGGGGACTTTGCTTTTGCCTTTATATTCGTCAATGTTGTTTACATTTTGAAAAATATTTCTTCAAATATTTGTATTTTAATTTAGACATAAAATACTCTGAATCGAATCCTGAACTCTTGGGTTGGTTGTTTCTCATACTGGATGCCATGTGATGAGCAAATGAGTAGAAAGAAGGAAACGGGACAAAAATAAAGTGTATGTTTCAATTTTGCTCGTGGCACAGTTAACTATCACACACTCCACATGCCTTCCTGGACCCCACAGATGACACATATGTGGGACTCTGTGTCTCCTGCATGTGGGATGCTATAGCCCTTCAGTTAGTCTTAGGATATTGTTCTGGCACCCCCCCTCCCCAAACTGGTATTTATGGTACTCTCTTTTAGGGCTCATCATTATAGACCTTTTCTTAGTCTGCAAAAGGTTACTCTGCCATCAGGACAAATTATAGGTTGGATAATTACTGTTGTTCACTTCTGTCTCCTCTCTTTCTAATAGATAGCAATGCTATTTTTGTTATGATAAGAATGGATGCTTAGGGATTTTCCCTCCAAATTCTTTGTTTTCTTTCCATAATTCACATAATGTATTCAGAATATTGGTGAGTCTGTAATCTCTCATTTTGTAAATGGTCAAAATGAAATTTAGGGAAAGCAACTGAGTCTTCTCAGAGACCACGGCTGAGTTAAGACACACACAGAGTCACCAGTGAATGCGCAAATGTGTGCATCCTACTGCAACTGAAGAGAGTTGCTGCCTTTATCCCCAGAGTGAGCTCTAACTGAGGAAATACTTAAAAAAAAAAAAAAAAAGGCGTTTATCAGCAGAAATTATAAAAGCTGATCCTTGGATGGAAGAAAGTGCTGGGAAGAAACAGTAATTTAAAGCCATATGTGATATGCTTTTGTACTTTGTAACCAAATGTTAAGCCTTATAAATTTGTTGCGGAACATTTAGCCATTTTTATTACAGAATTAAAGGTAGAGGGAACATAGATAATTAAGCGAGGTGATAGCATAACAGTAAAGATAGAAAGATGGTCTAAGTTCTTATGGGCTGATTCTCTGTTCAGCGTTGTAGGTCATGCCTACACTGAACTTGGAAAGCTACTTTCACTTATATGGGTCTTGGGATCAACACTAGATGAATAGCAGAAAATAGCTGGATCATGTTTTAATCTGAAAGATTGCAAAATGCCAATCAGACCCTTGTCTTGCTCTACTTTTCAGAAATACTATGTGAAATGTGGATCATAAAGCAGAGTTTGGCTCTAAAACACCGAATTAAAATTATTCTTAGGAAGGCTTCAATTAACTCCACAGAAAAACTACCAGTATTCTCAATTTTGTAGCTAGAGATGCTTATGAGAGTGGCAGATGGCCACACAAAGCAACCGTGTTATTTTATTTCCAAATTTATGTAAACTGAACTCATAAATTAAAAAAAAAAAAAAAGACTTCTTAATTCTACCACAACAATCCTAGGTTCTAGAATCAAATCCTGGGATTTTAGAAAGTCATCTAAATTTGCTGATGAGGTTTTCAAAAACAGTAACTTATATGATTTAAAAGTGACCTCCTTGTACCTTCAATGGTTAGAACGTACACATCCTTTCTTCCCGTTCGGCTCATCTGCTAGGTGTTGGCGATGGTGGTTGAACAGGAGCGCTTTGACAGACAGATTAATTTGGGGTTAAACCCTGGCTGTTCAAGTACTTAGCTGGGAGACTTTAGGCAAATAATGTGACCGCTTTAAACTTCCCTGCCCTCATCTGTGAATACATAACCATATGGTTGTTTAAGGATTTGGTGAGAAAAACCATATGAAGCAATTAATTAGCATAGCACTAAGAACATAGTAAGTGCTCAATTATTAGCTACTTTTATTAAAATCTGTTTTTAAACATTGGCCAGTGGGAAATACAAGGAATGGATTATAATTTCTTTAAGTTTTGTAAATGGTTTTAAAAATAGATCACATAGTGTAATGATTAGGAAAAATTCTCTTGAACTAGATAGCCTTTAGACGTGGGTATAAGTTCAAATATTTAACACGTGGTATAACCTGGACACTAACACTTCAGAATGGATGCTGGCAGGTGGGCCTTGCCAGTATGGGCCAACCGAACACCAGTCAGGCCTTTGGAAACCCTTCTTTTGGAGTCAGTGATGATGTATCATATATATATCATGGCATTGCTATTTGATGTCTGATTAGAAAATATGGCATCCTACATAGTTATATTTTAGTCAATCCTGAGTTAGGCAAAAGAGTGTTTTTGTTTTAACTCCCTTGGTGAAATTCTTGGAATGAAATGGATATATGAACTGATGGGGAGGGGCCTTAGACCCTCCAGTAAATACCCTTCTCATCCATCTTATAAATTAGAAGCCTGAGGCCCAGGGAGGAGAAGTTCTGTCTAGTGCCCGCTCTACTCTGTGCTTCTTTCTAGGAATCAGTGCTTCCCCATGCTTTGAGTATAGGATCCTAGACAGAGACTGGGTTTTGATTATTCAGATTTTTGCCAAGACTGAGGTCATTTTTTTTCTGAACCACATTGGCCACTGTAGAATGGAGATATGGACAGTGCAGAAAATGGGGGTGAATATGTATCCACTTTACAAAACATCTGAGAGTTGTGGTTGGTAGAAAAAAAAACTGTTACTGTTTGCTTTTTTGGTGATTTCCTTGTGTTTTCCTCACCCAAGAAGTCAAGAGTACAAAAATCATTCTGATTAAGTTGAAATTTCCAGCTGGGTTCTAGTAAGTTGAGGTTTTTACCTTGACAAAGAAGTAGCATTAATTTCCCTGTGCTTTTTATATGGTGATTGTACTCTTGAGACTCAGACCATTCTATCGCAAGCAGAGAGTCACCTTGATTGAAATCTTATCTAAACATTTGCCTCATTTGCTACTTGGTGGTAGAAGTTCTTTTTAAGTAGCATCCTCTGTGGTTTACATTTTAATTTACTTTACATGTTAACTGCAGAGGGAGGAAGCAAATGACTGTCTCCTCTACCTATACTCTTAAAACGTGTTTTGAGTCTGGTCAAGTTGCTAGTACTTGTCTTTCTGAGTGTTAGAGTCTTCTCTTTTACCATCTGTTTTCATGTATACAAGTTCTCACTTTGTTTTGGCCCTTTATATTTTTATTCAATTGAAGATTCATCTGGAAATTTTTTTTCTATACTCATTTGAAGTATCTCAGTTGTTTTACTTAGGATTAACATTGTGGGGATTTCTTTCTGTAAGTTAGTTTGAGATGCAATGTGCTTTCGATTATAGGCTCAAGCTATTGTGTAAAGTCAAACCAACGTTGTCCAGGGTGCTTTGTGAGCGCCCACTCTGGGAAATCCCACTACGAGGGGAAACAGCATTGCAGTGATTATGCTAGAAAGAGGTATGGTCTCACTGTATCATTAACAGAAGCCCAGATGGGCAGCAACAAAACAAATATCTACACTTTTTGCAAAGTAATTTAGCTTTAAAAAATGTACAGACTGGAGGTTGGAGATAAGGATGTCCATCCTAGAGGATGACATAGTTAGTGGAAGCAATTTTAGCCCAGTCATTTTATAATTACATCCAAAAAGTCTTTAATTAATGACAACATAATATTTCTTCTTTTCAGACTTTATTATAACCTCTTCTCCTATAACCTTTTGCTAGCTACAGTGAAGTTGCTAGAACACATCTCTTGATATAAGTAGGGTTTTCAAATCTGTTTTCAAATATTAGTGGTTTAAAACCATGAACTGCACACGATCCCTTTGTGTTACAGTAAGAAAAATGATCAGCACAGGCATTTTCTTCATTTAGCTATGAAGTAGATGGAAGAATCTGAGTTTTAAACTTATTTGGCCATCTTCTTTTTCTTTTTTTTTTGTTTCATTTCTTTTGATACCACATCCATTTCTTATCTCTTCATTTTGCAGTAATAGAAGAAGGCTTAACAGTTGCAAGATTGCATATTTATATCAGGGTTCAGACTGTGAATTCATTCTTTTCTAGGGAAGCAGAAAAATCATGTAAAAATGGTGACCACATGTTGACAGAATGCATGATTTAACAAAACCAAAGGCAATCATTTCAAAGAAAAATGTTTTATTTTCTGCCAGCAGAATATAATGGAGAGAAATTGGCTGGTATTATTTTAAAAAATTGCCCAAATCACTGTAGTTAGTGTAAAATTGTCTCTGGAACTATTTCCTGTAAGTTAACCAGACATATGATTGTATCTTTTATATTTTGAATACTGAAGCTCACATTTCAACTGTCTTGCATGGAGCCTATCAGGTATAATAACTCTTTGTAAAGGTGCTTCCTTCCCTCTTTTAGTCTCTTCCATCTAAGCTTCTACCTTCATTCACCCCAAACTTAGAATACTTATAGTTTGGGTCTTTCCAGAACTTTGAGCTTAATACTATTCACCAACAAATCAAGACCACGAGCTCCTCAAAACGTGCTGCTCCCGCCTGCAAAAGTTCAAGTGAAATTAATGTAAACATTGTTTACCTATTAAAAATTCTCCACACATTTCAGTTGAAAGATTTTATTTAACATGTGGTTCATAGGGCTTGCTGTTTTTTTCTTAGTACTTAAAGTAATTTCAGACCTTACACACTGGGACCCGCTTATGCTTGTGGGTATAGTAGGTATTATTAACAGCAAATCAGATTTCTGTGTCAATGAAAGAATAATGCAGTTTGATATGATTCCAATAGTCACATACCTTTGAGCAAGCTCTAAGGACATGAGTCACTCGATAGAATCTTGGTGGTTGTATCGCTCCTTTGCCAGTGATGTTTTTAATGGCCTAATAGGTACTGAAGGCGTTATGGTGGTTGCTTTCATGTCATTCATAGTCCAGATCATCCTATGGGATTCAAGCCTATATTTTGGAAGAACTATGGAGTTAGCTACACAGGCTGAAAAAAAGTATAAATATTACTTGCCTTGAGGACAGATAGCAGTATTGCATTTGTGTCTACACAGTGCCCAAAATACTGGTGCTCACTAGATATAGATAATGAGTTGATCTGGCTTTAGCCTGATGCTAGACAGCAACCAACATGCATTTGTTGATTCCTTGTTCCATATGTTTGACGTCCTGTGAGAATGTTTGAGGACCTTATACGATACATAGAAAGTAAGCAGGCATACTTTAAAACGCAAGCTTTGCCATCATTTGAAACTCTGTCACCCACCAGTGGAAAAAAAGTTGTAATTTATGTTGAAAACAGAGCTATAACTCTTCTATAAATGGTGTTCTTCTTTTAGCTAGGAGAGCTGATGTTCGTTATTATCCATAACTCAAGAGTAAGTGTTTCATGCTCTGCTATGTCAGTTCTGGAGAAGACCCAGACTTTCCTTTGGAAAAGTGGAAATGAGAGTAGTTCATTGTTATTAATCAGAAATTTTAGTTAAGCCAGTTTTCACGTGTTGTCCATGAGTTTAATAGCCATGCAACCTCATTGCATGGATTGCATAGGATTTCACATGAATCCTATGTGAAAGTCGAGTTGCGTATTTACTTTTGGAGATTCTGTGACTGTATTAGATTCTAACAGGCTGAAGAGAGGGAGGAGGGTCGGAGGAGGACGCACCATTTTAAAACTGCAGAGAAAATGGGTAATAACTTTAATGCACATCAGACATATTCCCAGCAGTTCCACTAATGTTATGTGACAAAAACACAAGTGAAAATAGAATCCTTGAGGGGAAAGATGTCCTAGAGAACAATCCCTTTGTTTTTCAGGTGAGAAGACAGAGCCAGACATTAAATGTCTTGTCTGAAATTGTAGAGCTATTAATGGCAGATTTTGGCCCAGAACCCAGGTCTCACATCTTATAGATCAGTGTTTGAGTATAATGAATAACTGTGATTTTCTCAGTCATATTTTCCCTTAAATTGAATAGCTTCCTTATGTTGACCACCTGTACCTACTTAATTAACTCTACTTATTTTCCAGATGATCTGTCAGTTACTTTAGTCTAGACCTGCTTACAAATCACTCATACACACATCCGTTTCATCTGGGACTTCCCACTGATAGCATGAAGTACTAAGGGGGAACCTGTCTTTAATGGCTCAGCCTCTTCCTGACAAGGAATACAAGTATTCTGAGCACAGAGAAGAGGGAAACTCTTACTTTTCAATAGAAAATCCCTCTCTCGGAACTTCCCTGGTGGTGCAGTGGTTAAGAATCCGCCTGCCAAGGCAGGGGACACGAGTTCGAGCTCTGGTCCGGGAAGATCCCATATGCCGCGGAGCAACTAAGCCCGTGCGCTACAACTACTGAGCCTGCGCTCTAGAGCCCGCAAGCCACAGCTACTGAGTCCACGTGCCACAACTACTGAAGCCCCCGCACCTAGGGCCCGTGCTCCGCAGCAAGAGAAGCCGCTGCAATGAGAAGCCTACACACCGCCACAAAGAGTAGCCCCGCTTGCCGCAACTAGAGAAAGCCGGGGCACAGCAACAAAGACCCAACACAGCCAAAAATAAATAAATAAATTTAGAAAAAAAGAAAAAAGAAAAGAAAATCCCTCTCTCGGGAGTAGTAGAATTTCTTTGGCACTAACATGTTTTCATATGACCTCCACCTCACCTAAGCATCTATTAAACTGATGCTGTGAAAGTGCATGGATGGGTGGATCTTCAGGCGGTATGAGCCCCTCACCCAAATCTGTGCTCTCCAAACGAGGACGCACAATACCTGTTGAGCTCATGTGAAAGCTGAGCACATTGACATGGAGTAAAGAGGCATTATTTTCCTTATTCCTGCTTTTCATGCACAAATTGTCTAGGAATTTAGGCAAGCTCATTTGTAACACACAGTGTAAAAGACCTGTGCTTGATTTTGCATGTTAAGATATAAATCTACATTTAGCACGTAGTACCGTTTAAATGGATGCTTATAGAAATCTTCAGGGAACGAGTCAAGTTTGCTCTCATTTTCTGCTTGCCATATCGTTCACAATTTATATCAAATTTTGTAAAATCAGGAATTGTCTTTGTGCAGTTGAAGAATTTGGGGTGATTTTTCTCTGTAAGCATTGGCTTGGTGTTTTTTTCCCTCTCGTCATCATGGCCATACAGGTATTGATAACTATGCATCATGACCGATTTTTTTTTTTAAAAAGTTCTAAAAAGGCTTCTAAATGAAAGCTATAATTTTGTATTGAATATTTAGTGACATGAGCAAATCACTTGCTCTTTGCCCTTACAGATTTTATAATGTCACCAGAGTTTATCCATAAAATTGTAGCCTACGGTTGGGCATACACAATTCCTTATAGTATTGCATATATAGAAGGCAGCGGAGGGAGGCACAAATTGAAGTGTATCTGCTCTGGAAACATTCCAGCAGTGAGTGTGTGTGTGAGTGTGAGTGTTTGTTTTTTTCATTTCGGATCTACTGTACCGTCAGTCCTAGAAGCTGCAGATGAAGAGTGGTGCCTGATCTCATATAGGAATGTTCTTTTTTTTTTTTTTTTTTTTTTTTTGAGGTATGTGGGCCTCTCACTGTTGTGGCCTCTCCCGTTGCGGAGCAAAGGCTCCGGACGTGCAGGCTGAGCGGCCATGGCTCACAGGCCCAGCCGCTCCACAGCATGTGGGATCCTCCCGGACCGGGGCATGAACCCGTGTCCCCAGCATCGGCAGGCGGACTCTCAACCACTGCGCCACCAGGGAAGCCCAGGAATGTTCTTTTGTTTGCGCCTGCTGTGAGTGAAGTTGACTAGAATTGTGCCATTCTGATCCATTTCATACATCAGCAGACTCTGCACATAGACATCATGGCCTTCCCTTCCACCTGAGCTGTCAGCCTCCATCCGAGAGGGAGAAAGATACTGACTGAGATTAGGAGCAAATGTCCAGAAGGAAGTGAGAAGCCCAGTAGGGGAAGCAGATGTGCTTCCCTTAATAGATGTATTTTTGTAATGATAAAATATTCATCTATTTAAAAATAAATACATAAGAGGACAAAAAACCCATACCCAGAAGCAGAAGAGATTCAGCTATAGGAAAACAGTAGTTCCAAAACTTTTATTGAACTTCAGGAGGTCTCTCTAGATGGCTGTCTCATCTGAAACTTGTAGAGATTTAATAGCTCACCTTAATTTGTAGGTACCCTGCCATCTGAAATCTTTTCTCTGTGATCTCTTATGCATTCTCTTTGGGGCACTGCTTCTGTCCACTTTTTTGTGTTTCTGATTGCACATAAACAACACAGATCTGGCAAAGAGAGGCAGTAATTATGTGAAGATCTGGGATTTCCCCTTAGAAATTTCCACCTGTTATGTTTCTGTCTGACTTGTGGGAAGGATTTACGGTGATCCGGTGTTCTGAATACGACAGTGTATGATTAATAAAGGGAGATGACATGGGCTCTTGACATTTCTTTCTCCTTGCCTCAGTTTGGTACTCACTATAGCACCACTTCCAGAGTGTAGAAAGGGGAAGAACTGTTTTGAGAATTTAAATATTTTTGTCAGGGAAGAATTTATGAGTATTGAGGTTTGGCAGGGAGAGAGGAGTATCTGTGTTTCTTCCCTTTCTCTTTCCCTTCCCTTCTTTACTGTAAGAGCATCCCAAGGACTGATTTACTGGGTAAATTTAATTTCAAGAGCAGTACTACTGGATGTGTTGTTTACTGTCTTAAATCATGACTTTTAGGGACATTCAGATCATCAACAATTGTCTTTCCACAAATACTTATTGAGGACACACTATACATGCAAGACACTGTCTCTCAACTTTATTATTGCACTGATAACAACAGAGTCTTGTTTAGCATGCACTTTAAGAAATTGTCAACAGAACTTAATCACTAATTTTGGAGGGGTTTCATTCTGACTCATTTGGAAAAGAGCTGTTTTAATTTTTCACATCCTACTTCTCTACCATTTTGATCGCTCTCTATTTTAATTTGTAATGAAAGATTTTTTTATATATGATGCCATCATGGTGAACTGACTAAAATTTCAGTTGTGATTAAATGTTTGAAACTGCTTGGGTGAAATGTGGTGAATGGATCTATGCACAAATATGCATATGAGTATTTTTAATTTTCTGAGCTACTTTTAATAATAGGTTAGATCTTATGGAATAGTAACTGATCGAATTTTTTCCTGATTATGTATAGAAAATGTGTAAAACAGAGTAAAGTGAAAGGAGAAATTCTACCACTCTGAGAAAAATAACTGTTAATACAGTTTCTTTTCTTCCAATGTAACTTTCTGCATTTCTCTGCATTTCATGCTTCTTCCTCAATTCTTCATTGTCACCTGACTGCTATAGCTCTTTATATCCTGTGCCTTATGTACCCCATAATTAAATCCTACTCTCAGGAAGGCTATTAATGGTGTTAAACCATAGATTGCTAACTGCCACAGGCCAAATGAGACCCACAGGAGCCTGCAAAAAGTTGCATTTTTAAAATGAGATGCTCAATATTTTCAAATAATTGAAGATTTTAATTTAAAACAATCTAGATTTCTGGCTTCTCTTAAAAAGGAAGACCTGGCAACTTTGGGTCCCCATTGCCATCTAGTAACAACTGTTTTTCCTGAATAATGTGTGCCCCCTGTTGGCTAGGCAAGCGCTCTCCGGTTTGCCATAGTCCACACCACTCCCTGTAACCTGCTCAACACGGAGGGCTCAGTTGCCATTTATTGTCACGCTTGCAGTGCTTTCTCTCACCTCGTCCTCTTTATTCACCTGTATAATTTCGTTGGATTCTGCAGGTGTTTGAGTTTGTGATCTCTAACTTAAATTCATTTACAGTGGACTAATAATAATTCAACAACAACAAAAAACTCTGACTCACTCTTCTTGCATATATGAATTTTATGAGAAGAGATATGACCAGATCCAATGAGTGATTCTCTGAGAGGGAAACTGTGTAGAAGCAAATGAGGGGGCAAAACTGAGGGGGAAGAAAACAGAGTTTGAAGGGCAATACATATAATTCAGTCCCCTTAAAAGAGTGGTGTGTTTATGTGAGCGTGTGTGTGTGTGTGTGTGCGCGCGCGCGCACGCAAGCGCACACATGCAAGTGCACATGTATGTATTTGAAAAGTGACTCTGGGAATTCCCTGGTGGTCCAGTGGTTAGGGCTCCAGCTCTGAGCTGCCAGGTTCACAGCCACGGGAACAAGACAAAGTTGCTGAATGGCTCTTGGTAACTCATTGACCTCCACACTATCTTTGTAAGTGCACTGTTGGGAAAGGCTACTGTTTTCAGAAGTGAAACTCAAGACTTAAGTGATCTTTTGTTGGCTGATAACTCAAAAGGAGACCTTGAGGGAAAATCTTTTAAGATGAATATCTCAGCCCAAACAAAACAAAATGAAATGCAGAGAGGACAGAAGGTGAATTTAAGAAAGGGCTCCTATAAAGTACCTGTGGGTGAGTAGAAGCTTGCAGGATATCCATTTTGGTCAAGGACTGTATTGGGATGACAGGTCAGGGAGGAAGTATTCAACCATAGGTATACATTGTGTTTTTTTAACTGTTTGGTGGCTTATGGATTCAGATACTAAGGTTGTTTGTGGAGGCTTTGTTGTAAGGGCCAGTTGAGCAAATCGCTGGCTTCCCTTGCCCTGTTTCAATTCAACAGTCCCTTTTACTCAGCTTACAAATCAATCATCATGTGCTTTCCTACGTCTGAGAACTTTCTACCAACAGTTTGGATTCATGTTACTATTAAAGTTGTAATTATTCAATATCAGTAAATTCAGTGCTGACTTGCAGCTAATAAGGTAACTGGGTCTTTTTAGTTTCATGTATACTTGTATCACGGTGCAACCTTTTGTTTTTCCATAAGGAGCTTGCAAACTCATGAAATTAAAAAAATGCCTATTTATTTTACCCTTATTTAATTTCATGTTTTAAACATGTATTTTATACATTGAAATATTACCTACCTTTATCATCCTGTTACATAGTTACATGTGGCTCAGAATAACTTAACTTGTAGTTCCTCCAAGTCAGATTTTAATGAGAGGACTAAGCATCTATCAAGGTTTTTCAAAAGAATGTAGGGTTTTGGGAGGACTTTGTTCCTGACTAAGTAATGGAAGCCTACAAATAAACAGGCATTTCCTGTGTTGTCCTGCTTTATAAAGTACCTCAGTGAGGTATTATGACTTCTCAGATTAAATCTCATATGATAATCCCTGGCACATAAACGTCTTCTCTGCTGCATATATGTAGTCTAATGCCATGGACCCACTGTACCACCGAGGGCCAACACCTGTTAGAAGTGGGAGGTGTAGCAGTCAATGAAGAAACAATGATCCTGACTCTGATAGTTTGGTCAGTGTTATAGAACTTAGTAGAGATCTCAAGATACCGTTAATTGAGGCAGCTTCTTAACCAAGACTTGAGTCAGGGTCTGAGATTTGGCTTCAGGAAGCCCATTCTGTGCAATATTTTGTGTGTTTATTTATCTGTGTTTTCTCCCAGGTAAGCATCTGCATCTGCCATCGGGTTGTCAAGGAGTTAGTGACACACGGAAAAAGTCAGTCATTAAATGGTAGCACATTCCATCCCCAACCAGGCAGCTGGTATATTGTACACTGGGTAACACAGTGCTTTGGGGTTTAGGGGGGGTCACAAAAGACACAGGAGCCCAGGCTGTCTGGCTGAAGGACTCAGTCATTTGATTGGAGACTCATGTGGGATAACTTGAGGAGGGATGAAGGCCTCTCCCAGCTTTTTCAATTCCAGTTCTCTTTTAGAGGAATGACCAAGCCAAGCATTTTCTCGAAATATTTTTCAGGCCCTACTATTGCAAGAAGTGGTGACAGGATGGCATTTGATAGCACTGTCAGGTAAACCATTTATTAAATGAAAAATACCTCTGAGCATCATAGTGCTTCTGAGGCTCAACTTAGAGTCCATAAAATTACATTTATGTTGTTTTTTTCAAGAAGTAATTTTTATATTAAAAATACATGTTTATTCAAGAAACTTCAGAAATTAGTTATCTCCTGCCCCCGCCACCTCCCATCTTCTGACCCCCCCTACAAGGAATTTCTACCACGTAGAAATTACCGATCTTAATATTTTGCCTTGTGGGAATTAATCCTGGTTTGGATATATTTTCTCTGTATATATAATTATGGATATATCACTATGGTTGTCTGACCCACTGTACATGCTGCTTTATGAATTGCCTTTTATCACTTAACATATTGTAAAAAAATTTCCCCAGTCATTGAAGATTTGTTTCAACATCTTTGTTCAATATCTTGAGAATATTCCATAATTTGTTTCTAAAGTCTATCAAAGAGGCAGTGAGTATTCTTTCAGAATATATTTATTTGCCTCCTTAGTCAGCTTAGGATATGTATTTCCCTAAGTGTTCTCTAGAAATTGTAACACTGTACACCCCTGGTAACTATACACCGTGCTTCTGGAACCTTGATGAGAGGTTAAATAAAAATACATGTCTTTTAAGAAAAAGTCAGTAAGGTAGGGGTAGGGTATATTGTCTCTTTAGACTGATGGACCTGTATTCTCAATTGTAATGTTTAAAGAAAGCATGACCATTTCACTTATTTCTGTTAGAAATGCAGGCAGTTATAGTATAATGGTGTGTTCATTGATGTTAAGTAGAAGCGTGTGCTGTTTGCAGCGTTCACATGACCATAACTTTCATTTTTCATACTTAAAGATCTTCAAACTTGTCAAAGCATGCTTTCTCCTTTCCAACTTTCTCCTATCAAGCTTGAAAGTTTTCAAAAGCTTTCTTCTACTTGGTTGTGCTTTCAAAAGTGTTTGAAATCACACTTAAAAAAAATTAAAGGAAAAAATGAATTTTCCCTCTAGAAAGGTCATTTGAATTTGAATTCCAAAGCGACTTAGTTTGGAACTTAGAGCAATTAACAGCAAATTTATCTACTCCAAATTGGAATGTGTTTATAAGCCTGAAAAAACAGGGGGTTTATCGGAAATTTTATTAACAAATTAATGTTTTCATAACAATTATGATGGAATTTATATGGGTGATTATAAATTATATAAAACTTTATCGGTAACTTAATGGTTGTGTAAATATAATTAGGAGAAGGGGAATCACGAGGACGTTATTGCTCTAGAGGCAGTGCAGTGCGGTGGTGAGAAGGACATATTGGGGTCATCTTGCCAAGGTTCAGATTCTAGCTTCAGCTGTCATTGGCCTTGGGCAAAGTTACTTTCTCTCTCTGTGCTTTGATCTTCTTATTTGTGAGATGGGAGGCAGTAACATTTCCAGGGTTACCAACTGTTCTGGTTTGCCCAGGACCGTCCTGCTTTTAGCACTGAAAGTCTAGGATCCAGGGAAAGCCCTCCCTGAGACAAGAAAACTCCTAGTTTTGGGGGATGAGAGCAGAAAGTTAGAGGGAAGATATAAAACCCATTTAGTTGCCCCCCAAAATAGGGTCTGAAAGCAACACTGTTTTAGGGTCAAATATAATCAGCGGAGATGATCTGCTTTTCATGGATGCTGTTACTTCCCCCCCTCCCCTTCTGATACTGGCAACCATGAATTAAATGGGATGATGCTTAAAACACTTAAACCCTGAAACTTAGTAGACATTCAAAGATGTTTGCTTTAATGATTATGGTGCTAAATAAGGTCAATGCTTTTCTTTGACGGTACTGAATAATCTTAAAACGTAGAAACAACATGTACTTTCCTGTCATTGATATTATGAAAATTAGTACTGTAGTTCCTTGGAGTGATAGAATTCCATCAGTGGCCCTTTAGATGGTCAGTAAAATGTCCTGCGGTCACAGGGTGCCCACTATTCCTTCTCATTTTGCCTTTCAGCAGAGATGCTCTGACCCTTTCAAATATTTAGCAGTAGACTTTCCTCTCAATGTGTGCTCACGACTTGTGTTCCTGCTAATGGAAGTTACACATGTGTGCTCACCGGGATGAGAAAGCCTTTATCCCACGTCGGGCAAAGACCCGTGATCCTGAATCTCTTTTTAACTTCAGACCTGAAGAGAGCAGTGCAGGGAATTGCTGCTTTCTCACTATATTAGCTTCTTCAATTTCTTTTTAATTGGAGCCTGCAACCCAGATTCTTGTAACTTCAGAGGGATGAACAATACAAATTAAGATCTGGGTGCTTTCCAGGAATGGCTCAGCTGAAAGAAAAATTTTTTTTTCTTTTAATACAGTTGTGGCTATTCACAAATCACATGCAGTTGCCTAACCAGTCCATATTTGCTTCTGAGGTTTCACATTTGCAAACTACACTGCTGAGAAAGTAAGTGATGTGTTCACCCACCTCTGGTGTGAGCTGACTGATTTAATGTACACAACAGATAAATACTAGAATAGTCAAAATTCTAAACCAGTAGCACAGAACCTTCAAATACAAATATCTTACCCTTGTTCAGGACATTCATTTCTCCCCAAGGATCCTTTTTAATGTATAAGACTTCAATTTATGTTTAAGAACTAGTAAACTATAGCAGTTTGACAGCCATTCACACTTAATTCTGTGCATTAAACCAACAGCATTCTTTTCCACAAACATCCATTGTTAGGACAATGCGCTCAGACAGAATTTATGAGAAATGGAATTATGTTACCAAGGAGATAGCATTTACTATAATGAAGAGTAGATCCTAGAAAATGGCCCCTTTTACAGCAGCTCAGAGCAGAGCCACAAAAGCAATTGATTGGTCTTGGCATTTAGTCTTATATCAGCTGTGTCATCCATAGCTTCAGGAGAGAGAACACTAATCTAAAGTGACATTTCTGTTCTGGCGGGCTTTTCTGCCCTGATGAAAGCAATTACTTCATTCCTAAATGATAATTTGCAGGAGTTTCAACCACTTTAATTGATAATTTTTTTTTTGTTCTGAGTTCAATTGTGAAGTGATTAGCTGATTTGGTAAATAGAAATTTAAGGTGTGAAATATACAAGTTGCTTCAAGGTAAAGTGCTATGTATTGGGTGGAGAGAAATTACTTGATAAAGCTGCAAGTTTTTTTTTTTTTTCATTATTATGGAATTGCCAGTTGCATTGCTTAAAGTTCTGGGGGAAAATGAAGAACAAAACACTTTGATTCAGGAGGTTTTTGGCAGACACCAAAGCATACAATGAATAGTTTGGTCTTGCTGTGGTTCATTCAAGGGTTATTTGAATCAAGGTGAACATTGGTTGAAAAGGATTGCTCGGACCTCTCAGCTTTCTTTATTACTATTCTAATGACTCATTCTGGAATTAAATCCTCTTATTTAAAGTGTTAAGAATAAAAATGCTCATTGGCTAAAACCAATTAATTTAATTATTAAGTTCAAACATACACAAGGCATTTTCTGAAGATGAGGGAAGGCATTCAATTGAATGGCTTTAATTACTCTTTTGATCTATTTTACCACAAGTCAGAAATGGGTCATGATTATTCAATCAGAATATGTCTTAGTTTAAACATTTTAAGGATGCGTCTTGATTTTGATACTTCATTGAATGTTAGCAGTTGCAGATGTTTTGACACTGGTTTTAAGCAATCAATTTCATGATATTTTCTTACGTGGGGGAAAAATAATGGTCACTTCACACGTTAAATGAGAAAAATAAGGCAAGAATGAAGGTCAAACTGATTTAGCACATCAAGCAGTCTTTGTCAGCCAAGCTTAATATATCCTGAGTTTGTGGAGCAAATGAAATTTTGCTGCTATGTTACACTTTGCTTCCAAACAACCATTACAACTGGTTTTATATATTGTGTGAGCATCAGACCATCAAACAGTGCATCTTTACTGACATGTTGCTGCAGCGATGATCTACAGCAGCAATCTGCCATTTATATAAGGGCAAAATGTGCATCTATATTTAGTTGTGAAATTGGCCTATTATACTCTTGATGTTTACAGAGGCTAACATAAATTAATGATGACAGCTATGAGCAGTGCATTAGTTAAGCAGCAGAGTTCTTACCTTGAACTTGAAGGTTCCAGTTTTTACTTCCAGCATATACTATACTGCTTTCTTCACACATTAAAGGAAGGTTTCTGAAATTATTACCTTTTCTTGAAGAGCATTAAAAGACTTCAATTTGTGAATTATGTTGTACATAATCCTTCCAGATAATAGTTGTTTATGCGTTTCTCAATTCTATTACCTTGAAAGAATGCTGATATTTACAATCATAGGGGAAAAGATACTTCTGAAAGACTTTTATTCTTTGCAGTTGGCTGATTTGATTGACTTTGAACTCTATGTGATGTCAGTGTGTGGTGGGCTGTTTTACTGAAAGTAATGAAGGAAGGGCAAGCAGTGCTTATAGAATCTTTACTGTAGTTTTTCCCTGGGAAGTCTCCTCATTCAGCTCATGTCAGGGCAGGTGTAGGTACCAGAGTAACTGTAGGTCTCACCGTTAACTATGACCAGAGATCTGACAAGTATGCAGGTGTTCAAAGCTTCATGAGTTAAAATGCTGCAGCCTTTGATGAATTTTTGATGGCTGCATTTTTAATACAGGTCGACCTTCTTCCTTTGAGGCTGCATGCCAGATTAATTGATAAATAGTACAGGTCTGTAGTGCTGGGTTCTCCTAAGCAAAACAAGTAGGAAAATCCATAAAAAACTGCCTGTCCGGCTCCTTAGAAGTACTTTAAAAAGGTGAAATTTAATGACCCTACCTTTCCTTTCCCCTACAGTTAGACGAACAAAACCTGCCGTGTTCCTTTTTTTTTTTTTTTTAATAAATTAATTTATTTTGTCTGCACTGGGTCTTTGTTGCTACACACGGGCCTTTTCTCTAGTTGTGGAGAGTGGGGGCTACTCTTCGTTGTGGTGCGCGGTCTTTTCATTGCAGTGGCTTCTCTTTTTGTGGAGCACAGACTCTAGGTGCGTGGGCTTCAGTAGTTGTGGCTTGCAGGCTCTAGAGCACAGGCCCAGTAGTTGTGGCGCAAGGGCTTAGTTGTTCCGCGGCATGTGGGATCTTACCGGACCAGGGCTCGAACTCGTGTCCTCTGCATTGGCAGGCGGATTCTTAACCACTGCACCACCGGGGAAGCTCTCCGTGTTCTTTTATAAACTAGTTATTGTATTCTAAAAGTTTACATGAAGGTGTTAAAGCTGAGGCTTAGAGAGAGGATTTTTGTGTAAGAGAGTGTGGATCTGTCAGTAATGTCCATATAAGAAGCCATTCCACAAATATAAATTGTAAAAAAAAAAAAAAATAACTGATAGAAATCTATGCTATGAAGAAGTCATCGGAGAAGAAACATTTGATTAAGCTGACTTACTTCTGTTGTTCCTCTGTGACAATTATTACTTTTGCTCTGTTATATTCTGTAAATCTCTAGCTATATTGTTCCCGTAATCATTATCGCCATTTCTGTGAAGTAGGAAACCAAATAATCAATTTTGCAAAACTAAATTTTACAAAAGACCAGCCATAAAAGATAACTTACCTCTTTTAATTTAATGAGTCATCACATCCAAAATTAGCTGTTTTGTCCACCATGGACAAGTGGCCCAATGAAAAATTGACACCCTTATCCAGCTCTGTGGCAGCTTCAGAGAGATTATAAGTCCTGAGTCAATTTCATAATATTGGCTTTGTGATAGTGGCAGTACCTGTGTTTTTTTAAGTTTGTACCTTTTTTTCCTGTCTCATTGCTGGCTCAAGTAAAGTTTCATGATTCAGCCTTGCCCCCGATGCGGAGGCCAGAGCAGGAAATGCTGCTGCCCTTCCAAGTTTCTTCCCTGCTCCAGATGTTCTGGCTGAGCTCTCCATGGTCCTGGATTTGGGGCTTTGCCTGACATTAAAGAGAACTTTCAGGTTTGTGATGTTTTGGGAGATACTTTGAAAGATCTTCTTCCTGCTAGGAGTACCACATATACTCTTTCTGACTAACACTAATCATTGCAATTTTCAAGTCTTCCATAGAAGCTTTCACCATCTTCCTGAGTAACCCGTTCCCTTAACTACTGTTTGGATGTTCAGTTTTCTGCGTAAACAAAATTGCATGTCTTACCATTGAATGCCACTTTTTTCTACTTTAGGGAACAAAAAATGGCCCCTTACTATTCTTAGTACAGGCAATCACGTATTTATAAACATTTAACCTTCCATTAATGAGACATATGTTATTTTTTGTTTGAATGAGTTATTGAGTATACCTGTGGTGTAGAACAGATAGACCATAGTCATAAGGAGGACCATAATGAAAAATCAATATCTCTGCAATCAAGTAGTTTTATTTAACTGAAGTACACAATGTATATCAGAACCAGTGGATAGAAATCATATTGGTGAGCACAGAGTGTAAATTATAAATGGACCTTAAAGCATAGAACAGTCGGTGTGACCTGAGCTTAGGTTTTCATTTAACACATCTTATACAGTATTGCTGTGTGCCAGGCACCACTGTAAATATTTTACAAAAATAACCTCACTCAATTTCAACAAGAACCTTATGAAGCGGATAGTATTATCATCCCATTTCACAGGTGAGAAAAACTGAGGCAAAAGAAGTTAAGTAAATTGCTCAGGTTTACGTGATTCATAAGTTATAGAGCCAGGATTTAAATACAGGCAGTCTGGCTCTGCAATCCACACACTTACCCTCTGCCTTCCGCTAGTGTGGAGGATATGCTGAGAGAGGCAGCAGACAGGACTTAAAGAAAGTGAGAATCGTGAGCTGAGAGAACGTGGAAGGAGTTTCAGAAATCAGCAGTTTAGGGTTGTCACCAAGCAGAAGTCAGGCCTTTGATTTAATTTCTACTGTCACTGTATGGGAAATAAAATTTACTAAAAAATGAAGGTCACAGTGGCAGTTTGAGAGGACAATGAGGAAAACAAATAAGTATTCAGAATTATAAAACTGTAACCAGAGTAAAAAAAAAACAAAAAAAAAGTGGTAGGAAAGAGGCTGCTGGTTAAAGAAAATTACAAAGAATTGTGGAGGAATAAGGTAATAATCAGATGTGGTACTAGGGTCAAAACAGTTGGGCTTTTGTCCCCAGGGAAGTTTTACAATTACCGTAATAATAGTTAATGCTTATATGACGTTTACAACATTTAGCACTTTACATATATTAGCTCAATTATTCCTCTGAGCAATATTGTGATGTACGTACTAATATAATGTCTATTTCCCAGATGAGGAAACTGAGGCCTAAAGAAGTTGAGACACCTATCCAAGGTAGCCCAGCTAGTAACTGTGTGATGATGTGAATACTTACAGTCTGGCTACAGAGCCCCTACTCCTAACTCCTGTGCTTCCAAGAAAGTTTAAGGAAGGGTTGACTATATTTTAAGCATTCTTAAGTCTTTCCAGCTTATTAAAATTCTTAGTTGTAAAACTCTGAAGTAGACTCTACCACATTTAGAGCTTACAAACTATCTTAACTGTTATCACATCATTGACCAGAGATGTATTAATACATCTTTTGTTACCCAAACGTTATTGACCAGAGATGTATCAATATCACTTACATAACAAATTGCTGGCCACAGGCATTCGTTTCCACAAAAATCCCCTGGTTAATAATAAGTTAAAATTTAGAATTGTCCAAGGGGTTTACTTCTTTGTGGTCTACAATATACTAACATGAAATTATCATATGAGTCATTGCAGTGGTCCCAGGAGATTTGCCAAATACTCCTTGTTTGTCATTCTCATGATCTAAGATGATAAAATTGAGGCTCAGCTTAGTGACTTAGAATTATAAGTGGCCTACAGTGGCTAAAGTGGGTCTCATAACTCCTTCATTGGGACTCTTTCCGCAAAATATACAACTTGCCAAAGGAACTTAAAATAGATGGAAAGATTTAAAAACTCACTTTACATTTACAAGCACTGACTGCTAAAGCTTCATTCTTAGTAAACTCTTTTTTGATTGTCAGCTATGCTTTAAAGATATAACTATAGAATGTAAAAATTGTTTCAAAGTGTTGAATGGAAACATACATAAAATATTATTTTAACCAAGGTATTTCTTTAGGATAAGTTAATACTAGCAACATCAATGGCAAAAAGACGGCAGAATCCAACTTTATAATCCTTATATGAGGAAATTCTATACATTAGATTATTATTATTTTGGTTGGGTGCTGGGCCCCTTTTGAAAATCTGAAAATCATTTACCATCACCCCCAAAATATACACATATATACATAATTTTGCCTATGATTTTCAGACGCGTGTGTGTGTATGTCTTTGGAAATGGTTGTTGATTTTGTTGCTGGTGGTGGTAATTATTAGCGAGGATGATACTGTCGTCATCAAAGAGAGTTGAAATTTTGATTTGTGGAGGGTTTTCTGTTATTCAGAGTCCAAGTGAAAGAACATTAAAGCAGTGGGAAGTTTGGACCCAAGGAGTATTTACGGTTTAATCGTATTTTAGGTGGCAGAGATCAGGCCATAACATTCACTCACATATAGTCAATCCATTCTTTCTCTAGTATTTAGAAATGCAACCATAATGTTTTGGTTTAGAACAGAGTGTATAAATGCAAATTTATTTTAGGTTTTAATGTAGTCCTTAATTCAATTTGAGAATTACTTGTAACTAGGCTCTGTTTCACAAAAGCAGGCAAAAGATTAATCCACAATCTGTCCTTGTCTTAAGGACTTTAGCTTCATCAATTGTATCAGCATCTCCACAACCTTTATAATCCTTTAACCGTACTTTATTGCTGTTGCCCTCAAAACCAGTTACTACTTATTACAGACACAGTGCTATCATTCGGAAAGTCTTCTGTACTGTGGTGTCAGCATAATGATGTGATGTGGAAGTCACGGAAACCCATTATTATTAAGATTATAGCTAGGACGATTACTCCAGTAGGGTGACACAGTTGTGGGTTAGAGACTTTTTTTAAAGAGGGGAGAGGTAGAGAAGAGAAAAACGATAAGGAGGTAGTATGGGAACACATAAAGTAAGTGGTATTTTAGAAAAGTCAAGTGTCAGAGCGCAATGTTTAGGCAAGGCACCCCAAAGCCTTAGTGTCCACATATTCCCCTTCTTTGAGGAGACAGAAGAAGTCATCTCCCCTCCGCCTCACCCCTGGAGCTCATTGGGTTGATCTCTGTGATCTTGGGCTTTGCCTACCCTTAGGATTAGTTTTTTTTTTCCTTAGATTATTGATAAGCCTATGCAGAGATATCAATTTCAGAATAACCCATTAATCCTCTAGTTGCTTCAGTTGAATAGAGAAATTCCTAGTGTGAATATTAGTAATATTAAATAGATAACAAGTGAATTCATTTGTGACCACTAAGTGACATGTGTAAGTAAAATTATATATAACATCCATGTAAAACTTCTGGCAAAATTGGCCTCCCAAATTATTACCCAATTGCAAAATGAGTCCCTGCTCCATTATTGACCAAGTGGCATGTTCTGTTTGGCTCGCATGACTTTTAAAAACGCCAGTTAGTTCACATAAAATTAACACATAACATAAAATTGGAAGTGCTATGTAAAAATTCAGATTTTGTTTTCTAGAAATAGCAACAGCAGAGATCTGGCAACACTAGGCATGCCTTCCCCCAAAGCAGCACACGCAAAGCTGAAACGGTGTGCGCTTTCCTTTGCCTGGGCTTTCAGCCTCCACTTCTCCACAGGTGGCCTCAGGCCTCTTTACTCATTGACATTCCCTGCCTTCACCCTGCAAGCCCTTGAGTTTGCAGCCCCTGCTCTAGAGCTCCATCATAGTCACTTACTGACCAAAAAGAAAAGAAAAAAAAAAAAATGTAAGTTCAGCCCACCTTCTGGAGTAGTATTCGATTACAAGAACACAAAAAGAGCAAAGCATTGAACTTGAACCACTGCACTCTACAAGTGGTAGAGAAAACATGTCAAATGACATAGTTCTTTTGGCACAACTGACTTAAATGGTGTTAGATTACTTTTATTATATAGAGGGAGGGCTATGAATCATTGTTTTATCCTAAGATGTTGACCTGGGTCCTGGTTATACTTATACTTTATCAGATTGTAAGGCATCTCTTACTTTTATTGACAATTTTCAACAAGCCACACTGAGCATTTAAAGAAGTGAATGGAGGCCAGCTAAAATTTTGGGAAATAAATGGCATAACATGTCTTTCCTTTATAAATTAGTGATGTTTCTGCTTATCACCAACATTAAGACAAAAGTTTGTCACCTGTGACTGCTTTGACTCTGAAAATGATAGCATTAATTCGTCTAGTTCTGAGAAATACATTAGTTAGCTAATGTAGAATATTTTATTAATAGAGTGAACATGAAACCGGTAGGGGTATTAGCCTAGCAAGTATTTGACCATAGCATTATGGCATTACTTAAATCACATAGATATTCAATAAGATACCTGAAATGTCTGCAGTGAAAACAGTGTTTCCACTCTGAACAATATCAGATGTGGTCTAAGGTAATAGGGAATGTTATTGCTCATATTAAGAGATTGAAGCCACACTGCTGGACTCATTTTAATCTATTCCTCTGGTCTTGCTTCCTTCTTATTTCTCTTTCTTGATATTTTGTAATGGGAAACCAGAATGCTAGATTCAAAGATTTAAAATACCTTCAAAGTCCAATAAAATGGATACTTACAAATGATGTTAATAATACCTTGATACTATAAATATGGTCCAATTATTTATCATCACAGTCTGATTTTGAATTTATTTTTCATCAGACACAAAACGGAGCAGTTCAGAGTAGGTGCACTTCTCCTGTCAGATGCCCACATACAGCTTCAGTTGTGCTGCCCTCAGCAATGCGAGCAAACTTCAAACAGAAATGTACATGAATAGTTAAAGGAAAATACTGGATCCCACCTGTTGCCTCTTACGTGAAGTAATATGTCTATAATGTTTATAAATTTTAATAACCCATATAGGGCTTTATCTTTCAACATTACATTTATGTTATCTTAAAGTTTGACTTTTCTGGGTGATATATTTTATTCTCTAGTATCTTAGAGAATCTATCCATCTATGAATGTATGTTCATTAATAAAGAATTAAAGTATTCTCTTATCAATCAATTACCAGTGCCTTTATATAGTTACATTGAAATCTTCATTTCCAATAAGATGTTTTCTTTATGTGACTGAAGGTCATGATTCTTATTGAGGGCTGGAAGCACATCAACATTTTATTTGTTAATTCTGTGAACTGTGTGTTTACCCTTTGTTTCTCAAGATGGTAACTGAAATAAATTTTTTCAAATGTGTCCTTCTGATGCTTTACAATTCCGTGGTGATAACCGTTAAATGAACAAAACCATTAGCTTAAGGATAGATATATAAATACAATCCCAATCTTTTAAATTGCTCATAGCTGATAACATCAAGCATCACCTGTAAACCTTATGTCTTAGAAACAATATATCTCAGTGCGTAGGTGATTGGAGGAAAAAACTTAACAAGCAAACTATTTTTACTCATTGCACTTGAGTTTATGGCATATAAGCCTAGAAGTAGAATTTATGGTTTTAGAGGTCATTGTCTGGAACTCCTTTTACTATGTCCCTGGAATTTTGAAGATGATTTTGGTAGATTTTTGCTGGGGGAAAAAAGAAGTAAAAAGAAAAGCAGTTTATGCTTGATGACAGAGTCACATGTTCTAAACAACACTTTTCCACTCCTTTGATTCCAGTTTACAAGCATTGAGAAAGGAGAAGTCCCGGGATGCTGCTCGCTCCCGCCGGGGGAAAGAAAACTTTGAGTTCTATGAATTGGCCAAGTTGTTGCCTCTTCCTGCAGCCATCACTAGCCAGCTTGACAAGGCCTCCATCATTCGACTTACAATTAGCTATCTGAAAATGAGAGACTTTGCTAACCAGGGGGACCCTCCATGGAACTTGCGAATGGAAGGCCCTCCACCTAACACGTCAGTAAAAGGTAAGGTTTTAGCCACTGTTCATCCTGGAATATGGTGGTCTGTAGGTGTCTCTAAGATGAAATGTTTACCATCATCCTTTCTTCTTTTCCTGCATATCAAATCCTTTAAAGGGATACAAATGTGGAAATCTGAACTCTGCATGAGAAAGACACCATGTGAAGGTGAAATAAACCTCTTCTATTTCTATTTTATTTTCAAAAAGTCTGTCAGCCTAAATATTCTATCACTATAGATAAGGTTTCAGGGAAATGAGAATGAAATGACTTAACGTTAATATGCTTCTTGGGTTTAATTTATGTTATGCTAATACATGAAAATTATTATTAAGGGGTGGAGTATGAGAATATTTGTTAAAGGGTAGGGCTGATATTTTCTGGTTTTAGTTACAAAAGAGAGGATGGGAGCGAAGTACAACTATAGCAGGCATTTTGAGTAATGATTTCATTGACCAACAAAATGATCAATGTATGTATTAATGTTTCAACTCTATGCATATTGCATAAAGTTTATAAATATAAACATGTATTTGTGCCCCCAATCATTGGTGCAGTTTCCCTTAAAACTTATTACTTAGAAATTTTAGGCCTTCTTCACTCTGATACTTAAGAGGGTTATTTTCTTGTTTGTTCTTGAAACGCCTAATAATTGATGAGATTTTAAACATATGAATATGCATGCATATGTTTATTGATGTACATGTGGTGTTGGCCATTGATTTTCTGTCCTGAAAATGTATCATTCAAGGCATGGGACGGGATCTGCTGGGTTTTGTGCTTTAACCTTGTATCTAGGCCCTTGATGAGCATGGAATAAAATTGGACATTTGGTGGAATTGTAGGCAGCCTCCTCTGGGGGAGGAATTAGATTCTTTAGTTATGTGATTACACCTTGACAATGACTTATGAAGTCCCTGTACTCTTGGCTGTTGTAGGGAAGGGTACTAGGGGAGAGCTATAACCTATTATAGGATTCAAATTAAAACGAAGGGTCAAAAGCAATGACTATTGACAATTCTGTGCTAAGAGGTATAAGCATATGTATGTATGTACCTGTGTGAATCTGTTTGTATCTTTGCTCTTGTTACTTAGAGATTGTGTTTCTTAGGCTTATTAGAGAAAGAAAATTAGAATTCAAATTGTAACAGGTTATTTTTCTCTAGAGCAGGGGTTGGGAAACATTTTATGTAAAGGCCATATAGTAAATATTTTAGTTTTGGGGGAGTACTCAACTCTGCCATTGTAGCATGAAATCAACCATAGATAGCATGTAAACAACAGGGTATGGCTGTGTTCTAATAATACTGTACTTACAGAGCAGGCAGCGGCCACCAAATTTGGCCCACAAGCCAGAGTTCACAGACTCCTGCTCTAAGTATAAGAATGACATTGGAAGGTTGAGAAGAACGGACAACAGAGATAGCTCTCAAGGGCAGGGTGTAAGTATAAGGTAGCACAGTACAAATAAACCAAGGCACATTCATGCTGTTCTTTTACAGCCCTTCTGCCCTTAAGAATGTTGATGTCAACTCGGTAATACACCAGTCCATGTTGCAGATGCTAAAGTAGTGGTGAATTTTCCCAAGCTAAAGACGTGAATATAATCCTAGTGAATACTTAAGAGTTTATTCAGTAGGTTGTCTTTGGGTTCATTCCACATCATGTAAGATGAATGGATAAATACAACAGGTTAGAAATCACACAACATGCAAAATATATTCTTAATCTTATTATTCCATTTGAAATACATTGAGGGACTAGACTTATATTAACTTTTTTAACATAATTATCTTTTATTTCCATCTTTTCTTTAAGAGAGTTGGCAGTTTATAGGCTTCCTTGGTAGTGGCGGCTGCCAAACTAGAACAACCTAATGGTTCCACGATCTGTCCGTTCTTCTACGATGTGATAATTCTGCTTGCTTTTAGAATCATGGCCTTTTAGAGGTGCACAATTATAGATACTATAGAACTAAGCCCTCATTTTACAGGTGAGGGAAATGAGGTAGAAAGGGTTTATGGTTAAGTGTTAGAAGATCTAAAACTAGAATCCCGTGGTTCTGCTTTTCTGTCTAGGGTTCCTTCTATCAGATATCATTTCTAGCAGTGATACTTGATTTCTATCACTATCGTCAAACATTCCAGGTGAGAATGCTCTCAGCTGTGGACTATGGCTAATAATTCATTTTTATTTTGTGACCTTCAGTCAGCTCAACTCCGTAACTACTAATGATGAAGATGGATAAAAACAAGATAAAATATGATCTCTGCCCATAAGGGTGTTTCAGTCTTTGGAGGAACATGGTGGTGTCAGTGAGAAAAATGTGGAGGTTGGGATGGATGTTTTGAAGCCTGGAAAGAGATGCCAGATTTTATTACTTAAAAAATTTTATCCAGACTATGGTAGAGCATCCAATTTGGCACATGCATATTCTCTCTATTAGGAAACTGATGATAGTCTAGAACTGAAGACCATACTGTACTGAAGTATAGAGACTCTATCCTGTTTACCTTGGCTCTCAAATGTTGCTAGGAATGCAATGGGCACTTTCTATAAGCTGCTTCTGCTGTATGATATATGTATTTTTTATTGGTTTGCTCTAGTTCTATGATGCAAACCTGTTACTCATTCTGATCAAACATTCATGAAACAACAGCAAAAGAAATTCATTTTAATTTATTAAGGTCTTCTGTGTTGTGCCCTTGAAGGAGTTCATATGGATAAACAAGCTTATGTAAATAGCCTGCAGCATCATGTGAAGTACAGTTCATAATCCAACAATAAAACGATAGACATTATGCTTCGTGCTTCTCCAAGCAGTCTCTTGAATAAACCTAAAGGCATTTGGAAATTTATATGAAAAGTACTTACACAATGTAGGCAACATTTCTTTTTAATGCGATGAGTTGTTCACGTTAATAATTAAATTTCAAAACTTAAATTTAAATTTGTCCCAAACAACTATATAGAAATTTAATCATTTTAATTTACTGCTTCAGAAAGGTCCTTTATTCTGCCCTGTGTTCATTACATCTTTTCTTAAAGTCTATAAAGTTTGATGAGTTTGTTTTGTGATGCCAATTGTGTACAGATTATTACAAGTTATGCTTGCAGAAAGAACACTCAGGTGACAGTGTGTAATATGTCCTGAGTCAGTTACTTCGTGGAAGTGATACGTTAAGCAATTGGAAGGTAACAGATAGTTTTTCCTATTATTTTAGAAATATCTCTATTGTTATAATACAGATCAAATCTACAATGAACGTTATGCATTATTCAAAAAATGACCAGGCATTCTCAGCAGTGTTTTAGCTAAATAACTGATGATTGTAACCTTTAAAGAAATCTCATTGTGGTGACTGTTGGTAAATCACTTCTCCATTCATAGTAATCTCTATTTAGAGGCTATCTAGAAACCATTATATCTTTTATTAATCTTAAAAGCAATGGCTGCTGATTTGACATTTGCTAAAACTAGATAAATTTTCTGTCTTTCTAATATCAATCACAGACTTCAGTCAATTTTTGGAGTATATCTGCTGCAACTCTATTAATCCAGGAATATTTCCCACTGTAAGCATAAGTTTTATTTCACTTTAAACGCTGCAGCTTTTAAACAACAATTTGCCTATATGTGTGACAAGCCAGAATGCTACAATATGTAAAATACAAGACATTTTTAGCCTTTGGAAGGGAACAATTGAAAAATATGCAAGACAACTGGTGATTAAAATTGACTGAACACATTAGGGAAGAACTTTAGTATTTTCATGGAATTTCCTTTCACTATTTCAGGCATCTATTGTGACTTAATGTAGATGTTTCTGAGAGGAGAGGAGACTTGCAGGTCTTTATTTCAGCAACTTATAATCTATCTTTCGCCAAAGACCAGACTGTTACTTAAGCAATGATGTTTAATGGATTCATTTAAGTCAGTCATGTAGGGTAAATGAGGATAGGATATCCTTCAGAGCGACACTGCGTTACTACTATAATGATTGTCTCCAAGATTCATATAGCATTTTATAAAATGGTTCTAGTTCCATAGAAGGTAGAGATTCCAAGACACTCTGAGTGATAGGTCTTCTTGGTTTAAGCAGCTCCAAGGTCTTTTTATTCCTGTTCTGGTATTTTACTGTGTGCTGGCACACATTTACCTCTGCCAAATGACATTCATGTTTGGAGGCAAGTGTCATATTCCCTGTTATTAAAAAACATGTAAAATAAAAGTTCTTAGAATCAATACATGGCATGTATACCAGCATGTGGTATTTTTTCTTTTTTAAACACCAGTAAATGATAGAGCCCAGGGTGAACCCTTAGGTTGTGAAAAAGAGCTTTCTATAAGGCTAGGAAAGTAGGAGAGAAGATGGAAACTTGGTGCTTGCTTGTTTCCTATTCTTAACTCCATCATCCTCAGTAGACTGAGAGCCTGACTCCCCATTCTAGTCTCTAGTTTCATTTGCCTCAACCCAAAGTCAGTGGTGGCATGAAATGGAAATAAAACCATCCAAAAGCTGAGCTGACTATGTTCATTCCTGCCTATTTTGGTAGCAAGTGCCAAGTTTTACTAGTATGTGAAAATAAGTGATATAATTGCCTTTTCTTAGATATGCTTCCAGGAAGGCTCTTTAATTACACGTTATTATCCTTTAATATCTTTCCGATGAAGTTAATCACTTCTGAAAGAAGTTCATTTAAGAACTAACCTTTTACTTTCTTTAGTTTTACATCATGATGGGATGAGCAGTGTTGATGTCACCACACATCCCTAGGATCTCCATCTTTGATGCTGGACAGGAAGCGCTTTCTGACAAATATGGGCTTGATGGTAGAGTAAGTCCCGGAGACTCTAATTCTGTTAAGTTTCACATGTTATCAGGAAAAGCTTTGCTATTTACGAAGGGGGAGACTCTAGTCTACCTGTAGCATGAAGAATGTAAAAAGCATGGCTGGGTTCTTGCCCCATGCCGCTGTCGAAGAATTTGATTGGTCATCATTATCTTCAGTGCATCTGGCACTATTGAGCATGTAGAATTAGCCTCGACTCCAAACACCGACTCAAGGAAAGCGTATTTATGAGAGTATGATGTGAGCGTGTGAAAATCCAGGTGTCCTAGTTAGCTGTGCTGCCAGGGCCACCAGCAATCCCAATATCTTAGAATCATGTCATAAAGCTTTTACCCTTCACGTGGCTGCATGTAGTGTGGAGGTTGGCAGACCTAGGCTGGGCTTAGCTGTGTGGTTCTACTTCTTGCTGCAGCTCTGGCTGGGCTTGACTTCCTGCTTAGGGTTCAGCTCAGGTCTGCCCGCTGTCAAGGAGCAGCAGATATTTGGGAGAAGCTCTTTTCATGGTGATGACAAAGGTATAAGAGGGGTGAACAAAAACAATACCTCTTACGGAAATTTTTGTGGAGACTTCTGGAAATGTGGACAAAAGAGTGCATGTGTACTCTTTTTGCATCCTACAACAGGATTCATCTGTCTGTCCCTTTCTCCGTGGTCATCTCCTTTTTTTCCAGCAACACCGACTACCCAAACATTTATGCCTTTGTACGTGCCACCATCTGACTGGATTGTCCTTTTTCTTCTCTTGGTTTTGCTGAACTAGTCATCTTCCAAAAGCCAGCTTAGATTTACTTGCTGAATTAATCTTCTCCCCTTCCCCAGAATATTAGTCATTTCTTTCTATAGCTTACTGATATACCATCTGTTGCTTTAGTATCAATTCACAATTCGTCATATACTTGTTTCTCTATATTTAGACTACGAACAATTTGAGGGAACAGTCTGGGTCATCTTATATCTGTGTATGTCTCCATGTGCAGTACCCAGGAAAGTAAGTCTTTAACCATGTTTTCAAATTAAATTGTATGGAATTGGATTGTATCTTGGCATTGCTATTAGCACAGCTAAACAATGCTGATGAAAGCTATGGGTGGGCCTACATCATAAGCTAGGAAGAAGAAAAATAAAGGGAGAGTAAAAACAAAAGGCAGGGCAGAAGAAAAATATGGGGGAAATGATGGGAATAGTGTGAAACCAAGGGGAAAAACACAGTGTACAGAGTAGGACCTAGGAGGAGTGGTAGCCTACCTCTGCCTCCTGCCTTCTAGGACGAGTCCCTACCCTGTAATGGCCTTCCCCTGCCAACATATTTCTCTCTAATGTACAGGCTGAGGAGTTGAAAGTTAAAAAAGAAATAGTGTCAAGAAACCCTAAGTGTCCTGTGTGTGTGTATTCAAGTCTATTCAACACATGTCTCAGTGCCTTCTCTTAGTAAGTCCTCTGAGTCCTCTGCTGAATATTGTGGTGGGGACAAATAGAGAAAGTATAAGGCATGGTCCTGACCTTAGAGGTATTTATCATTTCTTGAGAAATACATTTGGAAAAAAAAGAGAGGAAGGAAGGAAGATTCGAGCTTTTGATATAGTTAAAGGTACCATGTGACCTAGGACAAGAAGGCCAACAGAATCTTGGGTTTAAGGATCATACACAGATCATCTGTTTCAATCCCTTTGCTGTTGTGTTGAGCAAACTGATGTAGAGGGAAGTTTAGTGGTACAAAGTCAAAAACAAGCTTGGGACTGGAATTTGAACCTCTGGAATCCCAATTCAGCACATTTTCCTCCATTTCTAAGTTTAGCATATGTCACCAGCTGTCCATCAGTATCCCTTTTTCCTCTTTACATTATACATGAACATATGTGCACATATATGGCTCATGTGTAGAGATCTGCCCTCCTTAGATCAAATGTTATCACTGTGTCCAAATTCAGAAAACGTTTTTAGGCTATTCAAAGGTGGAAGATTTAAAATTCAGTGAAAAGAATTCTTTTAAAAAGGTATTAAATGCTAAAATTAGAGGAAGCTGTGTGAAGAGTCTGTGAGGACTCTGTTAACTTTGCAACAAATCTATACATCTAAAATCATTCCAAAATAGAAAGGTTATGTTTTTAAAAAGCACTATAATTTACTCTCATGACAGAAACTTAAGAAAAACCGATCTCTCCCCAAATGGAAACTTGTGTCCCAGTTTCCTACTTTTTCAACTGGTCACTGTTGACTCCCCACAGGCTTAACCTTCTCTAGGGCTTCATAGGTTGGTTGTATTGTTTAAGAAATGTGATCAACAATTTTAATAACAGCAGGATATGGAAGAAATAAGGTTGATTGAACTGTTTACATATGGTTTTCTTCAAAACTTTGTAAATGACTTATTTCCATCAGTAAGGAGTCATAGGAGCACAAAGGTACACCCTGGTTATTCTCCCTCCTTTTTTCACTAAAAGTTATGACTAGTGCTACATTGTCAACCACTGCGCCACCAGGGAAGCCCAGAGTGGAGTTTAAAAAAAAAAAAAAAAATTTATCGGCTTCCCTGGTGGCGCAGTGGTTGAGAGTCTGCCTGCCGATGCAGGGGACACGGGTTCGTGCCCCAGTCCGGGAAGATCCCACATGCCTCGGAGCGGCTGGGCCCGTGAGCCATGGCCGCTGAGCCTGCGTGTCCGGAGCCTGTGCTCCGAAACGGGAGAGGCCACAACAGTGAGAGGCCCACGTACTGGAAAAAAAAAAAAAAAATTTATCTTCAGAGCTAATGTGTGTTCATGTAATGAACTTACTGTAGTGGCCAACATAACTAAATTGTGTGCCAGCCAGGGGTATCATGTGGCCAGTTTTGCTAGGTTTCCATGGATGCACGCCATCTTCTGCATTGCGTATATTGCAGAAAAATTAAGTGTAAGTCATTTTAAGTCATTGACATGATCTGGCTTACTTTTTCCTCTGCTTCCTCAATTTAATGTTGTATATGATCCAAATGAGGGCTCTTCAGATAGTCTTCTCTAGATGCAGGATCTTATTAAAGAGAAACAAGATTAAAGCTTTGTCCACCTAAGACTATTGTTTGGTCACTTTGACTTAACTAGTCAAACAGCTGGTCACTTCAGTTAAATAATTATTTTGATTTATTTTCCCACGTAATTTATTATTTGTTTGATTCAGCTGGGGAATTAAGGCATGATACGACTGTAATCATCATGAAAAAATTACTAGAAATAAGAAATTTGAGATGCGTATATCAAGAACCCAACATTATTATCAGCATTAGCATGAATAAGATTGGTAAAGCTAAGCTAGTGATTTACAGGTAGAGTTGAACATGTCTCCAAAACCATGTGTACATAAAGTGAAGACCTATGGCTAAATTGTCCAGTATAATTTAATTTTCACAACTTACGAACCTAAACATTTTACTAAAGGAACAAAACACAGTCACTAGGAAATAGCTGCTGTGGTCTCTGCCATAGTCCATGGAGATCAGTCCATCACTGGGTGTTGAAAGAGTGCTCAAAGGGTGAGCGCTACTGTGTGCAGTAGTTGGAAGAAACTGAAATTCGTGATTTCATAGTCAGAACTTCCCAAAGCACTGTAGAGACTTAAAGTATTCAGTAATGTTTTGTAATTAAAGCACATCCCTCACATATAATTTTACAGTTTGGGAAATAAGGCTGTGTTGAATATCAGCACTGATGATGAAAACAGACTGTGTACACAGTTTGGGTTTTATATAAATACTTTAAAATACTGGCTTTCTTCTATAAAAATAGACGAATAGTATCCAGGTTTTTACAAGAATTTTAGCATAAAAGCAAAATTGCTATCATTTTGAAAAGAGACGTGAAGATCTCATAAAAAAAATTGTAAAGTGCAGTATATGCTGGAGAGTTATGAAAGGAAAATTGGGAGGCCAATGCAGGTAAGCCTCACTTTGGGCATACTCAGGAACTTTTGTAAAGTGGTGCAGTGATATTTTCTTACCTGACACATGACCTAACATGTTCTTCATTGTATGTCCGATGGAAACTGAGCTCCTGAAGTAGTAGAAAAAATCTGTAACAAGTTGTTCAGGCTTTGCTGTTCTGTAATTTACATTTGCTGAGCAATCAGATCAAACCTCCTTGTTCTGAGTCACACTTTTTTGCTATATGAACATCTCGTCTTGGGAAACTTAAATAATACCTTTTACTAAGATTAGAGGAGGGAACTCTTGTAGGGAGTTCTAAGAATCTATAACAAAGGCACTGTCCTTGTAAACAAGGCCAGTGGAGCCAGCAAAATGTATGAATGCAATGGAAGCTAGAGACCCCAGTCATCTTAATGTGTCATCAGGATTCCTTGTTAGCGACAAGGTCTTGGTCAGTGAAGTTGGAGACTCCTGAGTTCAAACCTTTGTGACTCTGAACACGTGAAATCTCTTTGGCCTCAGTTTTGTCTTCGAAAAAATGATGCAGTTGAGCCTGAGGATCCAACTGGTCTCATACTGCAGGAATCCTCTGCTGTTTGGGGAGGCTTAAGTTAACATAGAAACTGAAGACATCCTCACTGAAGACATGTGAGGATTCCTATTGATGATTTTTATCGTGTGTTAAAGCTAAGTTTTCTTTGTTTTGTGTGTGTGTAAGATTGTATTTCCAAAATGATGTTAATCAGAAGGAAGAGATTGTCAACATGTAGTATTTATTTTGAAATAGTTTTAGGGTTTCTAACATGTAAAAAGTCTTAACTTGTGTCATATGACAGAGCAGAGGAAATTTAGAGCCTTTCTTAAATAATACAAGTGATTTGGTGAAGTTAAGGCAACTTCGTGTTATCTGAATACTTAAAATAACAAGGTCTATGAAGTTGGTTATATAAATTATTAATATGTGGCTATTTCCTCAAGATGCTAAGAAAACAAAAGCACTCTTAAAATAGACTGTTTCTGAAATGAAGGGTCATTTATTAAAATGAGTATAGTTGACATTTGCCTTCTCAGGATTTTGGCTTTATAGATAAAATTTTATAGTTGGTTTAACACAACAATTTTTTGTTGTTGTCATTAGAGATCTGGAATGGGTTATATTTCTATTTTCATTCTACTCATCTATTCATCCTCTGAGTGTTTGAATGCTTATTAAATTGCAAGCCTCTGCAGAGGATGCAAAGAGGGAAGAAACGGAACCTTCTCCTCTAGGAGATTATAGTCTAATGGGAGTGACACACATGCTCACCAAATAAGAAGGAAAGATATTATTCATGTTGAAAGAGGTCTAAGCAAAGTACTGTGTGATAACAGACAATGATTAACAGCAAATGGGGAGACCAAGAAGTTACTCTGTTTTTTAAAAATTTTATTTATTTATTTAATTTTGGCTGTGTTGGGTCTTCGTTTCTGTGCATGGGCTTTCTCTAGTTATGGCGAGCCGGGGCCATTCTTCATTGTGGTGCGCGGGCCTCTCACTATTGCGGCCTCTCGTTACGGAGCACAAGCTCCAGACGCGCAGGCTCAGTAGTTATGGCTCACGGGCCTAGTTGCTCCGCGGCATGTAGGATCTTCCCAGACCAGGCTCGAACCCGTGTCCCCTGCATTGGCAGGCAGATTCTCAACCACTGCACCACCAGGGAAGCCCAAGAAGTTACTCTTTTACCTGGACTTTAAAGATGGGTAGGATTTTAAATTGCACAGTTTTTCACAGGTGAGTATATTGAATCTATATAAGGTACTTTAAAATATATAGTTTTATTATTTTCCAAGAAAACGATTTCATGAATTTCTACTTTTAAGTAAGTATTTTTCCAAGTCTTTGTTTTAGATATCCATTGGTGTTGGATAATATATTATGCATAAATATAGTTAAAGCTGTAAACACAGTGACAGTTCATTAGAATTGTGGTCCCTCAGTTGTTAAGTAAGCTTATGAAGGTTTTCCTTTAAGAAGAGCGTTTTAAACTGAATACCCAAATGCCATGTAGAACGTGGAATACTTGTGTATATTTCTATTATCTGACCATATTCTCAAATAACCCAAAGCATGAATCACATACCATACTTATAAACTAAAAGATTAATCAAATATAATCTAGTATCTTTCCTCTAATATATTAGCTTTTTATAGAGTTGGAAGGAAGGCTGAAATGAGGTGTATTTTTTCATTTGACAATCCTGATACGCATAATTCATAGATTAGCATCTCAAACCTGGATATAGGAAGGCTCAGATTAGAAGAACGGCTGCCATCCTGGGAGCCTCTCAGTGGAATGGCCGAAGTTCAACTGTACCACTGGAGCAGTGGCCGGAGGGTCAGGTGCTCACCTTGGCACCCAGCTCACACGCGTCCCACTAAAGCCTGAAACTGGGAGGGAAAACTAGACGGCATGGAAGAGAATGTTTTGCACTTTTATTTCATTTAAATTAGCACAAAGGGAGGGAACAATTTTGCTTCACATGTGAAGTCAGTCATTTCTTGGGTTGCTAGCTCAATGTTTTAGCAGAACAGCTGTTCAGTACAATGTGGCTTTCTACAAGCAATATTTCTACTGCTAGAAAAGTGGCAGTCTGCCAAAGAGAGTGCCCAGACCAACCCCTCAACAAAAAAAAATCTTTTGTCAACGACTCTAATAATTTGTACAATTCAGGAAAGGGGGTGGTGGCACAGTCTTTGCAGATGTGCATTTATGATGCTATTTTTAAGCAGAGTAGCATGAAAGAATAGATTCATATGAGTCGTAAGTTGATCATTCATTTTAAGCATTTGGCTTCTGCTCTTGCTAAAATTTCATTCTGTGCAAAGAAAACACAGCCAGCCTTGAAGCGAGGTAAGGCAGGGTGTGACAACAAGATGCAATTTTTCATTTTCGAACCTGTGATGCTTGCTCAAAAACAAGCATCATTTTTCCCCACTAAAGAAATAAATGCAGTTTTCTGATCCCGTCTCAGTAGAAACTTGCTACCCTTCAGCATTTTGAGGAAATAAACTCTTAATGAACCTGCGTTCTTTTACAGCAGTCCATTCTCTGAAAATGAGTTTAAGTGCTGAAGGAAATGCCAGAAGCATTTATGCAACCAGCACCAAATTAATGTGTGTTAATTCTCTGTAGTTTAACATCATAGGTGCCATGCAGTTTTTCTAGTATCAAAACCAGGTCTATAAATGTAAGACCAGACACTATAAAACTCTTAGAGGAAAACATAGGCAGAACACTCTATGACATAAATCACAGCAAGATCCTTTTTGACCCACCTCCTAGAGAAATGGAAATAAAAACAAAAATAAACAAATGGGACCTAATGAAACTTAAAAGCTTCTGCACAACAAAGGAAACCATAAACAGGACGAAAAGACAACCCTCAGAGTGGGAGAAAATATTTGCAAATGAAGCAACTGACGAAGGATTAATCTGCAAAATATACAAGCAGCACATGCAGCTCAATATCAAGAAAACAAACAACCCAATCCAAATATGGGCAGAAGACCTAAATAGACATTTCTCCAAAGAAGATATACATATTGCCAACAAACACATGAAAGGACGCTCAACATCACTAATCATTAGAGAAATGCAAATCAAAACTACAATGAGGTATCACCTCATACCAGTCAGAATGGCCATCATCAAAAAATCTACAAACAATAAATGCTGGAGAGGGTGTGGAGAAAAGGGAACCCTCTTGCACTGTTGGTGGGAATGTAAATTGATACAGACACTATGGAGAACAGTAAGGAGGTTCCTTAAAAAACTAAAAATAGAACTACCATATGACCCAGCAATCCCGCTACTGGGCATATACCCTGAGAAAACCACAATTCAAAAAGAGTCATGTACCACAATGTTCATTGCAGCTCTACTTCCAATAACCAGGACATGGGAGCAACCTAAGTGTCCATCAACAGATGAATGGAAAAAGAAAATGTGGCACATATATACAATGGAATATTACTCAGCCATAAAAAGAAATGAAATTGAGTTATTTGCAGTGAGATGGATGGACCCAGAGGCTGTCATACAGAGTGAAGTAAGTCAGGAAGAGAAAAACAAATATCGTATGCTAACACATATATATGAAATCTAAAAAAAAAAAAGAAAAAAAAAAGGTTCTGAAGAACCTAGGGGCAGGACAGGAATAAAGATGCAGACTTAGAGAATGGACTTGAGGACACAGGGAGGGGGAAAGGTAAGCTGCGACGAAGTAAGAGAGTAGCATGGACATATATACACTACCAAATGTAAAATAGATAGCTAGTGGGAAGCAGCTGCATAGCACAGGGAGATCAGCTCGGCGCTTTGTGACCACCTAGAGGGGTGGGATAGGGAGGGTGGGAAGGAGATGCAAGAGGGAGGAGATATGGGGATATATGTATACATATAGCTGATTCACTTTGTTACACAGCAGAAACTAACACAGTATTGTAAAGCAATTATATGTCAATAAAGATGTAAAAACAAAAACAAAAACCAGATCTAGTCTCAGATCTGTCTTCTGCGCTTTGGTTCTCCAAAATCTACAGCAACGGATACTGCTAGCTTTGATTCCAGTGATGGAGTTAAGAAAATAAAATGATTTTTATAAACTCTAGGCCCCTGGGAAAGTACTCTCAAACTTCCCTTAATAACAGAGGGTAAAATCTGATATAATTCTCATCTTTGTTTTTATTCGACAATATAGATGGTATTTACATGGGAGAGAATTAGACCATCTACCCTATATTATTAAAATATAAAATCACAGTGAAGAGTAGCCCCCGCTCGCCACAACTAGAGAAAGCCCGCGCACAGCAACGAAGACCCAACACAGCCAAAAAATATATATATGTATAAAATCATATACTCAAAATGGCATACAATTTAATACGGATTCATTCAGTGAGGGTGATCATTAGAGCAAAGACGACCCTGGAAGTTTTGCTGCCTGTATCAAAACCTTCCTCTAATTCTGAGAGTTGGGGTCTTTTTTATTGTTGTTTTCTCTTTTTAAAAAATCCAATCTTTTCATATTCTGAATAGTGTAAAAAATAATCAATTAAATGGAGTTTTGTGTGTTATTAACCAGGAGTAGTTTTGCTTCACTTAAAATTCAGTGCACCCATATCATACGGTCCCCTCAAATTTTAACATTATATATATAGATAAATGAAAAAGCATTAACTTTGATTATGGGAACTTACTAAGATATGTTATTTTATTTTACTAATGAACGTATATCTTTAAAATTAGTTATTCGGGTGACCTGCTTCATCGTACAAGTTGCTACTCAAGTGTTTTTCAAATGTTTCCTGATTTTAATAAGGATTTACGGTGACAGTTACAATTCTGGTTTTTGTGGGTGTGTGTAAGCCCACAGTGGTGGGGTACAGCACTTTGTGAAATACAAGTCCCAGACAAATTGTTTATAAAATGTTCTTTTATAAGTAAGTTAATTAAATCACATCTTATATATTTGAGAAGATGTCTAGGTAGAGGATTTCTGTGGTAATTCATATTTTGTAAAAACTGAGTTCTTTCAATAAAGTAGGTGATGTTTCCACCAAAATATATTTTACATTCATGTTTTCAACTTCTAAGCTTTTCTAAAATAAGAAAATGGAAATGTAAACAATAAATTGGTGTTAATGACTTGTGTCTAATGGCAATATATTGCAGGAAAATATTGGGAGGCACAAAATTATCCCTATCACATTTTTGTTGCTTTACTCATATCAGGTATTACTTGAGTAGTTTAAAAGAGTCTACACTTTGTTGTTCAAGTATGGAGATCTATGATTAATTTTTATATTTTCCCCAAATCATAGAATCGACATACCTACTTTTATAGTGTACAAAGGCATTTTCGGGTATGAATTGTGTAGAAAAACATGCAAAAGATATTGCAATGCATGATCAAATTTTATAGAGCTCCGTGAGATGAGCATCATTTCCCCTTCTGTATGTAGAGTTCTTTTTAATTATTCCTGCTCTCTATGTGCAAAAGATACCTAAATCAGAAGAAAAAGGGGATGTTCCAAGACTCTTTTTTAAAGTGAACTGAGATGCTTTGTATATTGACCAGTTTTACCAAATGAAAGTCATTCTTTTTGACCCATGATATACACAGGTGGTTCAGGAGCCCCAAATCCATTAATGCTAGCCTCTGCACAAAAAGCAAGAAAGACTAAAAAAAATTACTTTTTATAAATTTATGTCTGTTACAATTCATGTAAAACTCCCATAGAGACAACTGTATGCATTTAATAACCATACCATCTTGTCTTATCAGCCATTAGGTAAGGATTGCATTGTAGCAAAAATAAATTGAATGAGACTGGCAAGTAGACAGTTGCTTAGATTGTGGTCCAATTGATATCAGGATCATTGTTTTTGTTAGCATGTGAGTAAATTAACTCCATGACAAGCAGAAAAACATTTAGATTCAATTTCTAGACTTCATTTTGGCCACAACCAGCTTGTTAGGCCAAGGTCTGGGGAGTAGGAGTGTATGGGTACCTTGGAGGAACTCATCCCTACAACAGAGCATGTTCTGCTGATTTAACAAATAACTAAACTACACTCGCTCACTCATAGCTATTTATAAGTTGAAACTGTATTATGAGGTTATAATTTCATAGTACACTAAATTTTTTCCATGTTTTTTCGCAGTGTGACACTGTACTATGAAACAGTGAGACAACTTGCCCAGTGTCAGGTTTATAATCTCCCGATCTCATTAGCTCTTTGCTGAACTCATTCTCCTCTTGTACGTCGCTCTCTCTTTTGAATTATGTCTGTGGCAAAACCTTACCCTTCGTGTGATTAATGAAAGTTGATATGTTAGTGAAATCTGAGTTCTCAGACTTCGTTCTGCAGTCACCTCTTGGCTTCCTTCTACTTCTAATATTCTTTTCCCCTTCACTTCTTTTGCTTCCATCTAAGCTATTCTTAGAGTTACTACATTTTATGATCTTGCTCAAAGAACTGCAGAGCAAAATTGTCAACACTGGTAACATTTTAAAGAACCATTTTAAACAATGCTCAGAACAGCCAGTCCAAATAAGATATTCAGGTGCAGCCTTCTCAAAGATCTTAATGTGTCACTTTGGTTTCTAGGGCATGTAGCACTGGACAGTAGACTTGGGGGATGAAGAAAACTCCCCAGTGCATTGTGGGCCACTTGTACCCAGTATGTATGACAAACCTTACATAGCACACTGATTGTGTGCAATGGATCTCTGCAGCTCCTGTTAGTCACCCGATTTGCCGAGAACTAGAACTAATAACCCTTTCAAATGTTATCAAATTGTGACAAATCCTAGACCAATCAAATTACCTAAGTGATCATTGATCATTGATTTGATATTTTAATTTTGACTGTGGCTACCTCAAGGACTTCTTGATATTTCTGTTAGTTTTTGTTAAGACCACAGATGCCAAACTAACATAGTTCATACATTTCACCAACAATGAATGCAGAATGCTGTAAATTAGCTTTATTTACAATGACTTTAAAAGAAATGAATAGGCTTTAGCATAATTAGAGACATAGCAGACACAGTGGAAATTGAGGAGAAAGCACCTGATTAGGAAGTACGTCTAACTATGTTATATGTCTGTTTGGGGTGTGAAGGGATCTGATTAGATTTCTCAATAGTGAAGGAGACAGAAGCTCTCATACGCATGTTGCCCTGCATTTTAGGTTGCTAATGATTTCGTTTTAATGTCACCGTTTAGTTTCATACTGATCATTTATACAGACAAAAAAGGAAGAAAAGAAAACTAGGAACCTGTCATCAATCATTCATTTAATCAAGTAGCAAAAGTAGATAAATAAACATACTGAGTTAATTATTCTTCTGTATGTAGTGATTGACAATAAAGTTAATTTATGCCTATTTTAACCCTTTAATATTTAATGCTGTTAGAATTAATAGCTATTAGCAGTTCTAGAAAGGACTTGGGGGTGACCTTTTCTAAAGTGTCTTAAGTTCAGTTATCATAGGACATTTATTTACTTGAAATCTATTTTGATAAAATAGTTACTTAAAAAAGTTGTAGTTATTTGCATCTAAGCATATTAACTCTATGCTACAAATATAATGGGGAACAATTGTTATGTTGGTCTGCCTCTGTTTTGCTCCTATTCAGACTCTTAGTGAAGACTTTTCTCTTTGCAAGGTGTATTTATAATGCATAAAAGGATTTGTAAAAAAAAAAAAAAAAAAAAAAAGGATTTGTAACCAGATACAAAGATGCTGTGCATTTAGGTGTTTATTAGATACCACAGTAGTGGAAAAGAAGTCTTAGCAACAGTGAAACACTAAAACATATGTCTAAGTTAAAAGGGTCCTTGAAAGTTCTAGAAATCTATGTTTGTTTTGTCAGTGTTTTTCTCAATTTTCCAGAGAAATTTCTTCTGGTGGCTATTCTTTTTTAAAAAATCAATAGTTACTTTTGTTACACTTTACAGGTGAGTGTGGACAACAAATCTAAATTGTGTAACTATTTCCTCTGGAATCTTTTTAGCACACTCGTCTAAATCAGTCTGCAGGCGAGAAATGGGGGAGCAAGAAGCAGCTGTAATGGATTTGGGGATGTAAATAGGATTTTAATTGTTGATTAAAATTATTGTGCGAAGATTTGAGGCACAAAGAGACTGTGGGTGCCTTTATGATTAGGGATGTGTTTCTTTTTGGTTGCATCTTATTAAATGATTTTTCCCTTAGCGATTTGAATGTTTAGTGTAGCCTAATTCTAACCAGTCACTGTTGTGACTTCTCTCCCAGCTCTTGTGTTTGCTTCAGCTAACAGACTAGAACTGGAATTTCAGCGGGGGGGACAACTGGGCGGAGGGGTGGCTGAACCAGAGCACATTCCACACAGAGGACACGCTTTGTGTCAACCCTCTTCTTTGCCAAAGAAGAAAAAAGTTTGCCTGTTTTTACTTGGCTTTTTTTTTTTTTTTTTCCCCCGGTACGCGGGCCTCTCACTGTCGTGGCCTCTCCTGTTGCGGAGCACAGGCTCCGGATGCGCAGGCTCAGCGGCCATGGCTCACGGGCCCAGCCGCTCTGCGGCATCTTACCAGACCGGGCACGAACCCGTGTCCCCTGCGTCGCCAGGCGGACACTCAACCACTGCGCCACCTGGGAAGCCCTACTTGACTTTTTATCAGGTTCACTATCAGTTCAGAAACCTGTAACCATAAATGGCGAGTTACGGTAGGATGTCAGGCTCCTGTCACTATTACTAGATTCTCATATTTGGTTCTCGATTGCTCACGTTGCGGTGTGCTTTCCTTAAATGTCTGGCTTCAGTGAGAGGTTTTGCTCATGAGGACTTCTGACGTCTCGAATAGATGTGGTATTGTAGTTATGTCTTGAATGGCAGAGTAAAATTTAGAAAATACACAAAATTTAAATTTTAAGCTACAAACTAGATAAAATGTTTTTTAAAATAAATATTGTCCACATTTATTAAGTTTACAATAATTATATTCAATGAATGACTCCCTCTTCCTCCTCATCCCCATTCCTGCCATAAACACCTTTAAACTTCATTTATTTCTGTGTAAATGTGCTAAAGAGAAACCCTTTCCTTCTTTTTTGTTTGTCTTCTGTTTGGCCTCCTTTTACCTGCATGCATCAATTAAGCAGTAGTATGAATGAAGAGTGGGAATTTGTGGCTTTTTTGTTCACAGAAATAATGGTTGAGCTCTTTAGCTTTTGTCCAGTTTATGGCTTTTCTTTTCCATTCACTTAGCAATCGGCAGCTAGCAGGTCAAGCATAATGCAGCTTGTAAGCCTGTGGTAACAGTAAAATCAACAACTCTGTGTTAGTCCCTTCCTCAAAGAACCCTTCAGTGTTCTTTTCTGACTTATATTTGAGAGGGGCAATAAAAACTGGGGGGGGGGGGGGGTTACCAGAGAATCTCTAAGTAGATGGTAGAGACACACATATATATTCCCAAATATGGATATAGTTTTGAAAAGAGATATTTGAAATGAAATATTTGGTGCAAATCTACTCATGTTCAGTTCATGAAGAAATAAGAAGGTTTCAATGTGGATTTTTGGTTCACGGGCCCAGCCGCTCCGCGGCACGTGGGATCCTCCCAGGCCGGGGGACGAACCCGTGTCCCCTGCATCGGCAGGTGGACTCTCAACCACCGCGCCACCAGGGAAGCCCTATTTGATGTATCTTTTAGTCATCTTAATCAGTGGTTCTGTTTCCCCGGCCTCAGGGTTTAAAGTGAGAAAAACGACAGGGCTGGTTTGCCTTCTCTCCTTCCTGAATTTCATCACTCTTTTTCTCCAGGAAAAGAATCAAGGAAGAAAGGATTTTAGGTGCTTATTATGTGCTCAGAAGTGGTGGGATGAGATTAAAGCCCTCCACCTGATCATCTGATCCTTCATTGTTTCACCTCAAGTCCTGGCTTGCTCCTGTGTGTGTCACTTACAGTTAAAAGTCAGTTGTTAACAGCTTACCTCCTTTATCTTACCTCATGGTAGTTTTACTTATTCACTTAGAATAATAAGTATATTATTATTATACTGAATCACCTACTGTGTGTTCCCAGTGCTTGGAGTTAGAAAAGTAATAGAAGATTCATTTCTGCTCTTGAAACCTTTGTGATTTATTTGTAGAAATAAGACTTGATATTAAAAACTTAGAAAACACTGGTGGGAGACTTCAATAGGTAGTAAGTTACTTAGTAAACTAAAGAACAGTCCCGGCAAGTGCCCTTCTCTATAGCCAGAGGTCTAAAGGAGTACATTCTGGAACCACAGTGGCTACACGGGAAAGTTCTTGTCCTTTCCTAGTGTGCCTTCATGATTGTTATCCTACTTCAGCCACTCGGGGATCCTATGAAGAAAGACAGGTACTCTGTGGCTTTACAGATGAGAACACTGAGGCACAAAGACAAGAGCATCTTTCAAGGTGAGATGAACTCTTAATTCTGGAGCATGTTGTTGCATTTTCCCAATGTAGGGATGCCCTGAGATTTACGGCTGGCTTTGAAGCCAACTCCCTGTGATTTTGGTTGATAAACATCTCTAGGTCCGGCCTAAACACTTTAGTCGGTGAAATGAGACACATTTTGTTTCGGTTTTCCACAAATCTTAAGAGAATGTAGCTACAAATAGTATATTCAAAGATATATTCAAAGAACACTCTGAGTTACTTGGAGAGTGTATTTAAGTTAATAGTTATCACAGCAACATTATACCGAACGTTTAATTTTTCAGTCTCTATGAGAGGTAAATCAGTGTTTTGATTTTATAACTTAATCTGTGAAGCTAAACTGAAGTATCCAAGTAGAGAGCTAGATTTTGACTTTTTCAGTGGGTTTTAGGAAAAATTTAATCTATCCTGATTGAAACCTTTTCTTAGGCTTTAGTTACTTTTTAGAAGAAACACAAATCATTTTAAACACAGCAGATCAACAACTACGGATACATATGCATGTGTTCATTTTTTCTTTCCTATAGAAAGGAAGTAGTATTTAACATTTTAAATGCTTGCCTTGACGTCACAAACTTTAGATTTCTCGTTTTTCATCATTCTCTTCGATGTAATCTTACAATTGTGGCAACTTTCATATTCTCTTTCTACTTTATTAGACAGCGCTTCCTGGAATTTGGAATGTCATTTTTCATGGTGTTTTACGGGGTAGCTCATGCACTGAAGGCATCACCTAAGTACCAGCAACGCGTTCTTGACTGAATAATGATGTATGTGGAACTTTACTTTTTTTGCCTTATAAATGGATAGCAATTTACACAGCTGTGGATGTGGGATGTTTCAATCCCAGACCATGTTGTAAGAAAAATTGAATGACAGTGAGCAAAACAGCAGTAATTATAAAACTAATTACTAAATGCTGATGATGCCCATAGGCTTTGCATAACTAAAATTAGAAAAGGAAATTGCTTTCGGCTTCACAGAGGCAACATGCTAGTTATTTCACTGTTTCAGTCAAAATGGAGGGTAGCATATAAAGTTCAATCAGGAAAACAGACATGCATACATATATATCTATGGATTTGCACATACATATATTTTTCTATGTTGAAATGTTATTCACTCTACCTTACAAATTTATGTATAGAAACTTATGCATAGATATTTACAAAAAGAAAATAAGTATATTAAAATATTTGAATGCAGTATATATACTGTGCATTTTGCATACACTATAATTACAACATTAAAATGCATATCTTTACAATATGTTTATACATGTTAGGTTTCTCGCATGTACATTTTCACTGCAGAATGTAGTATACATTTCCATCCTTGCATAAAGGATCTAATCTTTTGAATTCATAGCACATTCTTCAAAATGAAATAGCAAAAAAAAAAAACATTGATCAGCTCATAGAAAATAAAGTATCATGTTTGAGAAGACAAATGATTGATAAATCAGACGTCTACAAGGCATGCCTTTGTTCATGTTCAATTTGGAGTTAAGAAATATGTGATATTAACTCCAAAGAAATTACTGAGATTGTAAACATATTACCTGCAAACCCCAGATAATTCTAGGATTATAAATGTTAGAGCTGATATTGATAATATTCAAATAGGAAATATGGCAATAATGAATTATGTCAGTATGCATATAAATGGAAAATGATTTAATGAGTTAAAAATGTGATCATTTTAGTGAAAACATTTGCTTGTTTCTTACAATTACTAGTTGGTTTCTATTTCTATCCTTTCTGTAGTCCTGCAGACAAATGTTATAAAACATAACTCTCCTGAATAAACTGTTAATGGTTATGTTTAAGTTTCAGATTAAATATATCATGGATCAGGAAGGTGAATCATTGTTGATGCAGAGGGAAAATGAATCCTGCATTTAAAAAATTCAAGTGGTTTGAATGACCTAAAATGTAATGTTTTATTTAATTTTCTCCCACATGTTATTTCCAAAGTCTTAAGAAATTAAAATGACAAAAGATGATACTGTCTGTAGACATACATTATTGGAATGAAATCCAAGTCTAATTGAATCAAGGCTGTAATGAAATTCTTGTAACTTTTACCTAGTGGGGCAGCATGATGAGTTAGTTCTTCCCATTTGTGTTAGTGAATTTAGTAGTTAGCCCTTTTACCAAGGCAAATGGTCTAATAATGGAGGAATAAATCACAGAATGGCATATAAAATGAATATGGAAAGTCTTGCTTCATGTGTAATGTCTGGTAATTTAGTCAGCTGTAACTAATACGTATACAAGTTGGGGTAAAGTCTCAACTTTTGTAAGTTATCCAAGGTCCTGAGGGTCATAACAGATCGTTGCTGCTCATCCAGTGTCCTTCAGGTGGGAGGTTGTGTCAGTCGTGAAAATAAGTATATGATCAAGAATCCAGAGGGTTTAGGGTGATCTAAAATGATATCAGCAAATTTATATTTTTAAAAATGGCATATAGTTGGCTTCACATGCGTTACTTTTTGGCTTGTTCTTTTTTTTTTTTTTTTTTTTTTTTTTTGCCGTACGCGGGCGTCTCACTGCTGTGGCCTCTCCCGCTGCGGAGCACAGGCTCCGGATGCGCAGGCTCAGTGGCCATGGCTCACGGGCCCAGCCGCTCCGCGGCATGTGGGATCTTCCCGGACCGGGGCACAAACCCGCGTCCCCTGCATCGGCAGGTGGACTCTCAACCACTGCTCCTCCAGGGAAGCCCTGGCTTGTTCTTGGTGGGGCTCTGAGGGGAGGGGAGGGGAGAAGAGCTCTCAGCGTGTTGGTGCTGAGAAGTACTGGTTTTCTTTTAGTTGAGTGATACTAATGTGGAGTTTCAGGAGAAGGAGGGGATGGGGGTAGGAGAGATGTGTGAGCTTATCGAGAACCAATTTATCCATACAGTTACCAGATCACGACTGAGAACCCAGTGTGTGCCAGGCTTACCACCATCTCGAGAGAAAATAAAAACTTGTCTCTAGGCAGTGTGTGAACTCAAAACTTTGTCATTTTAAGTTGAGTAGAATTTTAATAGAGGACAGATAACAACAAAACCATTTTTTCAAGGGTCTTTGTTCGAAATTCGTTGTCATTTGACTCATTAAGGCAACACACAGTGTCCTGTGGGGTACGGTTTTATCAACCAGTACCAGGGAGCAAGCCTTGCTTACAGACAAGATCATTTTCTACAAATTCTCTGTCGTGTTTCACCTTGGTAATCTCCATCTCTTGTGTGCAAAAAGAAACAATTTATTTTCAACACTTGAGGGATATAGAACATCTGACTGCTGTCATAACCTATTGTTTTTAACATAAACATTATAGCTGCATTTGCCTGGAAATATTTGCCCATGATTGTGTAAATCTGAGCCGGGTACAGGAGTGTCACCTTGTGCTCTCCAGCATCAAAATTGAGACCTATCGCCTAGAAAGTGCAGTTTGTTCCCTTCACAAGCATTTACTTCAACAGAATTAGAAATAGATTTCCTTTTCATAATTGAGTTAAACAGTGCAGTAACTGAAGAAAAACTTATGAGAGAACGCATTGCTTTTAACTGTAGCATATAGAACCCCTCAAATGTGGCTGAGGGCCTACTATATTTTCCTTTATCAAAAGATGATTGAGGGCTTCCCTGGTGGTGCGGTGGTTGAGAGTCCGCCTGCTAATGCAGGGAACGCGGGTTCGTGCCCCGGTCCGGGAAGATCCCACATGCCGCGGAGCGGCTGGGCCCATGGCCGCTGAGCCTGCGCGTCCGGAGCCTGTGCTCCGCAATGGGAGAGGCCACAACAGTGAGAGGCCCGCGTACCGCAAAAAAAAAAAAAAAAAAAAAAAAAGATGGTTGATTGCTTAATGATTGAAGTACTGCTAAAAAGCTTATTTCACATTACTGGAGAAAATGTGCTTTACATCAATTGCACAGTGTAATGCTTTCTATTATTTTGGTAGAATTGTTTTACCTTGCATAGAAGCATGCATACGAGAGAGAATGATTTGAGAATCTTTTGTGATAGCCCAAGATATCTGAAATATGTCATTCAGGAAGAGGTTTCCTTGGAAAGCTGGAACGCTTTGCTGTTTGCTCTGTTCACTCACTTACAGAATATCGCTTTCGACTCAACATTTATCTGGTTTAAAACCAAAATAAATGTTTATATTAGGCTAATTCCTGGCTCTATTTTTGTATCTCTACTATTATTTTCCTTTCTTACCCACTTCTAATTTTATATTTCCTATGCCCCTTAAGCCTTATTAAAGAATCTTTGGAGCACTGTGAGTTATATAAAAAGAATCATTGTCTAATTTTATTACATGCAGTGAAGCCTTCCTTTGTATTTCCACCTTTGTCTACGAAATTTTCACTTATCATTGAGCTAGAGTAAGCACATTATAAAATATATTATTATAAGCACTTATAAAATAGTTTACTCTTTTTTCTGATTAATATTCTTCTTTAATCATCTCTGGTTCATCATTGTAGAAGGCAAGGGAACATTTGTTTTTCCCCCATGACTTCTCCCAGGGTTGGTGGCTCTGACTTTTCCTCTCTTGAGAGACCACATCACCCCACCTCCCTTTTTGGTCATTATTTTGAACTGTTTTACAGCCGGTTCCTAGTCTGACATCACTTTGTGAGCTTTTAAAATGTTGTTTCCAAGCACCTCTTTGGGACTTACTATTTCTGCTCTCACATAGCCTTTTAATTGACTGATCAGTTGCCATTTTAGAAGTTTTTTCTGTGGGTTTGGCCTCTATAGCCCTCTTTGTGTTCTTTTTCATTTTTATACTAATAATTACAACACTTCCCAATTAATTGCCATTTGTGAATATAATTGATGTGTTTCCTCCCTCTCCAGACCACTAATGAAGATGTTAAATAAGTCTTAGCGTGAGGCTAGCCTCAGCAGAATTCAACGGGCATATTAGAGTTCAGTATAGCTCTATTTATTTTCTCTGCCTTTAAGAGTGCTTCTGGTTGAGACATTTTAATTCATTTTCTAGGATTTCACAGTAATGGAGCCCTGCATGAAGTGTCTGTCCAGATACATAATGCCTAATGAACTCTCTATGATTTTCTGAAAACTAAAATTATTGATTTACTTATATATCTGAGAATCTTAGAAGCATTGTTTGTATTCAAGACAGTGAAAACAAAATGCTTTTTGTGAATTTAATATGTGAAATATGAGACAAATTAAACTGATTTCTCCATGTTTTGCAGTATTGGCACAAGGGAGCGCATCAAAGGTGTTTAACACAAATAAACTATGTAGCTTTCTTAGAAGAGTGTGCTTCCATTTCAACCCAACAATATTGGGTCCACTTTCTCTATGATCAGAATATTACAAAGGGAGTGGGGAATAATTTATATCAGAGGTTCTGTGACGGAATGAAATGGAACTCTTTTGAAGTATGATCTCTGAAAGCACAGCATGAAGCTCAAATAAAGTGAAGGACATTCGCTATTACAAGTAATGTCCTTAATAATCTTGTTAGTCTAGTCTCCCTCTGTATGAGACAAATGGAACATTATTGGCTTATGGGCTGTAGTAAATAATTTAGTTTCCAATATTCAGGCTGCTTTGACAGTAAATTAAAATGACATGAAAGGGGCTTGTTGAATAAAGAAAGTATCCAATCAAATTTAATTGGCATGACTAAGGCAGTAGAAATATGTTTTATAATTAAGCCATGTTGTCTTGGAGCTTTATAAGCATGTATGAATCAAAATGTCAAAAATTGTTCTTTGATTCTGTGCATTTAAAACTTTGCATGGTGAATAGCTTCCTTAAACAAGCTTCTAGACATACATATTGATGTTACATGAAAAAAGTTTCATGTTTTAAATAATAAGCGATAAACTTCGCCATTTGTAAACCCTTGCAAGTAGCAATTCTGATGAAGGACCACTTAGAACTCTCCTTTACAGGATTTTCTTTTCAAATTGATACACTAGTAACTCAGAAAAGGCTATGATTTTGTTGTGGTTATATTATGGTATTTCAAGGCTCAACCTTTTGGTAAAGAAGAATAAGATCGAAACTTACCGAGCAGAACAAAGAATAGAAAAGAAGAATACAAGGTATATTTTGGTTTACTGTAACCTTCTCAAATTCAAGATGAATTGGATTTTCTACATTTGACAGCAGAAGTGTCAAATGCTTCTGCTGTAAAAGACAGGAAGCCATGGGAATTTCAGATTTTTGTATGACTACCTGTCCTACTTTTTACTTCTCTGAAAGTGATGCATAAGTAAGTGCCCATTTGTACTAAAATTACTAATGATGGTTCTTTCCACAGCTCAGGTGGAAAACATATGGTGGTGTCTTGAGTCTGCAGAGATTGCTTATAAAAACAGAAATGAGTTTAGTGAACCACTGTTCATTCTTAGCCTTTTCAAACTTCCTAGTCAAAGTAAGCTAAAGATTAGAGAAGGCGAGCAAGGAAAGGAGAGAGTTTCGGATGCATCAACGTTACTCAAAATACTGAGGTCATGTGACCCTTTTCTTAGAGATTTGAATATTATTTTCTAATCTCTTAATAACTTTTCAGTTCAGGAATGATTTTTAATGAGTAGTCCTTCTATTCTCTTGATTAGACCCAAATCTAAATGGCAGTTTCAGAGATAATATAATTTGTGTTTATGTTGCTCCAAAATAAATCTACAGCAACATGCTACAAATGTATTTTCTATAATATATTGTTCTTCATGTGATGCTGCCACTTTAGATGATAGAGAAAAATGCATATTTCCTTTGCTTGAAGAAACTGACCCAAATGAATATTTCTTAAAATCTGCTCTCTGCAGTTTGCATTCTTCTCCAGTTGAAGGCTTTTAAACTTTTAAGTACATTTTGATTAAAATTTTGACATAGGAACGAATTAAGAGGGCTGGTTTTTTAAAATCTTTTTTTTTTCCCCCTTAGTGTTGAGCCTGTAACCTCTGTAGTCATGTAAATGTAAAGCTAAGTTTCCTCCCTCCCTCCCTCCCTCCCTCCCTCCCTTCCTTCCTTCCTTCCTTCCCTCCTTCCTTCCCTCCTTCCTCCATATAGTTAGCAAAAATCATTGCTAACAGGCTGTTTTCTGTGCTACTATGACCTCAGAGGAGAAAAATAAATGAATAACTTCATCATGGAGGCAGAAAAACCCTCATCAGAGAAAGTTTCTGGAGAGGATAATGCAAACTGGGATATTTAGTCATAATCACTATGTCTGAGAATGCTGTTCTCTCTTGGTGATCCTAAGTAATGCATACCAAGACTTTTTTTCTTTTTTGAGTACCCCAGGGTTTCTCACACTTCGGCATGCATTAGTATCACCTGGAGGGCTTGTTAAAACAGATTGCTGGACCTCTGTTCCAGAGTTCCTGATTCAGTAGGTCTGGGGTGGGGTCCAAGAATTTGCATTTTTACGTAATTTCCAGGTGATGCTGCTGCTGCTGGGGAAACACACTGTGAGAACCATTCACTCATATTATAACATACAGTTATTAATCTCCTGCTGTGAGTAAGGACACAGAGGACCATCTCTGACTGTCAAGGAGCTGAAGGTCTATTTCTGGGGAAGTTAGCGCCATGCGCGGACATTTAAGAAGAGCACAAGTGCTACATCAGATATGGGCCTAGAGTACCATGACAGCTTGTGGTAGAGCACCTAAGAGGCTTTGGGGATTTAGAGATGCCTTCTGGAGGATCTAAAGTTCAAGCTGAAGCCTGAAAGATGAGTTAGGAGCTTTCCAGGAGAAAAGGGAGGGAAGGAGAAAAGCAGGTACTTTGGAGAAAACTTATATATTTTTGGCATCAATATTAGTCTAAGAAATCACTAACATTAGTTCTCTAAAGGGCAAAAAATGACTATTTACCTTTAAAAATTTAAATTGAGCTATTACTGTTTAGAAAGGAATAGAAGAATGTGAAAGCTGTCTCTTCCTGGAAGGCTTCTCAGGCCAGCACACTTGGCTGTGTGCGTGTAGGTGTGTTTGAATCTCTCCACGTGTTGGAGTCTCTTTTGCACTCGGCCTTCACTTTGGAAAATAGAACTTTCCGTTTTATTGACACCTACATTTATTTACAAAGTGAACACCAAAGCAAAGTATCATCACACTTGACCTTCACCATTTGGGATTGATGTCTATTGTTGTAATTTGCATTTGACTTCTCAGTTACTTGGGGGCCTTTTTTTCCTACATATTCCAAACATATGGAGGGGGTGCTTGATACATACATTGAAAGTTTAAAAATATTTTATACTTTTAAGTAGTTAAGTTTCATTTATTTTCTTTCTCAGGATCTAGAGTTGATCTAGCTCAGAAGGTGTTTGAACATTTATTTGGTTGTCTGGACTCTGTGATGCTTCTAGAAATAAAGTCTGGACTGATAGTGCCAAATAAAATGTTTGTTTAATGTTGTAAAATGTTGTTTCCTGCCATCTTGGGCCTTACATCTTATGGGTGCAATGTAAAGATAAAACCTCCCTATGTTAATTGGCAGCTGTGTTGTTGTTGTTGTTATACCTTACTCTCTTTTAATTTTATCTCCTACAAACTACGCTATATCGTTATCTCCATTTTACAGATGAAACAGGCCAAGAGAAGTTGACCCTGTGGCCACATGCCGCTGTGTGGTATAGTCAGTATTGGAGTACTCTATTTCGATCAGTTCAGTACTGTTTCAACTCTACCACATTCCCAGAGCCTGTAACTATTTATACTTGTCTCACCTCACCTCCTGGAAACTGAAGCCCTGACTCAACATTGCATGAGTAAAGGCCACTTTACTCTTGTCAGCTTGAGTGGACATCCCTTCCCTGCATTGTTTCTTCTGACCTTGTAAAGACAAGTACAAAGGTACTTGTTTTGGGGAGAAATGATTTTTCTGTAGGCTGATGGTTTCCAACCTGTTTGTTGTTTTTTGTTTTTTTGTGGGGTTTTTTGGTTTAAGGAAATATTACCTTGACATACAAACAAAATACTCAGAAAGCTGTCTGAAAACCGTAGCTCTATGCCAGTGGTTCCTATCTTTGGCATCTCTCCTGATACAACTGAAAAACTTTCATGAAATAGCATCTATAGTCTCAGACTACCTAATTCAGAATTTTCATTAGCAATCTACTAGGCCATTGTAATCATCAGTATGATTTGAGAATAATAATGATGATAACAAATATTACTAAGCCTTTATGCCTATGTGCCAGGTTGCGTTAAGGGTACTCCACGGGTTATCTCATTTAATCTTCATGATCCAGAACTAGCCAGTTAGAAGAACCAGAATTCAGTACCAGATAATCAATTTCCAGATTGACAGTACTTAATTTATATGCTGTAGGTCTCTGACCTAACTTCTCCCTCCACGCTGATTCTTTTTCCTGATCCCCTCAACCAGATATGTGCCTCTCAGCTGGTTTTGCAATAGGAGGGTGTCTGTTGCCAAGATACTATATTCTTTTAAAGTGACCTGCTGAAAAGTAGGTTACTTTGAAATGATTGATAATGGAAATTTCTACCAGCAGTAAGATACCAGACCAAAAACAGAACATGAGATGGATGTGCTTTATCCCCCCCCCAGTCATTCATAAGAAATGTTCTTGAATTTGGCAGTAAGCAGTTTCCAAACTGGATGTAAATTTTGTAGAGTGAGACAGGCCATTGTGAGGACCCATTACGGTTTCCTCTAAGCCCTGTTGGGTTGTCTGTCAAAGTAAACATTTTCCCAACTGTGTTAGTGAGGAATTCCAAAACTATCTCATGCTCTGATGAAGTTTTAAAAAATAGTTGGACAAGTCATAACTTTAAGCTTTGTAGCCAGTGTACAGTCTCAGCACTAAATCATGTTTTAATTTTTGGTTATCAGTAGCAAACTTTAAAAAAATCTAGCTGATTCACAAATTTCCATTATCTTTAAAAACGAGCGAACAAAAGCACATCTTGCCTTTTAGTTTTTGTTCTTTCTCCCTTCAGCAGCTTAATAGTTGGCAGCAGGAACATGAATTTAGAAGTCCCCTGATCTGAGGTCAGAGCTTGGGTCTGCCACTAACCAGCTTTGTGACCTTGGGCAAGTTTATGAAATGCTCTGAGCCTCGGTTTCCCTGTCTGTGTAACTGAGACTACTCAGGCCACCTTAGAGGATTGTGGTGAGGACCACCTGAGATAACCTGGTTGGGGGCAGCACATGGCACCTGACTCCTGGTAGGAGCTCAGTGCTCACCTACCTTTAGGGCTTTGATTCTTCTCACCAGAGTACTTGCTTGGTCTGCTCAAGTTCTAGTCTTTGGAAGGGAACATATTATTCCTGGAATCATAGACTCATTAACCTAAGATTTGCTAATGAAATAGTAGGTGAAGGTAGAACTTCCTGGAGCTCTATTTGTGCAAGTTTCTTTATATTCTAAAATTTTTTTAAATGTTGAGTAAATATTTTTACTACCTATTCTTCACCCTCCCCATTATTACCTGTGTTAATTTGATGTAATCATTTGTTTCTAATTTTAATTATCATGTTTTCTCTTTTTGAGTACATTTGCAGACATAGAGGAATTTCAGGTGTCAGCTCTGTAGGGACACCATCTAAACCTCTTAGTAGCTCGGATAGCTCATTTATGAATAGAGGGCATTGCTTCTTGTTTACATTATTTTTCTTCTGATGAGATCTTTAGAAATATCCAGAATGGCCTGTTTCTTTACTCAAAAATAAGGAGAAGGCTTTGGGCATACTTATTTTGAAATAGAGACATTGGTTTCCTTAAAAAAAAAAAAAAAAATGGCCGACAGTGGAAACTCTTTATGATCCCAGCAACTGCAACGTGTAATAACAGTATGGCATTTGCATTGAAGCAGGTCTTCCCTTAAATTCTTGTTACTTTTCAGGAAAATTCACTGCAAGTTGGTAAAACAACTGTATCCTATTAAATATTTGTCACAATTTCCAAATAACAAGTCATATTCAAGTCTGAGATGAAACAATTTAACTTCAAACATTCTTCATTAATGAGAGGAAGGGTTTTTAGAAGGACTCTTGTAAAAACTGTAGAATTATTTGTAATTAAAACCTATTTGCCAAGAGCAATTTTTATTATTATTTTGTGGAAATTATCCTCAATAATGAAGTGTGGGTTACTAGGTAAGAGCTATAGAGAATATAAGTTTACCTTAATGTCTGCTTTCAAGTTCATGCTGCACCTGCAAGGACCAGCACCCAAATCTAGAAAAGCAGCATTTGCAGAAACCAGAAGTGTTTAAAAAGTGGATTATATTTTCATGGTGTAGATAACTAGACAACTAGATAACTAGACAACTTCTGTCAGGGTACAATTGTGATGAAGTCTAAATTCCATCCATGCAGGGCAAGATGCATGAGCTCCTATGTGTGAAAAATGACCGTAAGTGATAGGTTTTTACTGAACAAAATTCACAGTGATACAACTGCTTACCTTTTCACAGTGACACTTATTAGAACTTAGGAGCATCGTAGCAGGTAATCTCTTTCGAAAGGTAACATAACTTCGTATCGGCTGCAGGGTTGTGTGTGCTGCTGGCAAAGGATGTGTAGTCTGTCTTGTTTAGTCTGGACACTGCCATGTTGCTTGTCAAAAACCAATTTAAAATTCTCATCTGTATGTTTCACAGCCTCCTTTTCTTTCCATGATTCATAATTTTAGATGTTCTAATCTTTAATGGAGGGATTTAAAATTGATGATGAGATGTATATTTCTATTCTAGTGTTCTTTTGAAATATACAAGTTTTTAGCCTCTTTCAAATTCCCTATTCAGTATTTTGTGTGGTTGAAATATGAGTGTAAAAATAGTAGATTTTTTAATGCTTTTGTATAGGCTCAGGAGAGTCCTTCCTGCAATACTAGCTGGAAAGGTAATGAACTGTAAAATATGTTGAAATGATTGGGGATTAAAAATCTCTGGTGTGTAGTGACAGTGCCATAATATTCCACAGTAAAGCTTTCTTGTATTAAGAGTAATAAATAAAACTTATTTTTTCCCACTGTGATTGGTTGTCACCACCATAATGATACCTTTGACCTTCCTCCTCTTCAAATGTTGTTAGCCTGTGACCAAGTAGTTAGGCTAATAGCAAAATGCTATGGAACCTAAATTCACAGTGAGAATTCTCACAAAACCATAGCGGTGAAAGTCTGAGAGTACAGTAGATGCCTTTTGGAATTCTGCAGATGTGTTGCCTTTTCAGTGTGGCATGCGTACTTCCTTCCTTCCTGTTATTCTTTGACCCCTGTTTCTGGGTTCAGAACTCCTGCTTCTAGAACTGGGTTTACAGAACTGCTTATCTTTCAACATACATGGTGTAAGTAAATTGACCCTAGTAGCTTTCCCGAGAACGAAGCTCAAATTGCTGACACTTCTTGGGAAACATGTTCAATTTAAATATTTATCTAGAGACTTTTAAAGTTTTAGAAGATTAGAACAGTACTTATTTTTATTTAGAAAGTTGGGCAAGGGATTTGAGATTATGTAAAAAGCTGTTTATTAATTTTTGCCTTTTTTTTCAAAAGTGAAGCCAATTGTCAAAATTACTTCGAAGAGTCAGACTAAAGACCAGAGCATTCTTCAGCTGGGTGCTCATGGCCTTTACTCCATTTTAATTCCTTTTTTTTTTTTTTTTTTTTAACATTCTCAACTGAAATGTGAATGTCGTGGAATGCCTCCAGTGCAAGACTCCTGAATAACACTGCACCATATTTATTCACTAGAATTATGTGCCATTTTTGCCTCCCTTTCCTATTAATCCCCATTTGTCTGTCTAGAAGGTCAAAGGAGCAGCTGCTTCCGGGGCTGACCTCTACGCACCTCTGTTGTTTTGCTCTTCCAAGGGTACTAACTCTTTACTTCTTCCGGGAGACCTGCAGGATTGTCCTTTCAGAGCACTTACCCTTTCTTAGGTCAGGGAGCAAGAAGGACAACTACTTACGTGTTCCCATGATTCTTGCCGCTGTACGGGGCAGTGTTATCCTTTGCCACAGAGATGACTTGATTCTTTTTCTTAATGATTTCAAAGTTCACAAGTGAAATCAGCAAACAAATGGACACATTTGTACTACTGCTTTAAAAATCCGTATGCTTTTTGAGTGGCTACTACTCTGGGTAACTGCATCAAACCCGTTTCCCCCACTGTAATGAGTTTGGAAGCAAACCCATCCCTTATCTATACATATATACAACTTTTATTGCCCTGCCCCTCTGCTTTTAATAAGAATGGGAGTTCAGTAGAGCATTTGATACAAACAAGTGGCCACTTACTCCAAATTTCTGTGAACCTAAGATAATCAAGAAGAAATTCCTTTACTTTACTGGAACTTGCCAGTTGCACTGGGGTAGGTGGATAATGAAGGAGTGAAGCATTGAAATGTGTCTAAATCACATGCTGTTACAAGCCTTATGGTAGATTTGTGTTTGACTTAACAGCTTTTGAAACCTAATAAAAAGAACTTAATTGACAATTCCTTGAAATTGCTAAGAAAACCTAGTGATGTTGGTAGGGTATAATAAGGAGTTTCTCATCACTGTCTTCAAGATAGAGAATATACACAGGAAAAAAAAAAAGGATTTATCTCTGCGGTAACTCTAAGTAATTGATATACAGACAAGGTTTGCTTCCAATTTGCCAGCAATAAAGTTGTAACAGGGTTTTCTCTGCAATTTTAGCCTTAATGTGCTCATTCCAAAGAGCGGTATTTTTTCAGGCGAACAAATAACATCAGTAAAGCTTACGATCAGTAATAGCCCCACACTGATGCTCACATTAAACTTGTTAAATCAATTCACTAGACACTTTCTAAAGTGGACTGCCTCTTTACTTTGACTTGCACCCTATGTAGAGGATCCATCAGTTACGTTTATTTGAATGATCTTTACATTCAAAATCGGTCATTATTCATGCTTGATTGTGGTTATGAATGGGCCTCTTCTGCTTTTGTTTTTCCTCCTATTTTGTTTTGTGGCCGCTCACTTTTCAGTCTTTGGTATTTGAAGGATATGAATGTTTAGTGATACCAGCTACTTGAGTGTGGCTATTTCTGCCTCTCTGAAAATTCATATGTTTACTTGGTTGCATAAATACTATGGATAACATCTTCCATGATCATCTACCCTTATTCGGAAGGCCTTGTTATTCTTGAAGCAAACACACGAGCACATACATGTGTTTATCAAAGTGGGTATAAATTCTAATTGTGTTACCAAAGGTAGACTACAGTTCAGTGGACCCAGAAGATGTTAGACTGGGAAAAGATAGCTGCTGTTCTAGAAAGCAGTTTTTGGAGGTAGGCAATCTACTAACCCTGCTTCATTTTTCACTGGAAAAAGCCGAGCCTGCTACTGCCTTTTGTTGGTAAACACAAAGAGAAATCTGAAGCCATCAATCTTGCTTATCAATACTACTCAGTGTGATTCTTTTCCTAGCCATTTTCCTTTTTCTTTTCCTATACAGAACTTCATTTTTCTCAGAGTGTCCTTTCAGTTTGGCTGTGAATAAGTTGAGGGTCAGGTGAATAAAACAACATTAATGCTGTGTAGTTACAGAATTGTGTATCGCTTAGGGTGCGGCAGATGTGCCTCCATATGCAGAAGTCAAGTGTGGCAAAAAGGACACTTTCCAAAGAAACTGAGTTACCTGCTGATGTCTGCATTGGGTCTGACTAGAGCCACTTCGTTGCCTTGTATGGCAGGAGCCGTAGGTGCCCAGATGAATAGAAGGGCTATTCCCTCCAGATCTATGTCAACTTTGTATGCATGGTTTATCTGTGTCCTTAAACCAACTCTTTATTTTCCATACTTTTATATATTTCATTTTTGTTTCTTGAGGTGGATATAGTGTACTTTCAAATCAGGTATGTTATGTAACAGAGATATTATCTCAGAACAAATGTGAAAGAAATCTTTACTATAACCTAACAAATAGCCTTTAAAACGTATTAAATCACAAAAACAATATATCCCAGCTCCAATTTAATAATCTCTTAATTATGTTTTCTTTGATCACGTGGAACAACAGTTCCATGAAGTAGTCTAGTACCAATACAGGGCTTTAGTCTGAATTTTAAATTTAAATTTTAAAACTTTCTGCTGCTTTCTCTCTTATTTTTGAGGGAGATCTGATGTAATTTCTTCTAGTCCTTGGGCTTGAAGCACATTATAATTCATTTGACTGCTTTGGGCTACTTTATTCTATGTCCCAGATTCATAATTAAGGGGAAAAGCTTATTGCTAGACAGGCATTTGTTCCTTTATTTTTTAAAAATAAACTCATTAGGGTAATATCTATTTCTATTGTATTTAAGCCTGTGACAAGCTAGTGTGATTTATCTGGTGTCTGTAAGCAAATGCTCATCCCTGTGAGATGTATGAAGACTTGCAAGCAATCAGGGTGTAGCCTGTAAGACTGCATTTCTAAAAGAGCTGATTGTATTTCCTGTCAGCCTGCAAGTTATTATTCAGATGAGCTTTCACTCATTTTAGGATGATACTCAAATTAAGTAGATGAATGAAGACTCAACTTGGTGGAAGTCTTCCCTAGGTTCGACTGATCTGTATGTGACATGTGCCTATGTGTATCTAACAAGGTACCTGATGTATTTAGTGACTATTTTATGCTAGACAGTGCACTAGGTATTCTTATGTATGTTGTCTCCCTTAATTTAATATGCAAAATAACCATGATGTGGTTATTCTTATCCCTCTTTAGAAATAAGGCAACTGAGGCACAGAGCAATTAGACAACTTTTCTACTAAATCGTAGCTAGTAACTGGAGGAACCATAATTCAAACCCAGATCTAGCTGATTCTCAAGCCTGTGATTTTTACACACTGTTACTCTAGGCCAAGTCTGTTTTTAGGGGGCAGATTACCTTCTCATTATGAGAAGCAACTCACCACAACTGATTTTCTAGTGTCATCAGATTTCTTGAGTTCCATTTCCAGTGTGTTTCTCTGCCCTAATTTTCGTTGTCCGCTCTGCCCCTTTTTACCCTGTTAATCATTTCCTTCTTGGTACTTTTTCCCCTTGGCCTCAGATCATGAGTTTTTCTTGGTTTACACCTCCGTGGTGAGTCACTCATCATGCTGTAGGCTGGATGCTTGTGGGCTGTATTTCCTCCATTTGCCCTTAAACATAGACATTTCCCAGCTTTCTCTTACTCTTGCATGCTTAGGCTGGGTGGTCTCATTCTCTTCTGTGTTTTTTTTTTTTTTTTCTTCTGTGGTTTTTACCTACTACCTAAATGCTCATGGCAATTCTGTACTCCTGCCATACATTTCCTTCTGGAATTCTAAGTCCATATGTTCAGCTCTCTGCCATTGTGCCTTGATTTACCATAGGCATCTCAAGTTCAGAATGTCCAAAGCCAAACTCTATCATCTAAAACCCATTTCTCCTCTGGTGTTTGCTAGCTTCATGAAAGGCAAGTAAGCCTCAAGTTCTATCTCTCATTCACACTCATTCAGATCGATTGTCTCTGCCCTTCTTCATCCCCGTCCCCTCTGCTTTATTTGAATTCACCACTGTTTCTCATGGTGCTGAAGCCTAGCTGGGGTCCTTGGCTGCAGCCCTTCCTGTCTCCCTCCTCCCATCCGTTTCGGTTTCCCACATAGCTGCCTCCCTAGTCCTATCTCTATAAAGGAAACTATTTCTGTCACTTTCTTACACTAAAGTATTCAGTGCCTTTTTTTTTCTTTTTCCTTTTCAAATACACAAAAAATGCATGGTCCTTCATAACCTATAATTTGTCCACTTTTATAGCTCCATCTCTTGCCTCTCCTTGTCCTCAATGCACACCTTGCCTCCAGCCGGACCAAACTTCTTCGAGTTTAATGAGTGTGCTGTTGTCTCTCCTACTTCCTTCTCACGCTGTTGACCAGAATGACTCATCCTTCCAGTGTCCATTCAGATACCCGGATGAGATCTCTGACACTCCCCATCCTCACTCCTAAAACTAGGATTATGGGCCCCTTCCTTTTTACTCTCAAATCAGTCTGGCATGTATTTTATTGCTTATTTACTTGTCACTGTTGTTTTTTTTTTTCTTTTTTTTTTTTGCGGTACGTGGGCCTCTCGCTGTTGTGGCCTCTCCCGTTGCGGAGCACAGGCTCCGGACGCGCAGGCTCAGCGGCCATGGCTCACGGGCCCAGCCGCTCCGCGGCATGTGGGATCCTCCCGGACCGGGGCACGAACCCGCGTCCCCTGCATCGGCAGGTAGACTCTCAACCACTGCGCCACCAGGGAAACCCGACTTGTCACTGTTTTGAAGCCTTTTATCCCTGTATCCTTGAGGCCTAGTGTAGGGCCTGACATACAGTAGGTGCTCATTAAATGAACTATATATTGAATAATGCGAGTATTTCAGGAGAACCAGGCTTTGAGGCAACCAGTTATAAAAGCCATTATAAAGTTATATAGTAAAATAACTTCGAAAAATACAAAGCAGCACCTAGGCAAACAGTGGAAAACAACAAAGAATAAGAAGGCTACATAATGTAATCAGTGACATTTTTCATTGGTCAGAGTTCTGGAGGAATTATCAAATATGCAGTGACTCAGAACTTGGTTATACTTCCTAAATGTCAAATGTATGAGGAAAACTCTTAGTCTTGGATATAAGTCATTGTGAAAACCTATGGAAATATGTATTTATAGACTATGTCAGGAGATGCTGTAATCTTTCTGGGAACGTTAGAGAATTTTCTACAGGAAACCAGTTGCAGACTGATCTAGTCTTTCTTTTTTCCCCCATTTCTGGAAAAATATTAAAGATACCTTGGCCAGGAAAATTTGGAATGGGGAGCAAGCCAAAAGCTTCTATGAATAGGAAGTATACTTTTAACCTTGTTCTTGTTCGGTAACAGATACGTTCCTTTCCAACCCTAGTATGCTACAGTTAACATGGGAACTTTGAAAATAACCCTGTTTTGAACTTGCTTAATGCTTGTCTTCAGTTTGACTGTGATTTGGGTAGAATGTGAGCAGAATGTCTACCTAAATTGGTTATCAGAAGATATTCCAGCTAGTATTGTTCATAGCTGATACTTCTAAGCATAGTGAAAATTTGCAAACATGTTAGCATCTGTAAAACTGTCCTAGCTCATTTAATTTACATCTCTTTTGTAAAATAATATATAGAGAAATGAATGACCAGTCACTCTAGTTTAGTACTGTCATAATAATTGCAATAGAAACCAGATCAACCTCAACTAAAATGTTTCTAAATCATGGACTGTTTTAGTGGGAGAGATGCTGGGAAATCATTTAAAGCATATTTTTTTCAAGGGTCAATTGCCAAGTGGGCTGTTAGTTTCCTTCTTTTCCATGAGCCTAGTTTTTTGAGCTAGCTCTCTCATCCAATGTGGGATATGAATGACTCAGCCCCATCTCACCCTGCTACACATATACACCTTCAAATGTGAATTTCTGAAGATGTTCTAGCCTTGCTCTTGGAAGGCTAATTTCACAGTTGAGGTCTTTGTCTTGTCCTTCCCCAGCGCCCTGTGCAATGTCCCTCCCTAGGTGCCAGCAACTCGATAGAATTCATTGAGGATCTGTGCTTGGCTGATTTAACACATCAGGAGAGGGTTTCAATTCTATGGTTTATGAAGTTTCAGGCCAGTAAAGTGAGTTATTGTTCGTTGTAAAGAAAATATGGTGCCCTCAGAGTTTCTCTTTAGGCTAAAAGGGTAACTAGAAAAAATTATTGAGGTAAATCTGTGTTATAGAGATAGTTTTCTGAATTTAAAATTATTCATTAAAAGTAGATTTCCTGTTTTCTTTAAAACAAGAACCAATAGTTTACTATAGTATTTGTTTGTAGATATTTATTTAACCATTTAACATCTGTCTAAATAGTCATGATTTAGGTAAATTTCAATAAATATAAATCCCTTAACAACAACAACAAAACCGTATCCATTTTGACCATGGAAATTGGTTTAATAAGCAATGCATTTAATTATAGAAAAAGTTTCTTTCTCATTTCGGGGGGGAGAGTATAAATAAATAATTTCACTCATTTGGAATGGATTGTAATTATTTTGATTGATTTTGTTTTCATAAATTATGAATACTAACAAGACCCAATTTAAATCTAAGAAATGGTGAATTACTAGTAAATCTACTAATTAGATTTTAAGATCTACCCCAAGTATTATCAGTTTCAGTTTGTGCTTAATTTTCTTTCTTTTTTTTTTTTTTTTTTTTTTTTTTTGCGGTACGCGGGCCTCTCACTGTTGTGGCCTCTCCCGTTGCGGAGCACAGGCTCCGGATGCACAGGCTCAGCGGTCATGGCTCACGGGCCCAGCTGCTCCGCGGCATGTGGGATCCTCCCGGACCGGGGCACGAACCCGTGTCCCCTGCATCGGCAGGTGGACTCTCAACCACTGCGCCACCAGGGAAGCCCTGTGCTTAATTTTGTGATGAATTAGGATATAATCCAGGGAGACCCTTTCAGAACAGATTTTGTTTTGCTTCATACTGGCCATTATAATTTTTTTTGTTGTTTTCAAAAAACATAAACCTGGAGATAAATGTTTTAACTTCCTACTCCTGAACCTGAATGTATATCTTAACTTACTTCATAATCAAATGCCATTTAATTTGGACTTTATTAGTCCACTGCCCAATAATTTTGGCTTTATTTTTTCTAGCATGATTTTAATGTCAATATTATTTTTAAGTCAGGCACCCTCTAGATTGTATTTTGAAAGAATGACTGAAATGTAAAATGAAAATTGTGGAAATCTGGCACTGGACATCTTTCAGAAGGCATTTAGTTGTTGTCCCATTTTATAGACAGGAAAGAAGATCCCTAGAAGGGAAGGTGACAAAGAAGATTGAAGGCACTAACTTGAGTTCGTAGATGGATTCCTTTTCAAATAGAATCTCAAACATTGGTTTGTACCTTGGGGCTCAAGATCCTTCCATATGTTCCTAGTCAGCTTTCTCTCTTATCCCGCTGGGCATTGCCCCCATACATGACCTGTTTCCTCATATTCCCTCATCCCATCTAGCCCCACCCCTCCTTTTCCTCGAAGGGACCATCCTCTTCCTTCCGTCACCTCCCAGAGACTGAGGTGCCAGGCATGAACTTCTGCAGCTTCCTGCTTCCACCCCTGTGGGTATATCTGCATGTACCAACGCTCACCTCTTTTCCTCAGACTTGGGGGAAGGGGCAGCCCTACAGGATCCTGTTTTGCCACATTCACTCCTATTTCCTCCAGGCCTTGGGCCTTGTGCTCCCAGTTCTTCCCACTCTTCTGTAATTTCAGTTTCCTGTCTCCTCTGGTGAAATATTTATATCCAGTAAGTCTAAGGACTTAAATCTATTCCTTATTTGACTAAAAGCTGTGTCTATATACAAGTGTGCTGATGGGATTGCTTTTTGTTCAAGTGAAGAATAAAGTATGCCATGGGAGTAGATCAATTTTGAAAATATTGAATGGTATAAGGAAACTTTAAGTTCTCAAAACGTTTTCTGTTCATTACATTGAATGTGGCTCTTCCACAGTCTCCCTTTACCTGGTCACTCCAGGGTAAGATGGCTTATCACAGTTGAACAAGTTACTCTCATTTGCATACTTCCAACAATAAAAGTGCCATTTCATCTTTTGATGATATTTTTTCTATTAAATTACAAAGAAATAATGTCACGATCCTTTTTCAAGGGTAGATTATGTGCCAGTAATCATAAAGGAGTCACTTTGAAATATACTTTGCTTGATTACATTTTCGGGTTGTGGTAGGGAGATTATACCTTGGGGAATTTAGCCACATTTTTAGTAGTTCCTAATTTCAGCAGAAATATGAATCATGTTTTGATCTTGAGAGTAGCAAAGAAAATCAGAACAATCAACTCAATGTTTTATTGTTGCTCTTGTTCAAGTGTTTAGGAAATCAAGGAAGTTAAGCCCTTGGGTTAATAGTGTGCCAAGTTCTTATAAGGAAGTGGTAGCAATTTACAGTCGACCTGGTATTATGCTTTAGGACTAGCTTTCATATCTGGCTTTTTGTCCTTTCCATTTGGGTGAAGCTAATATAGGCAGGACTATGAGAAGCTGAAGATGGAAAATCTCTCCAGTGGTTGATTAGAATTACACTCTACATTGATGTGAAATGTATACATGTTAATTAGTTTGAGGTTGTGCGTATTCACAGGACCTAACCTGATCAAAACAGGGCATGTTGACCTCATCTCATCTTATGTCCGAGGCCTTCATGGGTCCATCTCATATTTCCTCTTTACCTCACTTATATGTCTTCCAAATCTTACTTGAATGAAGGAAAATACCCACCTTTCTTTGTCTTAAATGTCTCTAGCTCTCTTATATTCAAGAAAGCATTGCCTGCAGTATGGGATCTGGTGTTTCTATCCATTTGTGGTTGATGCTGTCTTTCTACCTTCTGGCTCAGAGTTGGAGCCTCATCATTCCTAGGTCAGTATCTTCTATGCACCAATTCTGATTATATTTCCTTTCTCTCCATTTTATTTTTTTTTTTTACTTTGTAAAAGAGAGTACAATAAAAAGTGCCAATGACCACTCATTCCTAATTCTCCAGTTCAAAAAATGGTTCTCAAATTAAACTTCCCACCAGATCCTTGGCTCACCCATGGAAGAGAAATACAGTCCTTCCTTGGATGATTTTACTTAAAAAATATTTTTAAGTGCTTCTGCTTATTCCTTCTAGGTATGTTTTAAGCAGATGAAATAGGCAAAACACTAGCATGAATTATAGTCATACTTAATATTCACAGTCACCTTGATAATTCACGTTAAGTAACACAGGTGATAGGCAACACTCATGAAATATTTGGGGGTGGAGAAATATTGTAAATGTAAATAATGTGGAAAACAATTTTATTTTTTCTCATTTTATTTTTTAAAGTAAAGACTCAAACAGTGAAGGGCAAAGGAAGTAATAAGTTAGGTCATGAAACTCTGTCTATGGACCTGACAGATTCATGGTGTGTACGTCAGATGTTAAGAATGTCAGCTTTATAATCAGATAAAACCCAGTTTGACCACAACTATGTATTTATTTTAAAATACAAAGGTAAATAATAAGCTGCTCTTAATTATAAATTTAAAAATATGAAAGTAAGAAGCAGCAACTTAACCATGAAACCAAGTGAGGAATCTGATTGACTCATTCAGTGAGATATGGGAGCAAAAGGGGAGCAGGCACAGAACAGTAAGCAGAGCCTCCACACAGGGACACAGAGTGACTAAATCAAATGAAAACCAAAAGCCAAGTGCACACACAGTTGTTATGTTGGCTCTGGGAAACTCAGTGCCTGGCTGCCTTCCATGTGTATAAATTCTTGCCAATGACTAGTGTCTGACTCTCACATCTCTCTCTTCCAACCACTGCTTTTCCCTAAGGAATAACCTTACTTTTATGTGACAAGATCCTTAGATTCTTATGTTTCTACCTTGAGAGATTGAATTTAGATTTTTGAACATCTGGTTATGATTTGTTGGCATATACTTAAATGAGCTAAACAAATCTTTAAAAGGAGAAATCCTTTCTACCTGGTCAACTTTATTTTATGATCAGCCAGAGTTCAAGTTGGCCCCTGTATTTCTAAATTGCTATTCAAGACCCCATCTTGCCCTGAAATTATGATAAATCTAACCACACACTTGTATATTGAGCAACAGGGCTCAAATTTAGTTGATCTTTTCTCCTAAGTTAAATTGCTTCTTTGGTTTACTGCTACTATTCTTTCCATCACTTAGACTTGAAATTTGAGAATTATTATTAACAGGTCATTCTCTATAACATCTCAACTTTCAATTGATATTTTATCTATATTAAATTTCAGGTTTATTATTCGCTGTTTCTGATCAGTAACCGTTTGTCCTGACCTTCCTTCTTGCCTCTCTGTACATACCAAATATTCATCTGATCTCCCTAACCCCTCTTCCTTTGGTCCTTCCTTCAATCATAATTGTAACCAATTTCCCTTTTTTGGGTCATTTTTTCGTTTAAAAAAACTGACAATAGCTACATTTACCCGTTGAGTAAAATCAGTCCAGGTTTATTTATAATGTTAATCCTTTTTTTGTGTTCATATAGCCCTTTAGATTTTTTAGTGTTTTGAAATCCATTGCTCTTTTTTATCTTCAAAGCATAGATAGTATTAGTCCTCTTTTAAGCATAAAGAAAATGGTACAAATACATCTGCCATCAGGCTCCTCCATAGCTTTCCCCATATTTCTCTTCCCACTTGGACTATCATCTTGCTGTTCTTCTGTTTATCCTAGTGCTACCAGTTCTTCAAGAAGCCCTGTCAAATGCTACTTCCTCCATGACGGTTTTTCTAGCTATTCTCTATAGGCAGCATTCTTAGTTCTTCTTCTGTGTTGGTCATATTTGCTCACTAAAATATTGTATTAATTGAATTTAATCGAATATTTACTTGAAGAAAACCCAGCTTTTTTAAGCCTTTTAATTTTAAATTCCCTTGCTCTTTCCTTGAAGGGGTTTTTGAGCACTCTTTATAAGCTATTCTGATTGTCAAATTGGTGTTAGGAATTGGGGACAAAGATTATACTAGGCTTTCTTAGATACTTCAGCCAACTTTAGTCACTCATGGTAAGATACATCCATTGTATTTAAGGCAGTGACTCTTTAAAGAAGCAATTGTGCCAGTAAAAAAAAAAAAAAAAAAGTTTGCTTTTATATACACGCTATTCACAGCTTTAAAATTGCATTTAAGCAGTTTCTTCAGTTTAAGTCAAAGGTAGTATTTTGACTTTTAGGTATTTAGAATCTAAACCTGCTAAGTAACTGGCAAGTTAACATTTCAGATCATCGTAATACCAAGTTTGACATCACAGTTTTACGTGTCAAAGTAATTTTCCTCCAATACACTTTTTTTCCCCGTAAGAAGTTAGGTACTTTTATTCCTTTTCTAAAGTAATGGAGTATGAAATTCAGACATCATTTTATCCTAAAGCAATGCTGGGAAATAGTGGTGGTATCTGTCTTATTATAGAATTCTTGGCTCGTAGGCTTAGCAACAATCCTGAGGAGGCCCTGCTTGCCTTGAGAGCAAGGGGAGAAGTTTTGGAAATGTGCAGTACTTCGTAAAAGGTAATGAAGCAGAAGGTTCAGCTCATCTGGAGTTGAAAATAAACTACCTCCTAGTAGTTTGACAGAAAGACAAGGGGTTGGCTTTAAAAATGAGTCCGTCCTCTGTTTTAAGCCGGTTGTATTCCAAAGATATAAGTAAAGAGAGCAATTTTTTTAATAAGTTGAAGAAGGGCAGCTTTCCTTTTAGAAAACAGCATGTGTGAAGCCCTTCATGGTGCTGGTATTTCAGCCTCTGCTTTTATCATCCTGGGTGGTGTAATTAGAAATTAATCCTAGGAGAAACTTTTTGCCTAATTTTGTGTTGATTGTCTCTTAGTTAAATTGTCAAGACACACTGTGCTTCAAAAGCCAAGAAATATATGTATAGTGAGCACAGTTCCACCTTTACACCATTGTTTTAGATTTCTTTCAAGTTCAATCTACAGCCAGATGGATTACATGCAGAGCATGATAAAGTTGATTGATTGAGCAGCATGCCAGGACCTGAAAGGTCATATTTTCACCTTGATTCATTGAAGTCAGGTAGACACACAATTTAAGTGACTTCAATCAAATCATGATGAAATGTTAAAATTGTTACCTTGGACATATTTAATAACAGTAAAACATTGCCCATTCTCACTTTTACACAATCATTCACGGCATTTTGTTACAGATTTTTTAAAAATTTAGAGATTCATCAACTCAATACAAAAAAGTCTTTTAGTTTATAAAGGAAATATCCCAAGAAAACGAAAAGGAAGATTTTCATTTTCTTAATGAAAATAACCAAGTGTGGTTTATTAAAAACTAATTTGAAAAGGCAATTGATTTGAGAATGACATAATCCGGATGAGAGATCTGTTTTTAAAGAAAATAAACCTGCATATTTCCATTTAACGTTGTATACTATAGTGTTATTTGGGTCATTAATGGCCTACACACACACACACACACACAGAGGAATGATTTAACTAGATGTTGCTAGAAGAGGTAGATTTAATTAGAAGAGTTAGTGTCTGAAGGAGTAATAGGAATATTTGAGAAATGGATGAAATTTGTGCAACTCCCTCTGCTGAGCTGTCATCTTTGTCTCCTTTGTTTTATAAAATTTCTTTCACACAGGAAACGTGAACGATAGAAGGTGCTCAACAAACGTTCATTTCCTTTTCCTCCTTTTCCCGACTTTCAGCCCTAACAGTGGCCTGCCCTTGTGCACTTCATCAGGGCTCTCTGGTCTCTTTTCTTGGGGAGTCCCTCAGAGGCCCAGGATCGAAGGCCTCCAACTATAGTTTGCAGCCTGATCCCTACTTCTGTTTTCCTCCTTTGTTCCCGGAGTTTGTCTCCACAAGTTTCTCTCCGTAATTGGTTATGTTTCTTGAGTTAATATGGCAAAGAGTTTAGAATGGCAGGCACAGAGTAAGGGCTAGTCTAGCTACCATCGTCACCGCCACCAGTGGAGAGCACTCTGGATCTCTTGTGGCTTCCTAGAAATAAGGACACCTCTCCACTGTCTGCTTCAAAGGCACCTCTCTGATGGGGAGATGTTTACCCAAGCCCAGCCCCGTGGCTGGCATCCGTATAGGCAAGGAGCTGAACTACAAACCTAAATTCTGCCACTGAATTCATTGGTCTGGGCTTATTTCAAAGAAGTAGATTTAATAAATATGGGAATTGATACTACTTATTTTCAGGTTTAGTAATACTATTAACTCCTCCTTAGAGTTTTCTTAGGGAGTTATATTTTCTTCATCTTTTACAATATATCAATAGTTTTCTACCTATAGATGTTACAGTCTCGTTTGTATGGTAATGAGTTTAACTTTTTTTGTGATATTTGCTAAGAGCAAGGCATTAGAGATTTTTTTCAGGTTATAATAGCAAGTAGGGTAAAAGCTGACATTTATTGTGCTAGATTCTGTTTTAGGTGCTTTACATGTGTTCACTCATTTAATTCTCATAATAGTTCTAGTAGTGAAGTGCCATTTTTCTATACTTGACAGAAGTGAGGTACAGAGACATTATAATACATACAGGGTAAATCATGGAGCCAGGATGCAAAGCTCAGTGGTGTGGCTCTGGAGCCTGAGTTGGTGACCACTTTAATTTGCAGCTGTCTTCATTATTTTTTTTTACTTGAAATATTTTAATCCATATTCTTAAAGTAGAACCATATAATGGCTTTCTGATCATCCGTTTGACCCTCTCAATTATCTCCTTTATTAATGGCATTTAAAAGAGGATTACATTTTAGAGACATATACCCACATATACCCACATGTATTTACTTAGCCTATAACTTCAAGTAAATTATGTGTTTCAGAGACTAACATTGGGGGATTGTTAGCAAAATGTGATGCCTTTTTTTGAGAAGTCATTGCATTTCCCATTCTTGAAGTTCATTTTTATCTCAATCTGAAATTAAAGAGGCCTACCTGTTTAAGCAATGTAAAGGATGAGTTAAATGTATGGGTTCCTCCTTTTTATATCTGATAGATACCAGTGACAGGATATGTTTTAATCTGTGGACACTTGAACCATTTTAACAACTTTGAATACTTGGAAATATGAATTGCTAGGTCAAAATTGCCCCCTTTTTCTAGAAGTCTGAAATGGGATAATTCAGACGGAGGAGGGAATCAGTATAAGTTCTACACGCTCTAACCTGTAAGAGTCCTCAACACTAAGCTAAAAGTGATTTTTTTTCCATCTCAAATATAATTATCATTTCATTGCTTCAGAAAAATGCAGAGATGAACTAAAAACAATAATTTTTTAAAAACTACAATTAATTGACTGTCTATCATGTATCTGCTGTGTTACTATGTGCCTAATATGTGTCTGGCCTAATCACCTCGTTTTACAGATGAGATGAGAAAACTGAGTCTCACAGAGGTTAAGTGATTTGATCAAGGTCATTTAGCCAATGTCTGGCCAAATATGTCTAGACTCTTTATCTCACCATCTACTGTGGTTTTGAAGGACTCTCCAAGGGAATCTCAAATATTTCTGCAGAACACTGTTAATGGAATCTTGTGCGTTACAGACCCTTAGTACTTTAGCCAGTGAAGATATCTGCATTCATATCCTGGGTATTTATCCTGGTAAATATCTCTGATAGTTATTCAGAGATAAATATCAGAGGGCTGTTAGGAGAGTTGGTGGGTTTAAAAATTCTCTCTAATGTTCTGTCTAAAAGAGACACATTTGTAATATCTGACTTAGGAAGGCAAATAATTGTTTGGGATGGGTAATTGCCAGTTTGACATTTGTTATTATGACTTCGTCATTTTTACCCTGTAGTTTATGAAATCTATTGTATATTGCCCAAAGGCTTTGAAAAATCAATGGTTGCATTTTAAAGCATATAGAATAAAATAAATTAAATGCCACAATTCACACTGTATAATTTTTAAGGCTTTGGGGAATCTGAGCATACCAAGGTCAGGCTATTCCTGGGGTATTAAGAATACTAGAAGATATTGCCTCTAGCTCATTGTACTTTCTATATATTTTATGGTGTGAATTTTACTACATAAATGTGCAGATGAGAATATATTAAGAGGATGTGTACAGATAGAAGATTTTTGAGATTTAATGTGCTGAGGTAGTGTCACCAGCCTTTAAGGGTCTTGACTTATGAGAGGCCCGTAGATATCTGTTGTTCTGTCATCTCATCAAAATATAGAAAAGAGAATTAAGAATAAGGAAGAGCTATGTTTGTATGAGTTGAAAGATTTTGTAGGTGCTCCAAATGTTTATGAAGTCTCAACCATGAAATTAAGTTTTTGGTTTTTACACGCCTTTATAATATAGGATAGGCCAATATTCTTCTTCATGAAGGTAAAATAGAACTTATTGACATATTCTTCTGGAGTTTGTCTCACTAAATAAAAATGTTTGAAATAATTTAAGATGGAAGGAACTTAAAATAAACTTCTTATATTTAAATAATCATTTCCCACTGACTGGATTATAACCACCCTAGACTAGATTACAAGTTTCCTGTGGACAAACCCTGCACGTATAATTCGTTTTGATGCCGCAGAACGCTGAGCCTAGTGTTGGGCCCACGCACAGGAGGCTCATGATCCGTATTGAAATGAAGTAAGCAAACGTGTGTTCTGTGGTTCTTGGTCACTCTACGCCTACATAATCTGGAACCAGTCGTTCTTGCTCACTTCTTTGATAGCTCTGAAGAATTTGACATTTACTTGTCCCTCCAACAAGTTGCTTTTACTCTTACTGTGTCCTGGAGGATAGCAGAAGAAGTTAAAAACATGACCGTTATACTCTTCCTGATGGTTCTTTTCTCCAACTGCTAAGTTTTAGGCTGCCTTGGGATAACAAACTTGCCCAAAGAGATGTGTGTCTTATGTGCACTTGGCCAAGGTGCTGTCAACTTCCAGTGACCTTTGTAAATCTAGCCCCTTCTCTTGCCCTACCCTGGGACAAGGACACCTGGCCTCAGGACTGCATGCCAACCATGAGGCAAGCTGAGTGTTTGGATCTGCTTGCCTTACTGGTTCTTTCCTTTTTTTAAAGAAATCCTTTTTTTCCCAATTTTATTGACTTATAATTGACAAATAAAATTTTAAGATATTTAAAGTGTTCAGTGTGGTGATTTGATACATTGTGAAAAGATTCCCTCCATTGAACTAACACATTCATCACCTCACGTACTTACTTGTGTGTGTGTGTGTGTGTGTGTGTGTGTGTGTATAATATATATAACACTTTCTTAATTCATTCTTCTACCAGGGGACATTTATGATGTTTCCATACCTTGGCTATCATGAATAAGGCTGTCATGAACATGAGAATACAGGTATCTCTTTGAGATAATGGTTTTATTTCCTTTGGATATATACCCAGAAGTGGGATTTCTGAATCATATCGTAGTTTCTATTTTTAATCTCTTGAGGAGCCTCCAGGCCTTCTTCAGTCCATTTTGAGTTGATTTGTGTATGTGGTGTAAGATAAGTTTCATTCTTTTGTATTTGGCTATCCAGTTTTCCCAGCGCCTTTACTGAAGAGACTCTAGTTTCCCCATTGTATATTCTTGGTTCTTTTGTTGAAAATTAATTTGCCTATATATGCATGGGTTTATTTATAGACTTTCAGTTATATTCCATTTATATTTGTATCTGTTTTTATGCCAATAACATGCTATTTTGATTACTATAGCTTTGTAATATAGTTTAAAATCAGGAAGTGTGATGCTTGCAGCTTCATTCTTCCTTCCCAAGATTGTTTTGGCTATTCCAGATATTTCGTGGTTCCACAGAAATTTTAGGATTTTTTTCTATTTCTGTGAAAAATGTCATTGGAATTTTGATAGGGATTGCACTGAATGTGTAGAACACTTTGGGTAGTTTGGGCATTTTAACTATATTAATTCTTTCAGTCCATAAGCATGGGACATCTTTCCATTTATTTGTGTTGTCTTCAGTTTCCTTTATCAGTGTCCTAGTTTTCAGTGTACAAATCTTTTACCTCCTTGGTAAAACTTACTCCTAAGTATATTATTCTTTTTTAATGCTATTGAAAATGGGATTGTTTCCTTCATTTTTCTTTCTAATAGTTCATTATTAGTATATAGAAACACAACTGATTTTTGTACATTGATTTTTGTTATTAGTTTTAGTGGGTTTTGGTGGTATCTTTAGGCTTTTCTACATATATTATGTGATTAGAAAATGGAGACAATTTTACTTCTTCCTTTTCAATTTGGACTGCTCTTATTTTCTTGCCTAATGCTCTGTCTAGGACTTCCAGTACTATGTTAAATGAAAGTGGTAAAAGTGAGCATCCTTGTCTTGTTCTGATATTAGAGGAAAAGCTTTCAGCTTTTCACTATTGAGTATGATGTTAACTGTAGGTCTGTTGTATACAGTCTTTATTATGTTGAGGTACATTCCCTCTGTACCCACTTTGTTGAGAGTTTTTATCATGAAAGGGTGTTGAATTTTTTCAGATGCTTTTTCTGCCTCTGTCGAGATGATCATATGATTTTTATCCTTCGTTTTGTTAATGTTGTGTATCACATTGATTGATCTGTGGTTGTTGAACCATTCTTTCATCCCTAGAATAAATCCCATTTGATTGTGGTGTATGATCCTTTAATATACTTTTGGATTCAGTGTGCTAATATTTTGTTGAAGATTTTTGTATTCTCTTAACAGACACAGCCCTGCATGATCTCTTCCTTGGGTCAGACTCTTTGACTCCTTCCTTCTTATACTTATGAGATGCTATCTCTATGCACATTATTTTGTAAATAAAAGTAATTATATGGTAAAACATACTTATATAAAATTATCAAGACTTTGAGGTTGCTTGTGGTTCATGTTGTCTTCATTGCTGCATAATTGGCCTTGTCTTTGCTGTTTTCTTGTCATGGATTTCTGTGTTTCTCCTTTATCCTATTTTTTTTAACCTTAAAACGTTACCTCTCTTTTACTGATACACAGATTGCTTCAGCTTAGTCCATCAGGAATTCATCAGTCAATTATGATAGGTCTATAATTCTAATGGGGTACTGTGGGAAAGTTCCCAAAATATATTTGAAGTAGTCTCTACCCTTGAGAAGTTCAGGAACTTGGAGAAGAGTTTTCTCTATCTTCTTAGGTGTTAGTATAGGTCATGGGTACCAGAAAATCAAAAGATCATTTGCATGTGTTTAAGCCAAAGAAGAACAGGAGAATGTTGATATTTCATATTGAAATATTTAGTATTTCTCTGGGTCTTTTACTCTTCTATCTCTCTATCGGAGAGAGTAGAAGGCGTAAGTTGTGAAAAGAGCTTTACACCCCTGTAATTTATGTCCTCTGTGCCTGATGTCATTACTGATTCCCTTAAAATGAAAGGTCATGACAGACTAATGCTTTCTTGAAGTACTGGTGGTAAACCTGGGATCTATTCCATCCCTCATCCAATTATCCCCCTGATTTGCAGGCTAGGCCTAGAAATGCCTAGTAAGACCTTGACATGTAAACCCCTAGGAAATAGTGACTGATTTTATCTAGAATGTTCTATCATAAAGTGCATTGAGAAATTTCAAAATAAAAATTGCTAAAATCTGTTGACTGCTTACTTGATGTCTGGCTTTAATGAAAGCTGTATTAAGGTTCAATCCACACAAAAACCTTCCTGATTGGTATCTTAATGTTTTCCTCATTTTATAGATGAGGAAACAGAGGCATAGACTGGTTATATATCTTTCCCAAGACCCAAATCTAGTAAGTTTCAGAGCTGGAATTTGAACTCCGTCCAGATGGGTCTTGAACCCACACTCTGAACCCCTGTGTTCCTTTGAAGGAACACTAAACATTTAGATACAGAGACATGGGAATAGGTGACTTGACTTTGAGGAGTTGAAAGTTTCTGACTAATATCATTCAGCAGTTTTAAGTTCCTGACTCAGATAGTTATTTAGGAAAACTGTGAGGAAATGCAAAAAATATTTATGAGGTTTGGAATAGATTAAGGCAAAGTAGGTGCTAGCCTACGAGCATGTCTTAAGAATGGCCTCTGATGTTCAAAGAAGTTGCCTCCAGTGCCAAAAAGCTTTATTCATATTTTCATGTCTTTGTCTTAAGTTATTAATACCTGCTAAAATACAAATTACCCTCATAGATGGAGAAATATGAAATATCATTTATTTGAGCAACAACTTATAGAACTACACAAGTTATAAAGTGGCAAGGACTATAACAGGGATCTTTGGTCTAGTTTTCTTGAAGCAGAGCCTGAGATGGGATTTTTGTGCAAGGGATGTAGGGAGAGGGTGCTTTCAGGTGAACCTGTGAAGGGAGTGAGGGAAGCTGAGGACAGGAAAGGGGAAGGACAGATTCAGTGTGTTCCTCTTGGGAGATCTGGAAGAAGAAATCCCCATGGAGTTGAGGAAAGGGGCTGACTTTTTGTACCCCATGTAAGTCAGTCATTAACTTGTCTCCCTCTCACCCCTTCACCCCCCCAGTCACCAAGTGTAACCTCTTAGGCATTTCCAGAAGGTTTGACTCCCACTGACTGAGAATAATTCTCTGGAGAAGGTTATAGCTATGCACAGTGGGCAGCCATATTCATGACAGCTGAGGCATGAGTGAGTGATCTATAAAGAGAAAGGGTGGTGGGGAGGCAGGCCAGTGCCATCGACCACACAAGACTTGGACAGAATGCACTGAGGGAACAGAGAAGACAAAGATCCATTCTACGTGGTGGAGATGGGATTTTTAGTCATTAACAACACAGTATGAATAAGGCACTCAAGAGTTAACTTAATAGAGTGGTGTGTGTGTGTATGTGAGAGAGACAGAGACAGAGACAGAGACAGAAAGAGAGAGGGAAAGCATTAAATGAATTTTTAAAAAAACAGGGGGGATAGATTGGGATTATCTACTTCAAAAATGTGCTCTGGTATTTAAAAAGCTTAATTATATAGACACTTACTTATAATCATTCACCAGAAGAGGAAAAAGTCACATTGATATGAAGGCTAGGTTAGTTACGTGTTTTCCCCCCAGGAGACCATAATTTAAAGACAGCTTTGTAATATTTTTGTTGTTGTAGTTTAAATAATAACTTTGTGGCCTTAGCCTTTAATAGGCACATGTCACACCCACGGATTATCATTTGACAGGCTGCCATATAATAGATGTTGTCCTCTCTGCACACATGTCAGGTCAACCAGCTTGAGAGGTGAATACCTTCCTGGAGGGCATGGCAGGCAGGGGATAGAGATCATTGGAAATACACCCTGGGAATCTTTCCACCAGCCTTGTAGATAACACGCCTAAGAAAGGATAATCTTTCTAGCAGTGCTCTTAATGTAGAGTTTTGGAGTACAAATATTTATTGAAAAATACCTGATTTTAAAAATTCCTCCACTGTTTGCTACCTCTACCATCTGGTTCCACACGTACCAGAGCAGTATTAGCATAATTAAATTAGTGCTTTCCTATCTCACCTTCCTCTGTTCTGATGGGTACTGTAACTAATATATCCATGTGGGGTGTACGATATTTTTGACAAGATATTTATAAAATTAAATTAGTAATATTTCTTACTAATTTAACCTGAACTAAAGGATGAGCCCCTGAATGATCCTTAATGATTTTTCAAAATGAGGAAAGAAACACACAAAAAAGCAAAGATCAAGCTGATTGTTATTACTGTGGGGATGTTCTGTTTTTCCTTTTTCCCAAAACGTGGATAACTTAAGTGACTGTAAATCCTCAACAACAGTGAATAAGCTGATGAAGATCAAGGTGATGCCTTCAAGTACTCATCAAATTCCAGGCTTGGGGCCAGCCTCCTTGTATAGCACTTGTGTTCTGTTTTCTTCCACCAGAAATCATGTTTTCCCATTCTGTTTTTCTTAGCATCTTAGGCAAATCAGGATTTTAGTCATCCAGATCATTTTTTTTTTTTTTTTTTTTTTCGGTACACGGGCCTCTCACTGTTGTGGCCTCACCCGTTGCGGAGCACAGGCTCCAGATGCGCAGTCTCAGCGGCCATGGCTCGTGGGTCTAGCGGCTCCGCGGCATGTGGGATCTTCCCGGACTGGGGCATGAACCCGTGTTCCCTGCATCGGCAGGCGGACTCTCAACCACTGCGCCACCAGGGAAGCCCCACGTCATTTTTTAGTATGATAATATTCGGGAGCTCTGTCTTAGATTCAGTTGCTTTGCATTTTTTCTACGAAGAGCATCAACTTATTGATCATAATACCTATAATTATGGCAGTGGGATGCTGATGAACTTTGTCTCAACTGCTTGGTTTGGCTAGAGATTTTGTCTTTGAACCAGAATAACAATCTTAAGTATCTTGTAGATGGACCAGATAAGAAATGAAAGTGAACTACGTTTAATTTTTACGAGTGTTTACTTTGTTTCCTCAAATAAAGCATCACTGGAATTCTGGCAGATTTGACATTGTAAGAAGTAAACGGTCTTCATCCAAGGCAATTACTTTTGGAGAGGAAAAAATAACTCTCCCAAAAGGTAGTGATAACTGAAAATTTTGTGGAAAAAAAATCTGAAATCTCTCTACAACTTGATAAATTTGGAGTATTTCAATTCACGTATCATCTTGACTCTAATTTCTCCTGTTACTATGAGCCGGTATTCCTCCTTTACACTCCAGTTTCTCTCCAATTAAATTACTTGTTATATTCTTCCGATCACTGTGGCCACTTGCTGATTTCCCATCAGCACCCTGGTGCTGGGCGCCAACTGTCTCTTCTCCGGCTGTTGATTTCCCAGAAGCTGACTCCACTGGGCGCTGTGCCTGACACACTGCTTGGCTCCTGGGGAGCATTTGACCCTGTGGATTGTCCGAGCTTCCTCATTCCCCGACTTCTCTAGTCTCTCTCTTCCACTGGTTTCGGGCTTAATTCTCTTTCCTTTTACGTATCTAGCTCTATTTTCCTTATGTGGGTCCCGGGTTCATCCTCTGCCAGCCTCCCTTAAATGGGGGGCTCTCGCAGGCTGTTTCCTTAGGGCTCTTCTGTTCTCCTTCTACACAGTACAGGAGTTAAAAGCTTTAGAATCAGAAAAAAGAAAAAGAAAAAAGAAAAAAAGAACCCCTAGGTTTGAATCTTAACCCAGCTGCTTACTAGCTCCATGACTTGAAGAAATCTATTTACGTTTTCAGCTGGTCTAATTTTCTTGTTTTTAAATTAAAAATTATAATACTTCCATCCTGAACAACAATCTGTAGATACATGTAACTTTTTTAAAGTTATTCACACAATGATGGCCTGTAGACTAAACTCATAAAAATGCTCATTTTTGCTTTTGTCTCTGAGTAGCTGTGGACCAGCTATGGTCCCTGGGCTGTGAGCTCATCAAGGCAGGGATACTTGTTTTCTGGTATCCCAGCACCACAGTAAGTGCATGGCACATACTGAGTCCTCACTAGAAGGTTGCTGAATGAATGAATATCCAAAGAAAAAGTTTTCACTGAAATAGTGATTCCAAAATTTAATTGGCCTTGGTGATTTCTCATCTAAACTCTAGATCTCTCTTTCCAAGCTCTTACTCTGTATCTCTCTGGACACATCAAGGCGAGTATGCCTGAGAGCACGCTCTTTCCCCAACCTGACCTCCTGTCCCTGTGGTACCAATCACGAACCGGATGCTATCCTGATAATATCCCTTCTTCCCAGCCTCCCATGTCTAGCTGGTTCCCAAATCCTAATTATCATTGCAATGTACTCCCTCCCCTCTGTTTCCACAGACTGTCTGGATTCAGACCTATCCCTTCTCATTTGCATTATTACTCTAGCTTTATAACTAGCCTCCCTTCTTCTAGCTTTGTCTTAAAGCATTATCTATGCTATTCCTAGAGCAAGCTTTATGAAATTCGGAATCATCGAAGTAGTACAAAGGAAATAACTGAAGCCTCCACAGATTGTGGGAATTGCTTCTCTCAGTTAGCCCGGGGCCCAGTTTAGAGTTCAGGCAGGGTCTAGAATTTAGGCTTCCTATTTCAAACACCTAAGCGTCTTCCGTTTGACCGGAATGCCTCCCATTAGGATATACATGCCAGGCATCTAGCAGCTTTTCGTAAAGGGCTGCATTTTTATGTGAGAAAAGTTCCAGGCTCCTTTTCTTTATATTAGTTGAAGAAACTGAAACACTGCACAAAATTTAAGTCCTAGAAGCACAACAGTGGCAGCACCTGTGTGAGTTCCCAGATCTGAATCATGAGTTTGCCTCTTTTCCCTTGACCCTTGCTGCTTCTCTGAATTTACAAATGTGCATGTGAGAAAAAATGCTTCTCTCTAAAAATCCAGGGGTAAGAGTGAAAATAAGAATCCAGATAATAAAGTGTAGCCGCAAAAGGGAGCCCACTTAGTTTGGAAAAACCGTTACTGTATCAGAATGATGTATCTGCAAGTGACTTGCGTGAACATATTTTATGAGCCCGCAAGCATGTATTTTGTGGTTCCCTGCAGCAGATATTGCTCTTGTATTACTCGTTAGCCACTTAAAATCCAGACCAATTTTAATAGGACCAGAAGAGCAAGAAAATTTATTTTAAAGAAAAAGGCTACATTCTTCTAAACCAGAGTCATAATATTAATACTTAAAATGCATAGCAACATGCTGGGAAAATGGGATAGTTATTTAGATATATTATAAAATGTAGCCTACCACTTTGATGTGATTCACTACTATTTCACCAAACCAATTTAACAGTATCCTGTAGAGAGGGAATAGTGCAATTAAAATTAGTAACAGAGATTTTCACATGCATAGATCTAAATCAGGGTAGGTTGATAATGAATTAAGTAATTTTGCCTCCTTGTGAAGTCAAATCTGTTATAGATGTATCCAGGATAGATTCATGTTTAAAGGACCTGTCTACACACAGCACTCTGACTCGATTGACAGTATTCCCAATTGTTTTCTTCCTTTCCTTCTTTGTTTCGTTTTTTTTTTTTCCATCTTGCCTTTGATGGGGGAACTTAAATATGCAGTCACAATAAATTAATATAATTTGATGATTTGATCGACTGGTCCTGTTTCAGTAAAGGCCACATCCTTTCAAAATATAATTTCCCAAATCTAATTCGTAAGAAATCAAAGCCACAAACTACATGTGAATCTTTATTTAGATACTCTCTAACTTTTCAGTATCAAATCACACAAAAAGTTCGTCTCACCTTTTGGTACTTAGCTTTGTATGAGGACACCAAAGGTGCCCACGTCAGTTTCACCCTAGTGGATTACCGTGTATGGGTGCTTGCAGTTTCATACTTCCCATTTTGAGGTGGACTGTGCCAGCTGCAGTGTGGGTGCTGTGTGTTGGTGACTGTATTGGCACTAGGTCTTAAGATTGGTTTATGTTCATCATTTCTACCCTGAAGGTAGGATTAATTTGCTCTGAGGAATTTGATAAAGAGCTATGAATATACTCTTCTTACGACTTGAAAAGAAGTGTTAAATATACTCGCCAGGGGAACACAGAAGTAGTGAGGATGGGAGTGAATGTAGTTATCACAACAATTAGGAGTTAATTTGTCTTCAGTCACCACAGCTATCTGCAAGGTCTATGTACTATGTCCTACATACCATACCTGAACGGGTGACCTTTTGCCATGTCAGAAGTAGCTGCAAAACCAAGTATTTATTTCAGTTCCCTGATCTCCCTGCTCTAAACAATAATGTTTATTCCTAAGAATACTGCTCCAGGGCTTCCCTGGTGGCGCAGTGGTTGAGAGTCCACCTGCCGTTGCAGGGGACACGGGTTCGTGCCCTGGTCCAGGAAGATCCCACATGCCGCGGAGCGGCTGGGCCCGTGAGCCATGGCCACTGAGCTTGCGCTGCGTCCGGAGCCTGTGCTCCGCAGCGGGAGAGGCCACAGCAGTGAGAGGCCCTCGTACCGCAAAAAAAAAAAAAAAAAAAAAATAGTATGGCTTATTGGAAAATTCATGGATTTTTAAAGCAAAAAGACATAGATTCTAGGATGAATCTCCACTTCACCATTTACTAACTCTGAGTTCCCAGACAAGTTATTTATTTTTCAGAGTTTTATGTAGTTCCTTCATCTGTAAAATGAACATAATAGTGGTAATTAATTTCACAGGATTATTGTGAAGATCAGAGGTAATGAACATGAAGTACTTGGCATATAGAAGGCACGTTATAAATGATACTAAACAGAAATTATGATGATGATTTTCTCATGCCTTAAGATAAATGACAAGATGATAGCAGAATGTCTGTAAACATATAAATACTCTTCTCACAGAAAGTTTCATTTGTCTCTTCTAAGGTAGAATTCTGGCTTTCTGAAAGAATGGTTGGTAGAAGGTAAGGAGCCCGTGTTTGTTTATTCACTCATCACAGGCTTTGGGAGTGCTTGTTCTGTGCCAGGTATTTGGAATGCAGGAGTGAACATAATGAAGCCATACCTCCGCCAAGCTTATATTTCTTGGTGAGAAAGTAGACAAATGTATATATAATGCATGATAAATGCTACAGAGGAAACTCAAGCAGTGTAAGGGGGCAGGGAGTAGTATGGGATGATACTTTAGATAGTCTGCCAAGTACTTTTTCTTACAGAGAGAAATCCAGAAACTTGGAAATGTCAGCCATTTAAAAAAAGGCTTTTCTTTCTATTATATAAAACTGCTTTATTCCCAGGGTATGTAATCAAGTGGGGAAGCAGGATGGTCAAATGGGAGAGGCATGGCTATTGGAAAGCAGGGAATCTTATTTCTAATCCCACCTCTGGCACTAACTAGCTAGCTACCATAGGCAATTCACTCTGAGCTTCAATTACTTTATTTGTCAAAATTATCAAGTATTAAGTGCCTGCTATGTGCCAGATACTTGGAATAGGGAAATGAACATAACCAATAAATGCTTTCAAGGAATTTACCTTTTGTCAAGAGAAGGTAAATCAACAAATGCACATGTGGTATCAGTTGTAGGTGCTATAAAAAAAGAAATAAGGCTGGGTAAAGGAACAGGGTGTAACAGAGGATGACATTTTAGATGGTATTCTAAGTATTTAATGTCTCTCTGAAAGGTAACTTCTTTTTAAAATAAATTTACTTATTTATTTTTGGCTGTGTTGGGTCTTTGTTGCTGCACGGGTTTTCTCTAGTTGCGGCGAGCGGGGGCTACTCTGTTGCGGAACATGGGCTTCTCATTGTGATAGCTTCTTTTGCTGCAGAGCACAGGCTCTAGGTGTGCGGGCTTCAGTAGTTGTGGCTCACAGGCTTCGTTGCTCGGTGGCATGTGGGATCCTCCCGGGCCAGGGCTCAAACCCGTGTCCCTTGCATTGGCAGGTGGATTCTTAACCACTCTGCCACCAGGCAAGTCCTGAGAGGTAACATTTAAGCAAGAACTCAATGACGTGAGGGAGCAAGTTATACAGATACCTGGGAAGAGACAGCGGCAACAGCGTTGTAGAGCCCTCGTGGGAGCAAGATTGATGGAATCTAAGGAAGGCAAGGAGGTTGGTGGCACTGGAGCTGAATAAGAAAGGGGTGGGTGGTAGGAGATAAGGTTGGAGCTGTAGCCAGAGCCAGACATAGGCTTTGGATTTTATTAGGCGGAAGGAGGCCACTGGAGGGTTTGAGTTGGGGATAGACATTATCGGAATTTTAAAAATTAGTTGCTATGTAGAAAGTGTACTAGGTAGGGCCAAAGTGGAAGCAGAGAGACTAGCTCAGGAGACTATTGACTGCGGCGGTCCAGGTGACAGAGAAGGGGGGCCTACACTAGGGTGTGGTGGAGGACGTGAGAAGTAATCAGCTGGAGGATATATTTTGAAGGTTAGATCCAGCATAATCTCATAATCCATCGATGTGGATTTGAAAGAAAGGAGTAAAGCCTGGCTTGAAAGATTTTGCCTGAGCTGCTGAGTAAATGATGGTGATGTACCAAAAAAAAAAAGGTTGGGGGTGGGGAGGGAGGAAGGAAGGAAGGAAGGAAGGAAGGAAGGAATGAAAGGGAGCTCCATGGGCTTCCCTGGTGGCGCAGTGGTTGAGAGTCCGCCTGCCGATGCAGGGGACACGGGTTCGTGACCCGGTCCGGGAAGATCCCACATGCCGCGGAGCGGCTGGGTCCATGAGCCATGGCCGCTGAGCCTGCGCGTCCGGAACCTGTGCTCCGCAACGGGAGAGGCCACAACAGTGAGAGGCCCGTGTACCGCAAAAAAAGAAAAAAAAAAAGGAGCTCCTGGGTAACATGTAGGTTTGGAGTGGGGGGCATCCCAGCTTAAGGAGCTTTCATGTTGGCAGGCAGTTGGAATGTGTATTTGGTTTCAGTGTGTGTCTGGTATTTATAGCCAGAGGGCTGGTGAGTTTACCTAGGGATAAACGTAGATAGAAAAGGAAGAGTTTGGGGAGGGAGCCCTAGGATCCTCCAATGTTTACAGATCAAAGCAAGATGAGGATCTGCTCAAGGATTTAAGAAGATCCAGCTAGTGACTTGGTAGGAAAATCGGGACATTGTAGAGTCCTGGAAGCCAAGTGAAAAAAGTATCTTCAGAATGATAAGAAAAAACGAAGAAGGAAAAGAAAGAAGGATGATGTGAAAGGTACCGAAAAAAATATGAAAAGCATGTTAAAGATATGAAAACCACTACTCGAACAATTCTTCTAGCTCACCTTGATTTTACAATCTGGTATAAATTAGTGGTGTTCACTCACTTTCTAATTAAAGATTGTACATATCGCCAAAGCACGGGCTGCGAAAGGAGAGTAAACAGCTTTGAAATGAAAACATCTTACATTCAGTAATACTGAACTCAAATATATCACACCACATTTTGAAGTAAATGGTTTCATCTTAAAAACTGTAAAGAAGGTCTATATAAAATTTTAATGCAAGTGTGTATGTAATTTACATGAGCAGGAAGGACGTGAAGATTTCATCTTGAAGAACAGCATAATAGACATTTTGAGAAGAATTACAAATATCGCAGTTAAATGAGGTCAAACCTATGGAAAAACTATGCTGTAAATATTTCTGAGTTAAAAAGCTTATTCCTAAATAAAAGCATCAATGGGTCTCAAGCTTCAACATTTATCAAAAACAACTGCAGAGTTTATTAACATAAATTGCTGCTCCCCACCCTGAGGGTTGCTGGTTCCATAGGTCTGGTTTTGGCCTGGGAATTTGCATTTCTAACAAGTTCGCAGGGCATTTGATGCTAGTGGTCCCAGGGCCACACTTGAGGAATTACTCTATAACCTATGGCTCCTAGGGGCCAAGGTCCTCTTTGCTCTGTGTTTATTAAACAATAATAATAGTAATGATGACTTTATATTTATTTAATAATGTATCAGGCACTGTGCAAGTCATTTTGAAATCATTATCTCATTTCATACTCGAAACAACCCTGTAAGAAAGGAGACATTTTATGTATATGAACACTGAGGTTCAAAGGACTTGAATAACTTGCCCAGAGTCGTCAGCTAATAACTGATGAAGCTGGTAATAAAACTTCTGTCTGCCAGAACAGTACAGTCTAGAGCCTTGCTCCTCAGACTGTGGCCTGGGTACCAGCTGCATTGGTGTCACCTGGGAGCTTGTTAGAAATGCAAAAATCTCAGGTCCCTTCCCAGACCTCTTGAATCAGATTCTTTAATTTTAACAAGATCCTGAGATGATTCAGAAGACCCTGAAGTTTGAGAAGCACAAGTGTAGAGGGCTTTTCAGCATGATTCTGAGCAGATAGGCAATCAAGACAGCAATGGGTGGAAGGAAGAATTAGCAGTAGTTGGGATTTTGTATGATATGACATCAGAATACAAAGCATTCCGCCCCGGGAGTGAAAGAGTTGAGATGCGTCAAGTATCAGATTGAACCACATGAAGTTGCCAACTTTTAACTATTTTTGAACTGTGGAAACAGTGACCACCTAATAGAGTGGGAGACTCGAATTGAACTGCCTCTGAGACCCACAGCTGGATCGCAAATGAATAATGCCAGCTGATCTACTTCATTGTGAACGCATTAAAGACAAATGTCAGAGGCCCTGTAGCCTGACCCTGTGTGAGGCCAAACCTGTGTGCTGAATGGATGGGGGCTGCTCCCTTGCAGCTCTTGAGGGCGGCTTAGAGTCTCAGCCCACACCAAGGCTTCTCTCTGGTAGCTTCAGTAGTGGTGGCACCTGATCTACAATGGGTACCATAACCCCATGTCCTATTTGCCTGTGGTCAGTACTGGTTTTCTACCATTTATTCCAGTGTAATCATCAACAATAGACATTTCTCCAAAGAAGATATACAGACTGCCAACAAACACATGAAAGAATGCTCAACATCACTAATCATTAGAGAAATGCAAATCAAAACTACAATGAGGTATCACCTCACGCCAGTCAGAATGGTCATCATCAAAAAATCTAGAAACAATAAATGCTGGAGAGGGTGTGGAGAAAAGGGAACCCTCTCACACTGTTGGTGCGAATGTAAATTGATACAGCCACTGTGGAGAACAGTATGGAGGTTCCTTAAAAAACTACAAATAGAACTACCATACGACCCAGCAATCCCACTACTGGGCATATACCCTGAGAAAACCATAATTCAAAAGGAGTCATGTACCAAAATGTTCATTGCAGCTCTATTTACAATAGCCCGGAGATGGAAACAACCTAAGTGTCCATCATCGGATGAATGGATAAAGAACACGTGGCACATATATACAATGGAATATTACTCAGCCATAAAAAGAAACGAAATTGAGCTATTTGTAATGAGGTAGATAGACCTAAAGTCTGTCATACAGAGTGAAGTAAGTCAGAAAGAGAGAGACAAATACCAAATGCTAACACATATATATGGAATTTAAGAAAAAAAATGTCATGAAGAACCTAGGGGTAAAACAGGAATAAAGACACAGACCTACTAGAGAATGGACTTGAGGATATGGGGAGGGGGAAGGGTAAGCTGTGACAAAGCGAGAGAGAGGCGTGGACACATATACACTACCAAACGTACGGTAGATGGCTAGTGGGAAGCAGCCACATAGCACAGGGAGATCAGCTTGGTGCTTTGTGACCGCCTGGAGGGGTGGGATGGGGAGGGTGGGAGGGAGGGAGATGCAAGAGGGAAGAGATATGGGAATGTGTGTATATATATAGCTGATTCATTTTGTTGTGGAGCAGAAACTAACACACCATTGTAAAGCAATTATACTCCAATAAAGATGTTCAAAAAAATTTTTTTTAATTAAAAATAAAAAAAAACTGCCTTTCACTCATTTTGGGTGATAAATTGTATGGTCACCAACTAATAAGAAACCTGGAAAAAAAGTTATATTTGGAAAACTACACTCTTAAAGCAATAGCAAGATTGGGTATGGAATTTTTAAGACTTAAGCATAAATGATCTAAAATGAAAGAAAGGTGGTTTATCACAGCCCATTTTAAGATTTTTTTTTTTTTAACAGCCATGCATTATAGTGGAAAGAGCATGTGATGAGCATCAGAAGACCTGTGTCTTGGACATGGTTTTGCCATCCTGTGGTGCTGGAAAAGTCAGTGAAGTTCTCTGAGTCTATGTTTCCTAATCTATGAAATGCAAAGAGTAACATCTACTCCACTGACCCCAACAACTTACACGGTTGCTGTATGCTCTAGTGAAGCATTTTGAAAACAGTAAGGAACTGCAAGTGATGTTACTACAGGGTCAATATCACGCTATAAAGACAGGAAAAATGAGGGAGAAAACAGGCAAATTTTGATCAGGTACAAAGTGGAGATTGCCAGTGCCTTAAATAAACTACAAAAGATGACTCTTAGTAACAGAGCTGGTCCCTTTCTCCACGTGGGAGATAACCACTCATTTTCAGCCAACTGTGCAGAAGATACTGTGCCATCAAAATTTATCTTAAGTGTGCCCCCCACCACTAGCAATTCCAATCAAAGGGAATTAACAGAAAGTGAAAGTAGCATTACCAAAACTTAATATAAAACCATTATTCCTTATACATTCCAAATTCTTTTTAAAACAAGATACTGACTTTCCTCTGTAACTGGATTTGTGCCTATGATTAAGGAGATAAGAGACCTTTTGATGTCTCTACTCTCCTTGTGATGATGAAGCTGGATACATTTCTTGTCTGGGGGTGTTTTGAGGACCATTTGTACAGTGGTCAGTCACTTCCTTTCTGTTTCTAGACTTAAGTACAGACGTTTTAAAGGAAAGATAGCAAACGAGGCAAAGACTAGCTCTCAGCACCTCATCATGGGGCCTGGGAATGGTAGTTTTCTTGGATTTCCTGCAGTGGCCTTAAGAAGTCTATTGACCTTCATGTTTAGAGTCTTTTGTGATAGATGCTTTGAAGTAGATTTTTTAAAAATAAATGTTTCTTTTTTGTTTGCCTCTTTGGGCATAGTTGTGTGTAAACTGTGAAGTCATGCCCAAGAACATTTTTTTTTTCTCTTTGTCACAATTTTCCTGGTTTCTTTGTTACCCAGAATGGTTGAAAAACACATCATACTAAACTGATGAATTTAAATATGTTTTTAAATGTTCTCTAGCTTTACTATTACATATATTTATCTAATACTATGCTTTAATTTTGCTTGTGTAAGCTTTGGCAGTTGAGGGATGTGTGAGAGCAGAGTTAATTGTTTGAATCCATGCTCTGTGAATATAGTGTTATCAAACCAGTGATTCATTGGTCTACTTTTTTTTTTGCTAATGCTACGTACCTCAATCCTTTCTTTCCCATTGAAGGATAATGTTCCAAGCCTGTCAGTGTCCCAAGTGCCCATGTATTCCACAAAATAATGTCCAGGAAACACACGTGCCTTATGGAAACAGATGCTGAAACCAGTCCATTTGCTCGAATATATTAGAGTCCATAAAAAGCTTACTCACAATTGAAAAACTGACTTTCTCCTTATTTCCATCTCTTGGATTTTCATTGTTTGCTCAGTTATAAAGTGGCTTGTTGACACCAAATATTTTAATAATTTGCTTCCAAGGCTTTGTGCCTATGCCTTTGAGAGGCTGGTGTAGTAATTAAACTGTCTTTTAGCTGAAATGCTTGCAAAGCGTCCAGTTCTGTACCTGGCAGCTGGTGATGCATTATAGAGACATTGAGCTAATCGATTAAAACCGCAGAGACATGGGAGTTGTCTGACAGCACTGTACTAGGATGAAATTAGTTGGAATTGCATGGTGAAATTAAGGGGAATGCAGCTGATTGCAGCCCTTCTGGGAGAGTCCTGGGTGAGAGGGACGCTGTGCGTTGATCTCTGTGTAATTAGGACAGCCATGTTTTAACAGTATTTCTAAAGTATTAAAATGGACTGGATAAATCAGCAGGGCTGCTTCCAGTGAACTTGGCATCCATCCACTGTGACTGAAATAACATGAAATTTTTCGGCTGCTAGAGAATGTGAAATTGGACTAATTGTCTTTTAACTAGTCTCCTCGACTGCTAGCCTGGAGCGAGACGGAAAAGGGGATAGGCTGTTGGGACGGCGGCTGGGGGATGGGAAACTTAGATTCATGACTGTTATTTCAGCCCATCTGAATGGATAACACCATCACGTATTCAGACAGCGCTGATTTGTACTGTCTCATCATTAGGATCCTTTCCTAAATAGTTAAAAATCCATTTTAAAGTGGGATGCTTTGATTCAAAGAATACAGATATCTAACTCCTTGACTTATAATTACTGCTCATTCCATTCTTGAGGTTCCCCTAGAATAGGGGGGATTTAGGAGCTCGTAAATCTCCCATCAGCTGTCCACGTGTGACTCTGTCCCATGGTCTATTCTGAGTAGAACACGTGATGCAGACAGGGGACATCAATGCATATTACTGATTCTTTGTGTCAAACAGAGCCTTGCTCCATAATGACTGAATGTTATGACTGGTCCAGTATTCACACTTTACATGTGGTTAAAGAGAGAGAGGCACATGTCCACATGTGCCTGTGGACACAGAGTTAGGTCACCTGGGCCTAAGATGACTGTTCTAGTGTTCGTTTCATCACGGTGAATTGCTAACACCAGGCAGCTTTACTGGGTTTAGTAAACTGCACTTTCTATGGATCCATAAATACAAATAGAATTTCTGTGATGCAGACATTGTGAACAGTCTTAGAGTACTTGGATTATCCTTCTTCTTTTTTAACATTATTGGGTCACTCAAACCCACTGAAGTGCTCTCTAGCACTATCAGTTGATGTTCTAGAAGATAAAGTGTGTATGCATGTGCACGTGCGTGTACAGACACACACACACACACACACACACACACACACAAGTGACATTCCAGGAATTCTCAAAGAGGTGTAGGAGTCATCTAACCAAACGTTCTTGCCTCAGAAAGGTGTATTTATGTATCACCGTCTATTCCTCTAGAGATGACTCTTCACAGTCTATCAGAAAGCCTCATACTAGCCCGTATCATTTTCATCCACTAGAGAATTTCCTGGATTAAATTGCGTTGTGGCATCAGGCTTAATATTAAGGGGTATCAGACAAAATAGGTAGAAAGGAAAAAAACACTAATCGTTGCGCTGACTGAAAATAGTGGTTGTCGTACGTCAGATTGCCTTTCTCTCAGGACCCAGGGGGAGAGGTTTTCTCTGGTCTGGTGAAGGAATAATTATGCTTCTCTTTGAGCCACTAGTGGATCTGTATGTTGTAGATCCTGCAAACAGTGTGAAGATCAGAGTTGTGACCTCCCTCTGTCAAGGTCAGAGGATTTCATGGTGTGCACTTTGCTCTTTCATTCCTCTCTTATCTTCCTCTTAATTCCCCATCCCTTTTCTTTTTTTTTTCATAGTTATTATTTTTTGTTCCTTTATTTTATCTTGCGGTCTTGTTTGCATCTTTGTAACCACGTTGTCTTCTTTTTAATAAAGTGTGACCTTAAAAAGAAAATAATTCTCATACATGTTTCCCCCATCCCAAAGTGCATACAACAAATACTAGAAAGAAAAAATGTACAACATTAGGTGCATGGGCACTTAATGCTATTTCCAGGGTACCTGATGTGCCCACCTCTTTGGCTGTATTTTTGACTTAAATTAAGATGTTGTTTAGTCACAGAGATGGTGTTCAAAACTTTTTAAAGATTTTAAAGTATATATAATTTCTGTGAGTTCCAGAATTATGAATAATTTGTATGTAGAAGCAAACCCAGAAATACGTTAGGCAGATGTGGATAGTGTATGCCAGTATGGAGAGGAAATGATAGATGTGGGTTAAATATGATGATGGCACTGACGGAAATGAAGAGCCTCTATATATAGACCCTTGATTTGGAGGTACCCATCCTCTCTATCGCATACAGTGTTTATCACTAGGACAATAATCAAATTAGTGGCAGAAGAATATACTCTTATATTACCTTAGAGATACATTTTTCTCTTATTTTGATAGAGAAGAACTATTTCTTAAGCAAAAAATTTTACATTGAATAATATTTAACATTTATGAACACTTTGCATGTACCTGTCACTCATCTACACATTTCATGCCTGTACATCATTTATAAATGATAATGTCATTTAATATTCTCAACATTCATCGGTAGTAGCTATGAGCTCTTATTTTGCAGATGAGGAAGCCAATTCTTATAGCGGTGAAGGAACCTGCCCACAGACACATAGCTAGCAAAGTCTGGGTCTGATTGTTGAGCACAGGCTATAACTACCATGCTAGCGTGTGCTTTGGAAAGGGCCAAGGAGACAGAAAGTATATGACTTCCTAAGTGGCTTTCCTGCACATTTCTTGTCCAAGATTAATTAAAAGGCTCTCATGGAGCACTCATTCCATTCCTAGCATAGTCATATGCAGAATGAAACCATTCTTTACATAAAATATCCATTTTGCACTCAGAGCACCTTAAGAATCTGATTATGAGAAGTTGAGCTCAGATGGCATGAGGAATAAAAACCAATGAATGGGGCTTCCCTGGTGGCGCAGTGGTTGAGAGTCCGCCTGCCGATGCAAGGGACGCGGGTTCGTGCCCCGGTCCAGGAAGATCCCACATGCCGCGGTGCGGCTGGGCCCGTGAGCCGTGGCCGCTGAGCCTGCGCGTCCGGAGCCTGTGCTCCGCAACGGGAGAGGCCACAACAGTGAGAGGCCCGCGTACCGCAAAAACAAACAAACAAACAAAAAACCAATGAATGGTAGTTGGGACCATCATAGTCAGATTGTTGGCTTCCTCCATGATTCCACACCTCTTTACACATGGATGGAAAAATTATCTTTCTAGTTACTAATCAAATGGGAACATTAGTGACCATTATTTGTTTTAAGAATTAAGGAATAATTTGTGTGTTTTAGTTGACCTGGATAGTGTATGGCACACCCCTTAATTACTGAGTAAAATATTTTCTTGTTCTAATTCATCTGGATCATCCAAACCCAAAGACCCACCCCTGGAATGGCAGATGGATCCACAAATCGACACCAGCGAAACAGGAATGCTGTTACCCTTTGTTCCATCTCATGCATAGTCTAATAGAAAGTGCTTGAATAGCTTTCTTTCTCCTTCCTTGTTCCTTCCAAGCTATGGGGGACTGTGCCACTTCTCTCATCCTCTCTTTAAGTCAGATTTGGGATAATCTTTAAGATTTTATACAGCAATTAGAATAACCTTTCCAGGACTTGTATCAGATAAAGAACAATATGCAGTCCTCACAATTCATCCTTCCTTCTTTGAACTGAGCCTCTTAAGATTGCTTTCAGACAAAAAAAGAGAGGAAGGGATGGAAACTAATACTGTGCATCTACTGTTGCTCGTTGATAATAGAACCTCTTTTGGTAATAATCTCAAGGTACTTTTAGTGAATGTTATATAAAATGATGCATAATAGTAAAAGCGAGGAGAAATGAGGGCATTTCTTGCTCATCTTTGACACTGTGGGCAAGATCCTTGATGATCAAGATTCTGCCTTTTTCTGCAACCTCATCTCTCACTCAGCCCTGTACACCCCGTCCCTACAGATCCCCGCTTCTGAGTGCCAGCATGTTTCCCTTTTATCTTCAGGCATTTGTATTTGTGGTGCCTCTCGCCTGGATTGCTTCCCATCCCCCACCCCTGTTCCCTCCTCTGTAAAAGCCTAAATTTACTCACTTTTTAAAGACTTAGAGTAGAATTTAAATGTTTACGTATAGCACTCCTCCACCATCTATTACCAGTTAAGACTGAATTAGGTGCACCCTCCCATGAGCTCAGGTAGTGCCCTGTATCCCATTCTGTTCCATCCAGTCCCCTCTTTAACTCTGTCATAGCACCTGTAGCTCTGTTTTATGCAGCGTCTTCATTAGTTCGTCTCCTGTCCCCAGGGTAGTCACGCAGTTGAAGGCAGGGACTGTTATTCTTTTCTTCCCTGTTGTGCTTTTAGGGTCTGGCGTAGACCTGAAACACAGTCAGTGAGTTGAGCTCCAAAGATCAGGAAGCCAGTTAAATGGTTGTGCTAGGCTCGTGCCCAGCCTCTTAACTCTGGAGCCTCTTACCTATTACTCCTACAGACCCTATCTAGATCATTATTTTTTCCAGTGTGTTCCCTTGGTATAATTACATACAACCTTACCTTATCTTAGTTGGTAGGATTTCTTTGGTTTAATTAAACCCCTTCTGGAAAGTTATATACCTTTGTGCGGGTGATGTTTTTACTCATTCATCTGTTCATTATGCCGACTGGTTGCTAGCTTTTGTGGCTATACGGGTCACCAGAGTTGTTTTTAAAAACTCTGTGAGGCAGACAAGCAAGCTGGCCCCAAATGCTTTATGGTATTAAAGGAATCTTCAGTTACCAAATGCTTGTGCTTATTCGACTGAGGTAATGGTCTCCTTGTGGGCCACAGAAAATTGGTGCGAATGACTGACTCTGCCATCTCCTCCCTGTCATTGTCCCATGTTATTACAGCTGGTAATAGCATGACGTCAAGGCCTTTCTTAGCACTTCGTCATCTGAATTTGGCTTTGTTCTTTTCTATTAGGTGGTTTCTAAATACACTACTTTCTTACAAACTTCTCCACTATAGTAGAGGACTGACTTGCTCTGAGAATGAGGTTTCTGAAATCACTATGTTTCCCACTGTGAAAAAGATAGAAAAAGAAACAAAGGAATATCCTTTTGATACAGTGGAAATAGGATATTTCTCTATAGTGAAATAGCAGCCATGATTTCTTTAAAATCAGCTCCTAGAAGGGAGTTGAGCTACTTCCTGTGCAGAGAACAGTAGTTATCCGTGGAGTCGTCCAGAAGATACATGGTTAGCAAAGCTGGGGGAAAAAAAAACTAATTTGCAGATAGGATATTTATCTTTAGATAACAAAAGCCCAGAAATGCTATTTGTAATTTAAAAATATATATATATGGGTTAAGAGAAATGAACTTAGCTGTTTTGGAGTTATCCGTGGGTAGGAAAAAAAGCTATGTGAAAATGCTTTTGGAATAACCCTGTCTCTTAGAAATGCGGTGAAGGTTTCTTTGCTTTTCATTGTGTGGGCATCTTGCTGCAAGCTCATTTTGTTGTTAAACATGAAGTTTTACAATGTAGATGTGCACTAAGAATTTTTTAATGGAGCAATTTAGAGCAGCTGCAAACTGCTCTGGAATTCCCAGGGATTAGTCGACAGACTTTTCTATGATTACAAATCCCACAGTGAGAGGAGGTGAGGCATACAGGCCCTGGGAAGGTGGGGATGGAAGCAGCGGAGCAGGAAGAAAGAGACTAGCAGCATGCACAGGGATGGACAGACAGCCTGCCTGACTACACAGGTCTGGTTTTATCTACGCCGTTCCCCCTGTGTTTGCTTACCCTGTTCCTTCAAGTTAACTACCTCATTCTCTCCTTGTTTACTCACCCCATTCCCTCCACCTGTATGCCTCTCCCACTACTTCGTGCAAGTCCAGGACTGCCCCTAATCCATGCTTCAAGCCAGGACTCACCAGTATACCCTTATTCTGGCTTCCTCTAAACTTGGAGAAGTGCTTAGAATTAGAGCTAAAAGGAATGTACTTGCTAGGTTAGAAAACGGAAGCTAAGAGACATTCAAGACTAATGCATGGTCGAAGAACTAGTTAATGGCAAAACAGATTAGAACATAGGATTCCTCAATTTCAGTGCATGTATGTTCCACCAAATGGGCATATTTTGTTTTATTATTTGTACTTGTCATTTTTTTGTTTTATTTATATTTTCCAGTAATTTTGTGTGTGCAGTTTTTTTTTCCTTCTCTCAAAGGAAATCAAATTTCGTGAAGGGACCGACCATATCACTCAGTAACAGTATCTACCACCTATTGATTATTTATTATGTGCTAGTGATTTTCCAGTCATTTTCCAGATATTCCTTGCAGACTCCCTCTGATGACAGTTTAGCCCAGAACAGGAAACTGGTTTCGAGAGGACAGATATCTGCACAGCTCGGCACGATCAGGGTTTGCCTGGTTTGGAACTCCCAGCTCTGAATGGCCCTTCCAGAGTCTGAGCTCTGCGTCGGGACCCTGCGGCGCTTTCTCACCTGCTGTAGGCCTCGGACATTTTGGATACATCCTCTTGTGTACTCTCAGTGCTTGTTAACTAAGGACAGCCTTTTCTTGAGCGTCTGTCTTTTCCAAGACATTTACGTCTGTAAGTCTACACGAAGCCATTTGTCATCTCATCCAGGTTATGTATGTCGATCCGATTGTTCAGAGATGGTTGTATGGAAATGAGTAATATGACAATACTACTTTTAAAAATGCATTTTACACATGTTGAGTTATTATGGAACCTGAGTCTGAAATGAGCCAACCTGGAGAGTGTTCAACCATGAAATGCCACCCAGCACAGTACCTGGCACATGGAAAGTGGTCAGTCAATGGATGTTAAGTGAACAGATAAAAGAATAATTGTATGAAATGAGGGTACCATTCACAGAGCGTAACTATATATTTCCCAGTCATTGAAGGAAAGAAATAATGGTACACAACAGCTTTTTATGTTGGAGATGCACCACGTACTATGGCAAGTGCTTCACATAGATTATTGCACTCAATCCTTATAATCTGTTTCATCATTCCTGTCTTGCAGATGAGAAAATGGGGGTGCTAAAGCACATATATATGTGAAAGACATATATAGTCACACACACACACACACACACACACACATATATATATATAATTTCATGCCTGATCCAGCCCTGGTAAAACTGTGATTATAACACCCTGCCCTTCATAAAACCCAGCAGGGTGCCTTTAATAACCTTTGAGAAGCCAGCTCCCCATCTCTATACACTACCACGCTCTGGTCCTTTTTAGCCTGACTGTCTTTCCCATTAAGATGCTGCCCCTACCCAGAGACTCCTGTCTAACAGATCTCCCGGTCACAGACTTGAGTTTCTCAGCGCATGCAGTCTTTCGTACTACTAGCCATCCTCTTAAGGGAAGCAGAGTTAGAGTTGTCTTTCCACAGCTTTCTGGGAGCTGCCTATTTCATGGCCGGTCCCATCAGCAAAGAGACTCAGTGTATGTGTAGGTTTTTCATTCTAAAAACCTCGAATATAACTATCACCGCTTTTAAAATTGTCTGTGTTCATGTTACCTGCCAAGACTGTCCACTCTTAGCCTGAGGGTCTATGTAATATTCACAGTTCAGGTTATCAGTGTAAACCAAAACTCTAGAAAATAGACCCTGGAGGTACAAGCATGCTTTCTATCCCAGGATTATATTTCACTTGTCTGGGTCTGGAATGGAAGTGGAGAGAAGAAATCCAAAGCAAGGGTTGTTACCCCTAGGAAGCACAGCAAAGCTAGGAGGAGACCAGCCTAAAACATGTAGAATCTTCAAGAAAGAGGTGTTAAGCATGTTTTTCTTTTGAGTGAACCCTTTATGGGATTAATAGATTTGTTAAGTTCAAATGCATGTATGAATAAATGGACACATGTGCTTTATGCGAGCAGGCAGTGGTGTGAGTGTGTTAACAAAATATGCCCCAGTGCATCTCAGCAGTTGCATTTCCTTCCTGCAAATTGGATAATCAAGTGCTGTTCCTCCAGGAAATCAAAATAATAACAAAAGCCTTCCTGATGTACCGTCTACGCTGAAAAGAAAAAAGTTTTAAAAAATTGCACACTGAAGTTTCTATAGGGGGTTTGCTTTTTTCCATAACTGGATACTCTGCCCTTAGAATCTGGTTTGCCACAGAGCGCAGGCACTCATTTTGTGGGAACCTAATGTTTCCACTCTATGCAACAAAGAATACAACTCAGAAGCATCTGAATAATCCTTTTGTGATGCAGTACTTTTGAACTGGTGGCATAATTGTTACAGATTTCCAGGGATGCAAAGAAGGAAGTAAAGCAGATTCTTGATTGGAGGGGACTGTTTGGATCAAGTCCCACTTTTTATGAATGTGTTTACAAGTCAGGTGGCAAGTGGAATCTACAAGTGGTGTCTAATTGTACCTCTTAGTATGTCCAGATTCTGCAATATGAATGGCTTTAATCTGTAAGATGAGTGGAAACTACCAATCTCATTCCAGATTGCATTGTAGGTCCAATTCATCCTGGAGCCAGAGGGGAAAGTACAACCCCTCTGCTTAATTTACTAGGCAGTCTAGATCAACTTCTGTTTCGTTAGCAGATGAGGATGCTGTAAGAGAGAAGCATTGTAGAGGTTTGGTGATAGGTGCTTGTGCCTGTCTTTCTCTTCTGTGTTTTTGAAGGCTTCATATCTCAGCCTGGGCTTTGTGTAGGGATGCCAGGCCTGAGGTACATCTGTTTCCTCTGATGGTAATGCAGGCCAGGGCCACATTAGGCAAGCAGTCTGTTCCTAATGCATTTAAAGTCTCAGAAAGCAAACCGTGATTTTATAACTGCAGACTGGATTTATTTTCCTCCAGTTTCAACCTCGAGATAAGGTTGAAAGAAATGAAATTTTAATAGAATGACGTTACGATGAAATTCCTAGTTAGTTAAAAATTAGCTAGAGATTTTGTTTATTGTGAAAGTCATGTGAGATCCTCTGGTGTTATATTTTTGAGGTATTTCACTTTCTGTTCAGGTACAAGCTGTCAATCAAGGCTAATCAAACTGGCACAGTTAACATGATACATCATAAAATTTCACAATAATGTCAACCTGTAATTCTGTCAGTCTGGTTAAGGGAAATGGGCTAAAAACAATATTGTCACTTTGTAGTAACACTCAGAAGGTGTTACAGAATAATGTTGCCATCGTCTCCCTAACTCTGTGCCTGACTTCCACCAGAGGCAGCCCTTGCTGCTAACAGGTGGCCAGGTGGTCAAAGCCCTTCGTTGCTCTTGCTACTCATGAGATTTGGAGTAGGGCCACATAAATGGGGGATGCCACCCCGCAGCATTTCTCCAGGCTGCCCTCTTTGATGCATTTCAAAAAAAAAAAAAAAAAACAAAAAAAACACCAGTGCCAGTATTTCACAGTACTTGTCTCATGTGGTATGATATGCATAGGCCTTGAGTATTCTTATTTATTCAGTCAGCTTACTTATTATACTTACCTTTTCTTTTCATGAACCTTCATTCAGGGGTATTTCAAAAGCATCCACTTGAAAAAGCATGCCCTTACTATAAAGCACAGGCTGCCCATTACACAGAGCGATAAAGCACAGCTCCTTCTGCAAACATTATGTTTCGCTTTGCAGCCCCAGGACATCATGGTTCCTCATTGAATTAGGGAGATAATAGACTCTCTACTCTGGAAGCCCCTGTTTAACATTCCCTGGGAATCCTTTGCCCGGATAGTGGACTCCTCTAGTTGGCAGGTCTTTCTTACAGCCAAGATGGCTGGATTGTAATTCTTAAATATTTCTTTCTCTCATCAAAAACCAAGTAAATGTAAAACCTTCTACATATTATTGTTTTAAAAGCTGAGGAGACTTCCTGCAAATATGTCTTACCCAGACGCATAAACAGATGAAACAGTAATAGAAGTAGAGCTTCTCGGGTTGAAGTTGGAGGAGTAGTCCAGGCACAATTCCCTCTTACCCTCCCCTTCATGAACCACATTTTATAAGTGGCTGACATACATAATTTCTAGTGTTCCATTCTAGGACCCTTTGTGCATTTTCTGGAATATACTTTGCCCTGACGTGAGACAAATTCCTTTGAAGGAAATGTGTTAGCTACTAAATATTCACAAGGTAGAGCAATTTTCAGGTTGCCACCGTTAATATGAATACATTTAAAGTTGCACAGGAATAAGAGGAAGATGAGGAAGCAGTCATACCAATGCCACCAGTGTGCTTGTTAGACCACCATTCAGAATATCACTGTCATGTCATGTCATACCAGTTGCATCAGTAGCAGCTCTGGTGACCCATCAGATATTCGAGTGTTGTCTCCTCAGGATTGAGCTTCTCTCGTTGGCCATCATAGGCACTGGGCTGCATCCGTGTTATCGTTCTTGACCAACTCTCCTCATTTCTCTGCCTCCCCACCTTCTCTGCTTACTCATAGTAAGTCTTACTCATGAGTAAGACTCATAGTCTTATGGTTAAAAAAATCTTGAGATGTAGAAAAGAAAAGTGGGATCCAATGGATTAGGAAACATATTAAAAAATCAATTTAAAAGCATAGCCAAGAGTTACTGTAAAATTTAATTTAAGGCAGCAAAAGATGAAGGTGGGCATGATAGAGATGATCGCTCCCTCCCCTTCTCACTTCCTTCCTCCTTTTCTCAATAAACATTTATTGAGCATCTATTTAGGGTAAAAAATCTTGACGGACAATGAAGATGCTATTAAAATCTTCTAAAAACCTTTTGAAAAAACAATATGATTCAAGTGATTTAGTAAGTGTAATGATAGAAAAACAAGACAGAAAACAGGATGGCAACCTGCTTTCCCTTAATCAGTTTTGATAAGGAGCGTTCAATATGATGGAAAGCTTAATATAACACCAGGTAATACATACAAAAAGAAGATTTCTCATGCATAGTAGATAAATTACCTTGAAAAGGGTGGAAGAAAGGATCTTGTAATTATCAAATGGTAAATTAATTGAAAAGAGAGATGCAAAATTCCAAAAGTTAAAGTTCTATATTTTGCTTTATGGCCAAGTCTAAGAGGTAAAACTAATTTAATTCCAGCAATAGCTAAGCGTTCAGAATTCATAAGTTAGAGTATTAAATTAATATATGAAAATAGAGGTTTGTGAGTCATTTGGTAGTTCAAGATAAAAGAATCTTTGATCACTGAAGGGCGGATCATTATTCCAGTAAGACAATATTTACTGAAGAGTTGTAGGCAGTATGCTGTGCAGGTGCCAAGTAAGGCAAGATGTGTAAAGGGATGCTCACAAATGCCCATAGAACAAGGTAGAATGCGATGGTGCCATGAGAAGGATGCAGATATTGTACAGCTGAACGTCAGAGGAGGGAGAGCTTACTTCTCTCCCGGAAAGCAGGACACGGCTCCATGGAGAAGGTTTCAGTGGTTTCTCGTTGCACTTAAGCTGTAGGAGTCTAAAATCATTCCCATGAAATCATGGTCTCAGCCCAGCCTACTTCTCTAGCTTCCTTTCTTTTCCTCTCCCACACTGGCCTTCATTCAGTGTCTTGAACTCTTCATGTTCTTTCCCTCCACGGTGTTCAGATATATTTCCTGCTGCATCCCGGTGTCCCGTTCTTTCATCTGTTTTACCTTGATTTTCACTTCCCATCTCATCTAAAGTGTACCTTCCTCAGGGAAGCTTTTTTGATGCCCCACACTAGGTCTGGTTCCTTTGTTATCAACTCTCAAGGGCTCAATTCTTTCCCTTCCATAGTCCTTGCAATTATACATCCATTGACGTGATGGATTATTCAATATCTGTCTCCTCCACTGACTGTAAGCTCCATGAAAGAAGGGATAGTGTCTGTTTTTGCCTGACATTTTATGCCCAGTTTCTTGTGATTGGCATATATTTCACAGTAAAGACATCTGTGTTTGTTGAATAAAGGAGTACCAATGCTGGGCCTTAAAAGATGATCAGGAATTGCACCTTCCAAGACTGGAAAGTGAGGGAAGAGCATCAGCAGGGATGAGTGATGAGCATGCCCTTGGAATGTCAAGGGACTGATGAGGTCCGCCATTCCTGAAGCCGCCTGGAAGGAAGGTAGGGCTGGATCATGGAGCACCTCACCCTTGATTGTGATGCTGGGGCGTTTGGAATCCTGGAGTGGAGTTTGGACTGTTAGAGAGTCACTTCTTAGGACTCTAAGAAGGAAAGATAATTTCACAGGAAAAATAGACCAGTTTTATTTATGACAAGCTAAGATTTATAAAAGGATTTCAACAAATTTTGTTGTGGGATCACAAAAAAGTAGTTATACAAAAATAATATTTGTAAACGAGAACAGGTTTCAAACACCAAGCGTCTATTATGCGTAAAACACCATTCTGGCTACTGTGAAGAAGTGAACAGAACGTGGTCCTTGTCTCCTTCCTGATGAAGAGATAGGAGGGAGGGAGGATGAAGTGGGTAACTACACCGTTCAGCAAGAAACAACAGAATTTACCAAAATAAGCCTGTGATGAAGCCATGTGCTGATGACCAAGAGCATGATAAACACCTCCTAGCTCCCGTAAAGTGGCTTAAAAGTAAACCCTAAAGTTGAATGTCTTCAGTCTCCACTATTCTGAGGAGACATTAACAAAAGACTTCTTTTTAGAAGCCCTTTGCAGATCCTAAGAGCCTGACACCATATGTGGCACACGGCTGACGGTCATTCTTCTCCAGCTCCATCCTGGCCTCCCACAGCCTTGCAGACAGCACTCTGAAGATTCCAAAAAGAAGGCACATCCCACTTTTCAAATAAAGGACTCAATGGCAAACTTCAATACAAAGAAGAGCTGCTTATTGCCATCAATGTCAATTCCACAGAGTAACTTTAGGTTCAGTTGCCTAGGTATAGCATATGGATTGGTTCTAAGTAAGCATCATGACCTGTAAATAATTGAGACTTAATTATTGTTTTCCAAAATTTTAATTAGGGTCCGTATGAAATATATTTTGTTTTAATTCAGGAGTAGTTATAGAGTCCATAAAGAGTGACATTGGTTCAAACATTTGTCCTGTAGAGAGTAAAGCCTTTATTTGCTGGCTGAAAGTTCAAGATGCCCTTTTGGTGAAAGACTGTATTGCTCACTTAGAAAAAATAGTCAACCAGAACGCAATGGAATGGAATCAGAAACACTGTCTGTTTTCTTAAGCTAAGGCTTTAATATAATGTCCCTATACAGATGAAAGAATTAGCTCGTTTGATAATGTATGCTGCGGTACTTTGCAAATGCTAAAATCTTAAAGCAATGCAAGACATAACATATTCTACCCTTTGAAAGCTGAAGACTCTTAGTTTCCCCCAAATGTTTCCCTGAAATAAAAACAGTAAAAATGCAAGCTGTGACTAAAAACTGAGGAATTAGTCTTGATTTTCTGATGCAGTTCTACTGGCAGAGTGAGTTGAACCTTCATTCTCCCATGTAGAGAAAATTCACAAAAACTTAAATTTAATTCCTATAAGAGGTATTTTATCTCCATTGAAGGTGTTGCTGTCTAATCAATGTCTCCTTTCATAGCTACACGTTTATGTAGACATTATTCAGTGTATATACATGTATACCCATGTCCCAATACACACACATGTACACACACATGCATTCCTTGGTAATGAAAACTTCACCTAAAAGGTTGTGATTTTCTTTCATAAATACAGTTTCTAACACGCCTACCTGTCTGTGTCTTTGCAACATTCGTTTCCTGGTGTTAATTCAAGGTATTGATTTAAATCTATTAAGCCCAGTGGAGTTCTGTACGTCTTAGATAATGTAGTCCTAACAGATGAGGGCACCTGGGGTGCAGCTGTGAACCACCACTATATCACAATTATGTTTGGATGTGGATGTAACTATCTATATCGTAGAGATCTGCATCCAGATTTGCAAAGTCTGCATAAAAATTTGGTATCCTCTGAGAGTTACAGAATTCTGAGTAGAAATTCTCTCAACTCCGTTCTTTTTGGTTCATATATAAACCAAAATGAAGCTAAACTGCCTATAAATGAGAACATAGGCTTAAAATGCAGTCGGCTTGGATCTAATCCCAATGCTGCCGTTTAGTAGGAGTGTTAGCTGAGCAAGTGACTTGACACTCTTTGTGTCAGTTTCCTCACCTGTAAAAGAGGAACTCTACCTCTGGGTTGTTGTGAGCATAAACACGTGAACACACACAAAGCACTTAGATTATGTCATATATGTCATATGCTCCCAATAAATGTCATTCATTAGAATTGTCTGGAAATGTTTATGTATACTGTTATTCAGAATATAACCCAAAAAAATCATGAAATAAAAGTGCCTAGTTCCCATAATGAGTAAAGGAAGATTTTAATCTCCTCCCTATATCTCTCCATTACTTTCATTTATCATTATTTTTAACTTGGAGATACTGAGTATGTATTTCACTAAAAATATTGCCCAGTGGCCAAATGCTACCCATGATCTTCAGTAATTTGACTCCTGGCTACTTAAGAGGCAAATAAAAAACAAAAAATAAACATGTACACCAAAACAGACATACTAAATTAAGTATTTTGGATTCTCCTCGGTCCTGCTGTCAGGAACCCTGCTGCTTGCGTATAGAAAGAATCAATCTCGGATCTTTCCATTAGGAAGGAGTGGGTGCACTGACATTTCCAACTCTTTCAGGAGAGCCTGTCTGAGTTCGCCACTTGGCTGGTGTCGGAGCCTGGTGATGCTGCCGCTGCATGATTTATCATCACAGCCCGTGTCACTTCACCTGTTCCAAGTTTTCAGGCTGCTGAAGATGCATCCCTTCCTGCCCTCCTTTCAGATGGGCCTTATAGAGCTGGATGTACTGGAGGTTTAATCACACACTGTGAGGTGGATGGAGCAATTGGTTATTCATATCTTGGAGGCACTTTCTGCAGCGAAAGGTCTGTTGTGGTTTCCACTGAATCACCCAGATGTTCAGTTTTTTTCCTCAATTAGCTCTTTCACATTGTACCAGGATACAGATTAAGTTTCAGGGAAAGCGTCACAGACTGGTCTTCAGCGACATTTTTGCCTGCCTAAGATGGATGAACTTCTACCATTTTTAGAAATTACTAGATCTTTGCTGACCAGTATACTTGATAAGTCAATATATTGAGATCAAAGGATGTGTTTACTTTTACCTTTCTAACCCTGTTCCTCTTATCAAGGTCTTTCCTGCCTTTGTTTTCCCTTTCCATCTGGTCTCTGAGTATATACCATGTGCACAGAGGTGTAGTACAATCTTTATTTTAAAGGATTCTGGGGAGATAATGTAGAGGTAGGAATGTAGTTTAATAGTTAGTTGTCTCACCTGTTAAGTCCTTTTCCATATAAATGAACAATATTAATAAATATTATTTTTAATCCAACCATATTTATTTAACTAAACATAATACCTGGAATTTGAATAATTAGAAAAACGTGAACAGAAATGATCCTTTCTTCCTTCTCCTAGTTGCCAACCCTAACCCTGTCCTGTAATGGTGACTGCTTCAAGGGACGGCCTGGGGGAGCCTGTATTAATTTTGTCATCTGCTTCACTCAAGTCACCCCTAATGATATGCAATTTAAATAAAAAGAGTGGGTTCTCTATGCAAATGAAGCTTCATGACTGGTCTGCTTGCACCCCTTCCAGTGGATTCTTACCTTTAAGGTCCCTAATACAGAATCGGTGGAGCTGTCATAGTTCTATGTCCACGTACCAGTGCTAAGCTGGGGTAGCACAGTGAATGTGTTACTTTGGCTACCTGGTGTTCATTCACTCTCCTCCTGGTATCAGTATTACACTTTTCCTCTGGGGTACCATTCTTATCCCACTTCTCAGGCCCTGAGTTTGAATTGAGTTGTTTCTACTTGTGATCTTGGGAATGGGTTTGAGATTTAGTTTTTTCAGGTGGAGCTCTGGCTGCTTCTGGTTATGCCATGGTGAAGGGTTTAACAATGGACATGTGAGCCCTTTGCGGGACTTTTAGAAGAAAAGCACATTCTTTTCTCTGGATTTGAACCTCAGGAGATAGGGCTTTGGCAGTGTTGTCGGCCATCCTACCACTTCATGGAGCCTGAGCTTGAAGACCATCAGGTGGAAGGCAAAACTCAGAGACGGAGAGAAACCCAGTCTTGCCGATGTAATCTGAACCCCTGATTAAAGTGTTATCTGAAATCCTAGGTGCTAAGGCCTGCCTCCCTCCCCCCTCCCCTCCCCTCCCCCTCCCCTCCGCCTCCCCTCCCCTCCCCTCCGCCTCCCCTCCCCTCCCCTCCCCCCTTACCTCCCCCTCCCCTCCCCCTCCCCTCCCCCTCCCCCTCCCCCTCCCCTCCCCCTCCCCCTCCCCTCCCCCTCTCCCTCCCCCTCCCCCTCCCCCTCCCCTCCCCTCCCCCTCTCCCTCCCCTCCCCTCCCCTCCCCCTCCCCTCCCTCTCCCCTCCCCTCCCCCTACCCTTCCCTCCACCTCCCCTCCCCTCCACCTCCCCTCCCCTCCCCTCCGCCTCCCCCTCCCCTCCACCTCCCCTCCCCTTACCTCCCCCTCCCACCTCCCCCTCCCCTCCCCCTCCCCCTCCCCTCCCCTCCTTCCTTCCTTCCTTCCTTCCTTCCTTTTTTTTACACTTAAGTCTGAGTTGAGTTGGTTATTTTGTGTCTATGCTTAAGTTTGTGCTGAGTTGAATCTTCTCTTTCTCACTTAGAAGAGTTTTAATGCTACAAAGAGAGAGAAGTGGGGTGAAAAGCAAAGATAAAATATAAGGGATTCCAGAGCTTTTCTCCTTTAGAGTAGAATAAAGTTAAGATCTAGGCAAATATTTGGAACATTATTCAGTGTCACTCAATGAATTGTTGAAACAGTTAAGTTCAATATGGTGGTTTCTGAGTAGGAAGTGATTGCTGTAAATACCAGGCACATGTGTTATAAGTCATGCAAAAGATACAGTTGTAGTATAGATGTGGGTCATCCTTATGATAACTTCTGTGCAGTGGTTTTGAATTAACTTTTAAAACTGGAGAATGACAAGATTCACCAGTATTTCCAATGACCCTGCAAAACCACTCAGTATCTTAATTCAAATGGGCTTAGGAAATCTTTCTTTGTGATTAAAAAGTATTCAAAGATTTGAGTTCAAATCTGTTTAGAAGCTTGCACATCTTGAAGAGTGTTTAGAATATTCTTAGTATTCTGTAAGTGAAAATTATTTCTTGATGGCTTGGATAGCTATAAAGGTCTTGTTTTCAAGTGCGTTTAACAGTCTGAAGTCTGCGAGCTGTGCTTCTTATTGATTTTTATTTATTTTATTGACTTATCGATTGCTTTGAAGTTGGGCTAGTAAAACAAAGCTTGCTTTAACAACTACTGTGTAATATTGGCCTAGCTATTGTGAATATTCTAGGGATTTAATAAAGATTTTTCTACTTAAAACTTATTCCTTAAATTACTACAGCTTGACCTCTGCAGCACACTACTTGAAGCATAAATAGTACATTTCACTTCAAGTTTGAAAAACTTTAAAATTCTGCCATCATTTTAACAAACTTGTGGGATATAGTGGGAAGTCTCTTAAGACTTCTGGTCAGTGGCGTACTCTCCCAGGTCTCCCAAAGCTAAGCGTGGTAGGTGTTCTTGGAGAACTTGAATGTTAAAATGTTATTTGGGTTTGAATTTAACTACCTGAATGTTTGTGGAAGAGTGTGCATGCTTTTGTAGCATTATTAAAATACTCACATAGTCGAGGAAATTCAGATGTTTTAAAGTTCAGGAACAATACCAGGATGAAACAAATCAGCTGTACTCTAAACTGTTTATTCTCTAAGTACAATAGTAGTGGTAACGCGTGAGACAATTTGTTTTCTTATGTCATATATCAATAAGCATATTTATTTTTAGTAGTTTTATGCTTTTTCCCATGGCATGTTGATAGGTACCAACTTTATTATAACTACATAAATATATTTTCATATAATATAAAACAGATGGACCAATAGCTGTTCCAAGGAACACTGACCTATTTCTGCCATAATTTGTAACTAAAAGTTGGTGTGCACTGTTTGTGGCCTGCCTTCCCTTTTAGAGTGTTGGCTTTATGAAAGCAGGCATCATATCTGTTTTATTCACCAGCATATTCTCAGAATCTAACTGGATTCTCAATAAATGCTTTTTAGTAAATAAATGAATTAATGAATAATGATTAAAATAATGAACACATTAATGAACAGAAATAGATTCTTGAAGAGAACTTAGGAGGGGAGGATTTGGATAGAACAACTTGTATGTAGGTGGACACAAAAACAGACATTTTTTTTTTCTACTAGTAAGAGTGGCATTAAGTAATTTGGAAGACTATTTAGGGAAGCACACTACAGCAAGTAGAAATCTCAGAGCACTGTGGTGAAAGGATTAGGTTAAGGTCTCAAAGAGTGATGACACATCTAGTCCTACAGCTGGGAACTAAGTGAAATTCAAAAAATGATGGAGGAGTATTCAGAAATTAACAAGGGTCAGTGGTAGCCAGAAGAAAATTGAAATGAATTGTAACATGCGGGAAAGTGGTGAAATCCAATGATCATCTTGAGTCTATGCATCAAAGTGTGAAAAGTCGTTGATGAAAGAAACTGAAATGAAGAATGATTTTTGGATTTCGGAAGAGACTAGTAGTTGCAGATATATTAGAAAGACATAAAATAGATGTAGACTTATATGAGACTAAAATTTAAGCCGGTTTCAGAGGAATACCTTTATTACCACTAACAGTCTGCATTACTATCAATACATAAGGCTCTTAGTGATAGTACTAACGGATATGAATTCCTACACACGGATGATCTGGCTAGTTCAGAATTTTCCAAGGTAGACAGAGGTATCTGAGCTTTCACGAGTTTCTTTCCCATTTCGTTATCTCCACACAGGGCAGTCACACTCTGTATTTTAGAGTCCTGTAATGATGTGGAGGTGCTTGTAAGCTTCCTCACCTTTATTACTGCTTTTATTTATTTTTTCTATGAGGATCAGAAAGGCTAAGGCCTTGATCAAGCTGAGTCACAGCTTTCTCATCTTTAAAAATGGCTTCTCGGGCTTCCCTGGTGGTGCAGTGGTTGAGAGTCCGCCTGCCGATGCAGGGGACACGGATTCGTGCCCCGGTCCGGGAAGATCCCACATGCCGTAGAGCGGCTAGGCCCGTGAACCATGGCCACTGAGCCTGCGCGTCCGGAGCCTGTGCTCCACAATGGGAGAGGCCACAACAGTGAGAGGCCTGCGTACCGCAAAAAAAAAAAAAAAAAAAAAAAGGCTTCTTGTGTCTATTGTATTTGGCAAGCTGTTCATATTTGATGACTCTTGGCCCTTAGGACTTGTACTTAACTCTGCAAGATATAACTTTGAGCTTTATCCCCAGATACTTTTCCTCTTTTTAATCCTCAAAGTAATGTGGTGAAATTTAGAACCTTCATTCTGGGGTTACTTGTGACTTTTTAATGGTGAGTGGGATTGTTGTACTCCAACAGAGAGGGTACCAAGGGTAATTACATAAAAGGACAGCCACTTATAAATTTATAATTTACAGGGGAAAATTAGAACTCTCCTGAAAGTTCACCTACTTTAAGAAACCTATTATGAATCCTGTAGCATTTGAAACACTAATATCAATTGTTATAAAATATTTACTGTGTAAATTTCTAACTCTTATTCATACTATAAAAGATCAGAGTTCAACGTGTGTCTATTACATGTGTAAAGAAACATTTCTACACAAGTTTAAATAATCAGAATTGATCTACAATAGTTCTTTCATTTCCAGGTTCTCGATTTTCTAAGACTTATTAGGAATTTCTGAACACAGCAAAAGTAAATGGGTGTTCTAAAATAATGAATAACAGAAAAATCAAATAAAAGCTCTTGCCTTAAAATAGCTCTTCATAGTATTAGGAGTCAGATACTTTCAGGAAAGGATGTGATACGTCCTATTGTGTATCCCAATAATGTTTTTTAGAGAACAGCAGCATGTTGAATAAGTGAAGAAAATAAGACGTCTTGAATTCCAAATAACTGGTCTTGTGCTGTTGTTGTTATTGAGGGGTGGTAATTTATAGGACAGAAAGGTAGGACTTCACTACGAAGCTTTGATTTTCATTTTTATTAATGACTCATTTTAAGGTCTTGAGAAAACCCCTCTGCTGCTCTGCTTCAGAGTTCACCCTTGGAAGTCATTCATAAGATTTAATGTAGAACTTGAAGTTCAACTAATTATAATAGTCCACACTTGATGAGATGATTGAAATCCTCTATGGCAGTTGAATTAATTCAGTTATTCTTTTAAATTCTTTTTAAGCTATTTCAAATGTAGAAGTTAAATTATCCAGTTTAAGTCCTGTTTTACAAAGTCATCTTAATCTTACTCATAGAAAGTTAGTCCTCAAACACAACTCTTGTTTCCCTGTGTTAGTATCTATGGAACATGGTAAGCGTGCCAAAATAGGGTGTGGGTGGGTGATTGCATAATACCTAGTGGCCTGGATTTTACCTGTCCATACTTTTTTTCGTATCACCTTTTAGCCTTAAGGAATTTGGATGAAAAATAAAACACGATATGTTTTCTCAGGGCTACATATGTGACATTGACCCTATTGTTATTTTTTGAACCTTTGCTCACAGAGAAATTATTAGTACTACTAGTATTTTAACTTAAACCACTCATTTTTAAGTAGCAAAATGATATTAACTAGGCTTATTTGGCATATGTAATCGAGCAATCAGGAAATACTTTAAGAGACTCTGTGTGTGTTTATTTCATTTTGTGTAACAGTGCCTCCCCATATTTAGAAGTATCTGGTGTAACAAATGGCCCCAGACTTGGTAAAACTATTATGTAAATTTCACATACATGCAGGTACTAAGTAATAAGGAATCCTACTGTCTTTTTCGGAAACAATCAGGATTTCAGACATCTTAGGCAGCTACAGTATACTCAATTCTAATTATATACAGTTATCTGGGTTTTTTCCAGATTTTTGAAGATATAATTGACATAATATTGTGTAAGTTTAGGGTATACAGTGTGTTGATTTGATACACTTATATCGATACATACGCAAAATGATTATCACCATAGCATTAACTAACGCCTCCATAACATCATGTACTTACCATTTCTTTTACTGTTATCTGTTAATGTCCAGAAATTGGTGTGGATCTGTCTTGAAGGAGAAGAAGACAAGAGGTAATAAGTAACTAGGCAAATAATCACATTGCCCTGGAGAAAGGGAAGGATTTAAGAGCTAGAGGAAAGCTGTGATAAATTTTTTAAAGTGTGGGATTAGGGCTAATCCAATGGATGAACTGGAGGGAAGGAATTGCCTTTTTTCTTGAATCGTTATTGTGTTCCAAATAAATAATATTATAATTTTTTCATAAATGGTGTTTAAACAGACCACTTTGCCTCCGACATTAGCTGTATTTACTTAATCAGAAAGGAAAGTAATTAGAATAACTCACTTGCCAAATTTGTCTAAATCCTTTAAGGCAATTCTGTTTTTAATGAAATACCACTGAGGAAGTCAATGTAGAAGCAACTGACTTTAATCTAGACAGGAGGATCTCATCTTGCAATGACTGAAAAAGAGGACTGTCATGTTCCTCCTAAAGTCTGTTTGTTTTCACTGGGAAATGGAGCTTTTGCTAACAACTTGATGACTTTTTTGGAAGTCAGGAGTCATGCTTGATTTTTTTAAAAAATTATATGGGTATTTTTTGATTTTTTATATATATATATATATATTTAAAACAACTGAAAAGTATGAGGGAGACTTTTTTAAGATAAGTAATTAGAAATGAAGAGATTGATTACAACTGTACCCAGGTTTTATAACCTTTTAAAATTACCACCATCTTATTTTTAATGGAATGACTAAATTAATCAATAGTACAAACGCTGCTGAGTTTCACTGGATTCTCCAAACTCTTTCCATCAGTGAGTTATATTATTATGTCATCCTTGAATAACCATGTTGCCTGTTTGGGGAAACATGCTCACCACAAGTGCAAGTTGATGCAATAATTTCAAAAAACAGTTCTGCTTCTTGTATACCCTGGTATTCTCTGAGTTTGTAAGTTCAAGGCAAGCATGAGGATGTTTGATTTCTTGGCTTACTTGTGGTATGCTAGCCTAGGCTAGGGTAGGGATGGTGATGTTGGACTTTTAGTTTATTAGACCAGCATTGTATGTTTCATTTAAACACAACTGTAGTGTTTTCCCCATATTCTTAAAGTGCAGCAAAAATGAAGGTGAAATATTTATTTGGGAGAAAAACCTAGTGTATAAGAAGAATGCTTGATTTGTGGTATATATTGATATAAATTAGCAGCACATGAAAATTAATATTCTTACTATTTGACTAAAACTCACTTCAGGTTATTTTTCTTTCTTTCCAAGAATGCCTATGATTTAACTAGTAAGAAATGCTAAGACACTTTAGAAGTTCTAGCTGTAAATCACATTTTTCTCATAAACTGACCTAGTGATATTAAATTGGTACAAAGCTCAAAATCAGTATTTAATGGAACGAACAAACTAATTCTGCAATTTAACTCAACATTTGCAGTAAGATGACTTGTGCCCTAATGGCTTGTAATTAATTTTTCTGAAAATCATATTTATGATAGTCTGCAGATTTGGGGCTTTATCTAATACATAATGTTCATTTTGAGCCTTTAATTGCATTTAAATTAAAATTGGCTTAGCAGGAAGATGAATTGTGGGAATGCGTCAAACCACCCAGCATGTCCTGAAGATGTGAGCCTGAAAATGCAATTTGGTGGAGATGTGCAGAATCATTTGGAGTTCATTAATTTTTATTGTACAGGTAGTTTTCCTAAAGTAGGTTATTTTCTTTGAAATTTATATTTATGTTTATGTCAATAGCTGAATATTGTATTAGCCCTTACATCTATTAGAGTTTATTAACCTGGCCTAATAGAGGTTGTTCATATTGAGAAGAGCGATAATTTGTGTTTGCCTCTCATTCTGATCTGGTGAGACTGGGCTGGTAGGAAAGCATTTTTCTGGAGCTGGGGGTTGGCAAGGCGGTCTCAGTGAAGGAAGTCAAACAAGTGTGTGTTCAGGATTCAGAGTAAGCACTCTGGAAGAATCTGGTAATGGTTCTGAGAAGACGTTTTTATTCCCGACCTTCTAAGGCCTTTTAGGCTGAATAATCTTTTTCTCTCTGCGTGACTGAGGTTCTGACCTGGCCATGGCGGCGAAGGGTTATCGATGTGCAACTCCGTTTGGCGGCTTAATGTGCCAGGGCTTTGGCCAGCCAGCTTGTAAGTGATTCCTAACTTGCAGATGCTGCTGAGGTTACCCAATTTAATTATAATGTCACTTTACAATTATAAGGGAAAAGAGGTTTTTACGTGGTCTAATGAATACAAATTGTCCGCAATTTGAAAATACAAAGAAATAAAAATTAACATTTGTCCTCTTTGCCAGAGAATTTACATTTGTGCAACTGGTACTAATAAGTAAAATAATTCCATTACCTAAATTCATTAAACACATGAACTTTTTATTTTGGAGGTTGTATATCATTCTTATTAATAAAATGACATTGTTGGCATTTGCCACTCTGGACTCATTTTCCCTCTTTGCAGACAGTGTAATTAGGGATGGAAAAAGCTTCGGGATGAGCAAATGCCTGCTATAGAAATGAATTATATAATTGTGGTAATGATTTTCCCTAAAAGTCTTTCTGCCAACTGTAACATTTTTTACCTCACCACGTTTGTGTGCATGTGTGTGTGTGTGTGTGCCTGCGCGCATTTGTGTGCTGTCTTATTTCATGAAAATGTGGAAATAGTTCTCCATTCTGACAATCTGCTGCAAGTTCCTAGTTTGTGGTCGAAGATGATAGAAGCCCATATTCATTTAATACTCACCAATCAGAACTTGACAGAGGTATTGCTTATTTTCTCATTTCATCACTGAAGCATGCTGTTGTAGTTTAGTCCCTAATTACTCTCAGACTGAGACGATCCAAATATCCCCATGGTGGTAATATTTTCCTGCCTGGGTGAGTCATTACGTTGTTTGGCAGGCTGAAACACCAGCCTTCCGTTGTTGGAACACTACCCCTCATGTAGCGCCACATCCTCCCCTCAGTGCTGTCTGCTCTGTGACTCGGGTCCTGCTGAGACATTTCAAGCTACCCTGTACGCAGTCACATTTGCCGGCGTTCTCTCTGACTGATTGGACCGCTGCCAGTTCCCTCTTCAGGGCCAAGGACAGGAGAATGGGGGGTATCTGAATAGAACTGCTTAATGATCTAATGGACCAGTGCCTCTCTCCCGCTGAGAGAGAGGGCTTATTTGTTTGCTGGTTACAGGAAAGGTCGGGGAAATCCTTTTCAACAAAGGCTGTGACAGTGGGAATGTGCAATATCATATGTTACTGGTGTTTGAATAACTTAATACCTTGGGTGTGTCCCACCCCGCCAACAACAAAACCAGACACTTTTGGGTCTTTATTTTATTTTCAGTATCCTCCAGATGGCAGAAAATGGAAGTGATGAAGCTCGGGTTCACACAATAGTTTACACCAAATGCCAAATATCAGGAAGCTTCAGAGGTATTCAGTTCTGAGGGGCGTGATGAAGTTTGGAAATCTGCTAAAGATAGTCAGCCTTTCCTGTAGGGAATCTTATGTGATTATTTAAAATTATATATATATAAAAAACACAGGGATATACAACATCTTATTTAGTGGAACTTGAAAATGTGCTCTTTTTGGTTTAGACGGATGCTTCTTAAATACTTTTCCGGGCTGATCTTTTCATCTGTTAAGCACTTCATCAAAATAACCACAAATAATTATTTACCACAACATACTGGGAAGTTTTGAATAAAAGCTTTTTAAAAAATTTCTTAAGTAAAGAAATGAATGCAATGGCATGAAATTGTATTAAAAGGACTTGAGTTACGATGCTAAGGATAGCATTCTAACAAAAAGGCTTTATGTATATCTGGCATTTTTCTTCATATCCCTGGTAAACAGTGCTAAGAGCTGTGAAGTGGTTTTTTAGATGGAGAAGGATCATTGAAAATTATAAAAGAAAACATACGGTAAGGAAAAAAAAAAAAAAAAAACTTAGATGAGCCAGGCATCACACTAGGGAAAAATTTCGTGAGAAATTAACTGACTCCAAGAGATTTAGATTAAGCCGTGGAGGAGCGAATTGCTACTACAGTCTACTTCTATTGAGACGTTTATTTAAACAAAGAAATCATCAAACAATAGTTTGAAGGAAGTTTTTTTTTTCTTTCTCTTTTTTTTATATTTTCTGAGAAAGGAATAGAGAAGGCAGGAGAGGCTTGTCCCTCCATGTCACGGTTCACCTGCCCTGGAGGTGGAGGGTAGGAAGGCTTGCAGGCTGCTCACTCAACTGTATTTGACTAGGGCCGTCAGCCCCTCAGCTTTCACAAGCATTGAATATGTCAAAAAATCTTTCAAAGAAAGTATAAATTTTAACTGGGCTGCTTCTGGTTCATATATAATGCTGTTTAAAAAGCTTCCAGCATGTTGATGTCCAAGCGGCTCTCGGATGTGTGGGCTGTGACGCTCAGCTGAGGTGTTGGTGGGTGTGTGATTCCAAGCAATTAGGATAAGAGACAGTTGGTACAGATAATTTTTAGATATCTAAGAAGGCTTTTTAGATATCTAAGAAGTATCTTGTCAGGCAGTGTGAAGTTAACCCTTTTTTCAAAGAGGTTGGCTATGCCTAGATCATGATTTTTTTCTACAGGGTCTTCCTCTTGAAAGAAGATCCTTTCAAGAGGAAGATTTTATATTTATTGCTTACTTTTTAAAATGGACTGCAGAATGCTTTATAAGAACAAGTTATTACTGGGATTAACATGGGGATAATTATTTTCTGAGTCTGCCTTCCCCTGACATGTTAAAAGCTAACGCTCAGCTTGCTGTGGGGTTGGGGAAAGCTGTTGTCCGTATAGACCCTGTGAGAAGTCCTTGACCCGCAGAGGGAGGAGAGTCGCTCCAGCGCCAGTTGGAATGTAGGAAGGGTGATGCATGGACAGTCATCGTCTTCAGGTCCTTGGTATGATCCAGTTTGGTTTTGCTTTTACTGGTATAAGAATAAAGAAAGAGAGAAACAAGAAAGTCCTACTGTATGACACAGGGAACTATACTCAATATCCTGTGATAAACCAAAATGGAAAAGAACATGAAAAAGAATATGTATATGTATGTATAACTGAGTTACTTTGCTGTATAGCAGAAATTAACACAACACCATAAGTCAACTATACTTAATATAAAAAAAGAATAAAGAAAGAAATATAGCCATAAAGTGTATGAAAACATGACCTTCGGGTGCTTGAACTTACTATTTTCTCAGGCTCACATGTAGAGGATGAAGGGTACAATATTCATGCATACATATCTCACCCCTGATTGGAGTTTAGAGATGTTAAGTGACGTTTTTAGAAGGGTAGCCTGTGGATGTCTGAAAAAGCAGCCCACATCTCTTTCTCAGCTAGTAGTCTCAAACTGTATAATGTGTAACATCTTTGCAAAGGGGGGCTTTAAGGAGAGTTGTTTATCCCTGGTGCCAAATTTCTCTGCATAATGTATTTCCAAAAAATTACTGGGGGATTTCCTCTGAGGAAAGAGGAGATGGGGGCACAGAATTGACAAAAATGAGTAAAGAGGAAGACAGACCCTCACATATTGAAGAACAGATTCTGTAGTCCTGATAGCTGGCAGAAATGTTAAGTGCTTTTCACAGTCAACATTCAAACAGATTATCAGATGGCATATTTCACCCTGTTGTTACTTTAAATGAAGTGACCATGAAATCAACAAATCTGCTGTCAGGTGCCTGTCACTAAGATAGTTCTTCCTGTCACACAATGCCTCACATAGCAGGTAATGTGTTTTTAAGAATCAGTCCTGTGTCACCTCATCAAGTCCTTGTTAAAAAGATGAAATAAGACGGATGGTGTTGTCTACCATGGAGTTGACTGAAATTCAGTAGAAGGAAATGTACAGTCCACAAGGAAATGCTTCAAAGAGAGCAATGTGGATCCTGAGGAAGAATTGCTATCTCTTCCTACCCTCTTATAGACCTTTGCTTGTGTTCTTAGGATCACTCTGCACTCTGTCTTCTTCATTAAATTCTAGACTTCAAATGAATTAGGTTAGATTTTGAATTCAGTGATGAGGGCTAGGTGACGTGGGTTTGCCCCATTCTAGCATGTGATTCTGCAGAATGCTACAACGAAATTGACTTAGCATCTTTGGGGCTGTGCTTGCTTTCCTTTTTTTTTTTTTTTTTTTTTTTGCGGTACGCGGGCCTCTCACTGTTGTGGCCTCTCCCGTTGCAGAGCACAGGCTCCGGCCGCACAGGCTCAGCAGCCATGGCTCACGGGCCCAGCCGCTCCGCGGCATGTGGGATCTTCCCGGACCGGGACACGAACCCGCGTCCCCTGCATCGGCAGGCGGACTCTCAACCACTGCGCCACCAGGGAAGCCCTGCTTTCCTTTTTAGAAGAGAGAGATTAATTTATTGAGCTTTCAGGGGTGTCTCAGAGTATTTATGTTGAGGTCTCTTACTGCATTTGCGGACATTCTTTGAATTTCATCATTGTCCTGTTTCAGCTCTCCTTAGGCAAGATGCTCTCAGTATTTTGAAATGATGATGGAAGTCAAGAGAAAAATCCAAAATCCAAATGTAAACCATGTACATATTGAAAACCATATGACTAGTGCAGTAAGCACTCATTCCTCAGTTTGCCTACTGATTGATTATGGTCTTTGTTTAACCAGAAGCCTTGTTTATACAAGAATATATTGTATGTGTGAGTTTGATTTGGTTTATTATTGGTCATAACTATGCTTTTCTCTTTAGTAAAGAGTAAAGCACTAGTACTAGGTGCACATTAGCTGCAACACTGAACCTACACAACCTACAGCTTCTAATTGGAATTACTGATGCCATGAAGCAGTAGGTTCTTTGAATACTACCGAATTTATATCATCTGGATTCAGTAATGCAGCACCAAATCTTGTTGTAGCATCAAAGTCAAAATACTAGAATGTGGATTGAACTGTAGGAGGCTTGTTATTCATGCACACATCCATCCCACCCATCCAGTCCTTACTGAGTAATTATTAGGGAGCCATACTAGATTTGGTCATAAAAAAAAAAAGAATGAAAATCAATATCTGCATCCTCGGAATTCAGTCTGGTGGTAGAGACACACACATGATTGTTAATAAGCATGAGTAACTGCTGAAGGTGAAGCTGGCCTAAGAGAGAAGGGAAGGTGGTATTTGGGAGGGATCTTGAAGGGTGAGTAGGAGTTCATCCGGGAGACAGTAGAGGGGGAGGGTATGCATGCCAAAGCATGGAGGGGTAAAGGGCATGATGCTTGGGGGAAGGCTGAATAATTTGGCTGGGCTATAACACAAGGAAGATTATGTTCCAAAATCTTCATTTTTGAGCGATTTCTAGAGAGAGAGGGGCTGCCTTAGAGCAACATTAACACATTCGGTGTGTTGAAATATAGTGGTTGGAACTGCGGTCGCATTTCAACATGGGTATTGTTATGAGAGAATATTGAGCTATTAACAAATCAACCAAAGGTCTTTTCAGATAAGAAGAGCTTTAAGAAACGTCTCTATAATTATTATTTATCGTTAATATTGCTACTACTATTATGTACTTTCCCATATATCTTCTGTATATTTAGCATTGGTCTTTTTTCTTAGCTATGTCTAGACTTCCATAGTTAGATTTCTAGATATTCTTCTCCAGGTTGCATTTATAATGAGACTTGCAGTTTTCTTCACACTTCCTTACAGCTTGGTTGATAAAAATCACAATTTGTTGTGTGTATGTGTGTGAAATATTCAGCTAGATAATCACACCTGTGGGCTCCTGTAACAACAGGAGTAATGTAGGTTTTTTTCCTAAATTGCTGTATTCCAATTACTACTTGGATTAAAAAGTTGCAACACTGAGTTGGCATTTTTACTGCTTAAAGATTTTGACCATAGAAATACCATTTGTAGTTTTAAATTACCTGGTCATGTCTTCAGTATTATTTTTGATATGTATTACACATTATGACGTAGGTTGACAAGTATATTTTCCTTATGCTGTGGTTATTGATTCTTCCAGACTTTGAAGTGAAACTCTGTACTTGAATGCATGTGTGGTAATTAGTACGTTTCTCAGATGTTGTGAGGACGATGGAAACAAAATCAAATGAAACACAAAAGCCTTAGATACATATATACACAGAATTGGGGGATAGGAGAAGCTATTCATAATTTTATTAACTCGTAGACATTTGAGTTTATGATTTCCTATTATTAGTCATTATATATAGGATTATGGTAGTTGGTCGTTTAATTACAGCATCCATTTAGAATATTCTAGTGTCTTAATGTGTTTATTGGGAATTGTGGGTCTTGCTTTTCCTGTCCTGAAATGAGCTCATGAAAATGCATGAATGCTCTTGTCATTTGTGGTGGCAGGGGGTGTTTTTGGCAGTACAATAAGTTTTTCCCTATAAAGAATAGCTAGGATGTAGCAGTGGAGTGTCGGAATGCATGGAGATCAGATTAAATGTATTTGAATTAGTATCTCTATGGGTTTTATATCTCAAAGTCAAAATAGTCATTCTCATCAGATAAAAATATTCTTGACTGGAGAAACTCTGATCCAGAAACAATCTATCATTTGAATCCCCTGATTGTAATATGAATGGATATTCAAGTTCTAACACACTGAGAGTTACTGCTGTATCCCAGTGGTTTATTGAATCACAGTGCCATCTAAAGCGATCCTCTAAGAGGAAAACAAGTCGGAATGAGTATTTAGATACCAACTACCAGGGCATCTCTCTGTAGCACAATTCCTGATGGTAGAATTTATAGACGAAGTGTCTGGCTGGCTCCCCATGCAGGCAGTGTTACTTCCTGAAGCACAAAAGGCCTTGCTATAGGGCACTCTTTATCTTTAGGGTCCTGTGACTATAAAATGATGTCAGCATTATAAAAAATTGAGTGTATATGCATGCCATCAGTAGCTGTGACATCGGTAAGTATTTACAGCTAAGAAGCCAATTGTAATTACTTGATATGATCCCTGTCATTAATTATTTTAAGTCCTCAGAACCTTAAGCTTGAATTGCTCCACCATGTCAAACTTTGGGATTACTTCTTAAGTGATGAATGATGACTGGAGGCATTATACCAAGGACTCATGCCCACTTTTGGTTGTGGAAAATAGGAATCTCTATAATTGTGATATGATATTTTTATTTAAGTGGTCCTGTGGGTCATATTTGCTATATTTAAAGCATTGTTTCTCTTTTTACCTTTCAAACGTTACCCGTAATTTGTTGAACTCTATTCAGAGGCTGCAGAGGCAGTGTTTCCAATATATATAGCCTGAAGTACTGCATTTTTCTTGTTGTTGGTTTATGTTATTTGACTATTTCCTGACTTTTTTATTCCCCTTGGGTCTCAAAATATTATATATGGCCTTATTTGACTAAAGCAAGTTAGACCACTTTATAAATAAGTGTCTGACTATAGATTCTTAGTTGATAAGAGATAAAATCTTAGGCAAATTCAGATAGCATGTCCAAACATGGAACATAAACTTAGTGACAGTCAGATACAAAGTATATCCATTTTGGTATAAATACTTGTTTTAAATAACAGATTTCCAAAACTTGTAAATTATTAATTAAGTTATTTGGACGTAGTATAAATAACAAGGTTTTTAAATCACACAGAACAGATTTAAAATATTGGATCCCTTCTTTACTGGGTGTGAAAGCAAGATTCTCTGACCTTCAGTGTCTCCTCTGTGAAATGATGACAATGGTGTCTATATATAACGTTGGGATAAGAATTAGAAATAACATATTAAAAGTACCTGACTCATACTGAAGATCAGTACATGGTGGTGGTGGTTATTATTATTTAAAATTACCCCTTCCCATTGGCCTCTGAATACATGTATTAATAAAAACATACTCTAATTGGATGATAGAATATCATCTACATATAGAATATTATCTATACGTGTAATGAATGGTATGTCTGTGGCAGATATTAAAAACGTATGGAATGGAATATGGAACTCCAGTGCTTACACAATTTGAATGACAAGGAAACTTTCTAACTTTACTATTTAACCTTTAGCAAAATTTGACCTGGTTTGCTCACAAAATCAAGCCTAATTTGTGGCAAAAGAAAGCTTTCCTTAAAAAATGAAACAATGAAAGTAATATTTCTGTGCATTAATTTTAATCATCTTTGCCAGCCAATAGAAGCCATATTTATTAAAGACTAAGAAAAAATACAAACCCCATCCATATCTTAATGAAGTTTACAATCTGCTTGTAGAGAACAGTGTTTGTTAAAGATCTAAATCACAAGTTCATAGCACCAAGTGGCAAGACAAAATGATGAAAAACTATATATGTAAATACTAAAGGGATATGGGGAATGGGCAGTAGTTTGGTGTTGAAATGCTTCTTGGAGGAAATGACTGGAATTATTAGCCGATAGGAAAGGAAAAGGAAAGCTATGAAAAGGCACGTTGGTGGGTTGTCTCAGGGAGCCAGCAAACAAACGCCTATCTGAAATTGATGGACAATGTTGTCAATTTAAGAAAAATTATGAAAATATGGGCAAAAGATCTTTACCAGTTTCAGTTTTATTCAGTAGATGATAGGTACTAGTTTTAGGCTTTTCAGCACTGAATAGATTCTTTATTGCCTTATCTGTGTATCAAAGATGAGGATGGAGTCATTAAGAAGTGGTTGGCAATGTTAGAAGGTAAACAGATGAGAGAGGAATAAAACTAGGCATGTGTGCTTCAAGCGAGGAGATTTTGCATGAGAAAAGAGGAGGTATGGTTTGGCAGTAGTGGGGAGCTAAGCTGCCCTTATTCCTAGGCAGTTAATATGCGTGTGTGTGTGTGTGTGTGTGTGTGTGTGTGTGTGTGTGTGTGTGTGGTGTGTTTGGCTGAGAGGGCTGTAGAGAGATATATAGCCTCCATTTAGAAGAAGGTGTGGGGAGAAGCAAACTTCAGTCAGAGTAAGAGATAAAATGTATGTTCTTTGAGGAAATTGAGGATGAAGGATTTCATGTACAGTAGAATGGATATTACAGGAAGATTCACCAGTGGGAATAGCCATGGTGGTAAGGTGGCTTGGGGTGAAGAGGAGAGATCCATGAACAAATGAGAGTAAGCGTTGGTCAGAGCGACTTGGATTGTGAATTTTGTTGAGAATCCCAGAAGCGAAAGATGTGCATGAGATATATTAGCTTCAAGTTTCCCAACTGTAACAGAGCTGTTTTGGTACCAGTACTGGCTAAAGGTCCCAGTTGGTGACAGTGCCTGGTTTATTCATTTATAACCTCAGTGTGGAACAAGTATCTCAGAACAGTTAAAATTGCAACTTCCTTTTGCAGTTTTACAGGGAACAGTCATGTGAGAAATAATCTTTATACATTGAGGCTTACTTTTTTCCTCTATTCTGTCTTTTAAGTAGAATGAGTGATTCCCAGAATCATCGAAAAGAAAGAGCTCGCTGAGCATTGAATATGTATCAGTTACCTTAATTGCAAAATTATGCTTCAGATTTTAGGTCAGCAATGTAAAGTTTGCACAACAGGTTTGATATGAAGGAAGTCAATAGATTTTTCTCATACATGGCTTACATATTGAGTTCTTTCCTGAAATATATATCATCCTGCAAGTGGAAAATGTATTGATCAACAACTGATGGATTTTTTTTTTTTTTTATAGCATTATGTGGGTTTGGCTGTGCAAATTGGATCACGTGAGGTCCAGGGTGGTCATATGGCATCTTGCAGACTCAAAGAGGCTCTTGCCCTGCAGAATCATGAACTTGGATGATATCTCTTGAGATACTACTTTTAAGCTCCAAATAGTTTCCCTTTAGCTCTGAATGTGGGAATCAATACTAATTTGCATGACTATACTAGTCACAGTGTTGATTTATAAAATAAATTCAATCCATTTCACATCATACAAGCTCTTGTTGCATTGCTTCTCATCTGAGTTGTTGAATGTCTTGAGGAGAGGCACATCTAATCTTGAACTATCACTAGAAAAAAGTTGCAGGTTCTCTTGTGCATGCTTTAGGATAAAGAAAGCATGTCATGTACTCTTAGAGCTGGAAGGGATATTGGAGGTCAACTGCTTCCTCTCTAACATAAAACAGGAATCCCCTCTTCAGTACCCCCAGGAGTGAGCCAGAAGGGGAGGTATTGACTCAGTCTGAGGAAGAACAGTCACACCAAGACCTCAGAACTGAAAGGGACTGAGCTGTGATGTGATTATTCAAGCAAAGGCTTGAGTGAGCGGATGAGGAAGTTTGATTAGATCACTTCTACAGTTCTTTCTAAAATTCTATAAAATCATACCCTTTCCAGTTTAACTGGATTTCAGGTTCTGTATAGGTGTAAGGGGGAAAAAAAGAATGCTAACCTTGCTGGAGGATTTAAGCAAAACAACTTACACTGAAAAAGAAAGCATAATAATGAAGAGGCTAGCTTTCCATTTTGAGAACATCTCAAAATGACAAGGGAAGAACATAGCAAATGGCTACTCAGTACTATTCATGATAAAACAACATGAGCTTGCCCCATGGCAGAAATATTTCATCCCAGCAGCTGAAGTGTTCTGAGAACATACAACCTCTGTTAGGCACTGTGCGGAATGCTTTTGCTGTATTATTTTCTTAGTGTTCCCAACATCTCCATGAGGTAGGCGTTTTTATTACCCTATTTGATAGATGAGGAAACAAAGGCTTAGCAAAGCTAAGTAGCTTGGTTAAAGTCATACAACCAGTGAATGGAAGGGCTAGAATGCAAACCCAGAGTAACACCTCATGGCTGCTATAGCATGAACCTTTAACCACTAAAAGGAAAGGCTTATGCAGCTTATAGCCCTCATTGGTAAGTCACGCGTGTTGAAATATTGTACTCAGGAATATAATGTTTTCCCATATGATCCAGCAATTCCACTTTGGGGTATATACCCAAAAGAGTTGAAAGCAGGGTCTCAAAGAGAGATTTGTAAACCCGTGTTCATAGCGGCATTATTCACTGTAGCCAGAAGTTGAAAGCAACAGATGAATGACTAAACAAAATATGGTGTATATGTACAGGGGACTATTACTCAGCCTTAAAAGGAAGGAAATTCTGACACATGCTGCAACATGGATGAACCTTGAGGACATCACGTTAAATGAAATAAGTCAGTCATAAAAAGACAAATGCAGTATGATTTCACTTATATGAGGTCCCTAGAGTAGTCAAATTCATAGAGACAGAAAGTGGAGTGGTGGTTATCAGGGAAATAGGGAGTAATTGTTTAATGGGTATAGAATTTCAGTTTTGCAAGATGAAAAGAATTTTGGAGAGTGGTTGCACCATGATATCAATGTATTTACTACCGAAATGTGCACGTAAAATGGTTAAGATGGTAATTTTTTTTAAGTAATTAATTAATTTATTTATTTTTGACTTCATTGGGTCTTCATTGCTGCATGCCAGCTTTCTCTAGTTGGGGCAAGCGGGGGCTATACTTCGTTGCAGTGCACTGGCTTCTCACTGTGGTGGCTTCTCTCATTTCAGAGCATGGGCTCTAGGCGCGAGGGCTTCAGTAGTTGTGGCACGCAGGCTCAGTAGTTGAGGCGCGCGGGTTCTAGAGTGCAGGCTCAGTAGTTGTGGCGCACGGGCATGTGGGATCTTCCCGGACCAGGCCTCAAACCCATGTCCCCTGCACTGGCAGGCGGATTCGTAACCACTGCGCCTCCAGGGAAGCCCAAGATGGTAAATTTTTAAAAATGTCACCATGTCGACAGTTTATCTCCAAATGTTTCCCAAAATTGTGTGTGTGCATGTTTATAGATTGAGCCACAGTTAGCAAATATTAACAATTGTTGAATCTAGGGAGAAATTATATGGGTATCAACTCTTGTTTTAATTTGTATGTACATTTGAACATTTTATAATAGTTGAAGGAAGTGTAAAGTTATGATAGACAAAAATGATTCCATGCTTACTTAATATTTAAAGTATTAACCGAACGTCCTTCAAGTTACAGCTTAAATTCAACATCTTCTAACACATTTTCTGAGTATTCCAAGTCCTACTGACTTATCTGTTTAATATAAATAGCAACACTTACAACCCTCCAATACTAGCTGTATCCTCCAATTTTATTGTATGCAACTGTTTTGATTATCTATTGCTGTGTAACAAGGGGCCCCCAAATAAGTAGCTTCAATTAACAATGAGCTAATATTGTTCATGAGTCTGTGGATGGTTGGAGAGTTTTTCTGCTGGTCTCACCTGAGATTGTGCGTCTGCACTCACCTGGCACGTGCGCAGAGGTTATCAGCATGTTAGGTTCTCCTGCGTGTGGCTTCTCTACATGGATAGTTCAGGCTGCTTCCCTACAGTGCAGGTCTCAGGCTGGTGAGACTTCTTACACGGCAGCTGGCTGCGACAAGAGCAAAACTGGAAGTTACCTGGCTACTTAAACACTAGGCAGAAGCTGGCATGGCATCACTTCTGCCACTTTCTATTGATTAGAGCAAGCCACAAGGCCAGCCTAGATCCAAGGGAAGGTGAAATAGACTCCACCTATTTACCTTCTTTGCTGCTCCTCCCACCTGCTGTGGGAGAAGCAGCAAAGAATTTACGGCCACCTTTAGTCTGCCAGACCGTTGAAAACGGTTCAGTCTGTCACATGCTGCAGTTCAGATTCTGCCTTAATGAGTAAGAGGCAGCCCTTGCTCTCTTTGGTAGCACAGTTCAGTCCTGTGAAGGAGGAAGGAAACTGACATGGATTAAGTAACTGTGGGAAGCACAGTGCCAGTTCCCTGTCCTTTACAGAAACTCCTAGGGTAGCACTGTTACTATTTATGTTCTACAGGTGAGGCAGCTGAGACTCTACCTGGTCAAGAAGCTGCTGACTGAAAGTGTACAACGTAGAGAAATTCAACCCCAATTCTGCTTTGCTCTTTCCTCTTTCCTAGATGCTTCACGTGGAAAATAAAATAGAAAGGAAATTAGCCTCATCGACTTGGAAGATCCTTTCTAGTTGTGCCACCAGGTTGATCCAATGGTATATAACGAATACATTATACTATACGATACTAGCCCTGCCCCTTCCAGCCTCTCCTTTTTCCTTTCCACACCATCACTGTGCAGCTTCCACTGTACTCTAAGAGGGTCAGGATTATAATTCAGTGTTTGACCCCATGCCTGCACAATAGCCGGGATACGTCCCACACCACCCTCATTGTCACCCTTCAGGTCCCGGCTGCGTCAACCCCTTGGTAAAGCACACTCTCCCTGGCCTGCTTTCCTGGGCACCTTCAGCGCACTCTGTGAAATCCTGCAACGCAGCGGTTTTCAGCTAGGGTCAGCTTTGCCCCCAGGAGACATTTAGCGATGTTTGGAGACATTTGGGATTTTCACAGCTGGGGGCGTGCTACTGGAATCTAGTGGGCAGAGGCCAGGGATGCTGCTAAACATGCTATAATGCACAGGACCACACCCCCACCCCATACGCACATACAGCAAAGAATTATCTGGCTCGAAACGTCCAGAGTGCCAAGGCTGAGAAACCTCACACAGAGCATTTTGTCACATTGACTTGTTAGTTGTTTACACGTCTGCTTCTCCTGATAAATTATGAGTTTTTTGTGAACATGTTTTATTTTTCATGATTGTACTACCAGCATATGGCACATGGTAGGCACTCAGTGTATGTCTTCTGATTGAATGAATCAAACCCAGAATATGACCGATGTAATAAGGGAGGTATAACAACAGTGGAGTGGAGCTTAAAGGGAAGAGATTTCTTTCTGCTGTGACTGGTCAATCAGGAAGGATTTTGTAGAGGAGGTGGGGTTAGAGAAGCCATCAAAGGAAGAGTAGGGTGCTGAGCAGCAGAGAAGCACTTGAGGAAGCAGAGAAGCGCTTGAACAGTGTGAACAGTATTTGGGGAGAGAGAAGAGCACCGTGTGCCTAGGAAAGAGTTGTGCCGTGTGGCTGGAGCGTGGTATGTATACGGAAAGAGTAAGACGGTAAGACATAGGGCTGGGAATTTTTGACTTGGAATCACTGCCTAGAGATAGTACATTTCAGTCGTCAGTAAGCACACTTAGAAGGTTTCGAATGGGAGGGGGATCAGTGTCGTTCTTAGGAAGATTGTTCTGAGCATCAGAAAGAAAAGAAATACAGATTCGTTGAACAGTCATTGCTCTTGTTCAGGTACTGCATATCTCCTCAGAGATGATGCCATTGGAAGCAAAAAGGAGAAGGTGGACATGAGAAGTGATTTGACACCCCGAGTAGATGGCAAGCTGGGTGAGGACTGGAACGGGGACATTTACATCGGTGTCACCCACAGCACTTCACCTGGCAAAGGAAGCACGTAGAATACATGTTCAGTACGTGCATGAGGCAGTTGTAATCTATTGAGACCAATTTCCGTATATAATTGGGAAAACGAATCTCATTTCTTTCTGGAAAAGAAAACATAGAGTTGCTGATGACGAACATTTTGTTAATTGCTTGATCAGTGGTAAGAGAGATGGCCAGTGTATAAACTTCAAACAAGGTGAAGAAACCACAGTTTGGAGGATTGAATCAAGACGGGCTAGAACGTCCTTTAGCTTCTCCAGCCGGTGCCTCCACGCTGAGTGCTCTCCTTCTCCAGCGCTGGGGAGACATGCAGAAAACCACAGAGAACATCCCCTCTCTGAGTGACGGGAAGCACCGTGTGAGGATGAGTTTCTCTAACCTTCGTGTATTTATTTTGTTATCAGGGTTTTGCACACCTCCCCTAGGGTGGAAGAGGTAATTAAATTTTAGTATAAAAGGCTTCCTACCAGACATCAGGCTTCATGGGGGAATAAAAGTAAATAAATAGATAGCAAGGCCTATCAACAAATGATTAGAGCCTGTCCTGCTTAATTAGTTCAAAATAACTTCAAGGCAAGATTGTGGAGATTGGTAGATACTCTAGAGTTGACCAACACAGGATGGGATTCAAAATGAGATGGGATTTATCTTTAAGAGGTGGTATGGGCTGGGAAACAGTGGGAAATAGAGTAGGCTATCTTTTTGGCTTTTTCAGTAACTCCTGTGTAAGGCACACCTTTATTCAGATTCTCCAGTCTCATTATAAGAGTAGAACAGTGTGGTCCTTACTCTCTGTTTGGGGGAATTTGGGGGTCAATGTAATTCATGTCCATAGACAAAATAACACAGCAGAAAGAGAGCATGAGTACTGAAGCCAAATTGTCTGGGTTTGACTCTTAGCTTAGTTACTTCCTAGGTAGGTGACCTCGAGCAGCTGATTTGACAGTACTCTGCCTCAGTTCCTTAACTGCAAGATGGAGATAATGATTGGCCCAGCGTCTCCATGTGTGGTGATGGGTTAATACATGTAAAGCTCTTAAAAGACAGCCAAGAACAAAGTAGGTGCTCAATAAGAGGAAGTCCTTTCTGTTACTCGCTATTACTATCTTTATTTTATTATTTCTTCAGTGGATATATCATACTTAAGTCAGTATATAAATAATTCTACCCAATAACTGGAAAGCCCTTAAGACACAGCAAACCCCAGCGTCAATACTAGTCCTACAAACGAATTATGTGATAAGCCTTGAGAAATCAGTAGGATTTAGACAGGTAAGGGGGAGCAGGCATTCCAGAGACAGCTGACAAACCTACAAGAGTAGATATTAAGCCAGTTAGGTTTCGTGAGGGAGCAAGGAGCCTGGCCTTGCCAGAGATGGGGTTACTTTGCAGAGTAGTGGGAAATGGAAGCCCTCTGAGCCCAAGGATGTTATGCTCCCTAGCGGCTCCCCAGTACAGTGATGTGGACATAGAGACACTGGGCTAAAGGTGAATGGATTAAATTGTACCAAGAGTGATGAAAATTACCAGTAGTGATAAAATCAAGATGTCTTTCAGTGAATTGCAGTACCAGCAGAGTTTGATGCTGTGAAATGCTTCTGACTCCCACTGCCGGTGACTCAATGCATCTGCCCAGGCTGATGCTCTCATGGTAATGGAACCATAATGCTTGGCTTTATTTTTTAGTCTGTAAACTGGCTGCCAGATTATGAGCTTGGTATTCAGATCTGATTTTTTTTGCATTCTGGAGGAGCAATTATGTCCTTGTTAACTGTACAATATAACTGTGTATATGTAATATACGTATACATACATACAGATATTAAGTGAAAGCTTTTTAAAACAAATTTTTTAAGAAGGCTGTTTGTCATCGAGGCGCTCTCATCCTTCCTTGCCCTTTTGCTAAACATCTTTTTACTCCCATTCCCACAGACCTGTGCTCTCTGCCTGTGTTCCACAAATCCCAAACTAAAAGTTCCTATAAGCTATTAATGCTTGATGGGTAAAACTATAATAGTTGAAACCAAAAACATAAAGCTGCATAGATCCAAAGGAATGACTTACTAGTGGTGAAACTTCAGGTTGTAGAGGAAGTATTTTGGGGTGAGACACCCTTGCTTCAGGCAATGTTCTGTGCTGACCATGGAGAGAGATAAGTGCTTTCTGCCTATTTGTATATCCACGTGATAAAAATCATGAAAGATTTTTCTGACTTACCTTGAAGGAGAAGTTGTGCCACAAATTGAAGTGCTTCTTTCATTCTTTTGGGCATTGCTATCACTTCTCTCTACTAAAACTTGCCTCCTCAAAGACGGGGCTGTGTCTTACTCTTCTGTGTTTGCTTGGCTCGTAACAGCACCTGGCACATACACATGCTTAATAATTATTTGCTGATGGAATGCTTTCCTAATGTATCAGGGTCTCCAAAGCTATTTACACCAAATTCCCTCCGGGATCTGTCTCTTTAAACAAAATAGCCTACTGGACTATGGGTTCATATCTCATTTATCTACATATCCAATCCACACCCTTTGCACCTCCCCTCCCACCCTTGCAGAGTGTTCAATAAATAACTTCATAATGAAAATAAGCCCTTGCCCCCAAGTTGAGTCATCTTGGTAGTCTGAAAAAAGTGGTTCACTGCTGAATATTAAGAATGTCAAGTAAGTAGCAGAGGGAAATTTTTGCTGACACGCTCAGATCAAGCCCAAACAACTTTTTACCTCTCCTCTCAGGCACTGAGTACAGAGCTTCGTTCGAGAAATAGATAGATAGTTGTTAAACTGGCGAATGTATGGAAGGTGGTAACACTTTGGTATGCTTTGCTTTTTATAGAATTTTAATGGGACATCACTATATGAAGAATTGTGTAGGTGTGGGCACTTCGAATCAGGGTAAAGGGAGTGAGGGGAAGGTACTCTTAGGATGCAAGCATCACTTGCTGTATTACTGTTCATGATCATTTCCAAAGCATAGGAACGACTGTGGGCAGAAAAGCTGATCACTCGATTTGCATTAATAATTAACACTGTATCAATTTGGGGGGCAAAAGGCTTATGCAGATATTTAGTAAAATTTAAGAATGCAATGGCTTAATAAATTATTCTAGTATAAATTATTCTGCCTCTCTTCTCAAGACAGGTAACAAGTTCTCTTCTTTCTGTGTAAACCTAGTATCCAATCCTGATTGAATATTCCCACTCTACTCTGTTTTTGTAATTAAAACATCATTTATACCGAGAATAATTAAGACAACTGTACATTTGATTTTAAAATCAGTTTTGAGTATTGTGCCTTGTCAAGCTACAAGAATGGTTCCTGCAGCTTTTACAGCGTAGCATTAAGAAGCAGACAGTGACCGCAGGCACCTGAGTGGAAGGTTTGACAGTTTGATAAATTAGGAATGACACTTGCCAAAATGGCTGTCCTTCCTGCAGTCTGCCAGTGGAGCATTTGCACACCGTTAATTGAATTGGCAATTTGTGTAACAGTGCCTGCCCCTGAGCTTTTGTGACGCTGGATCTGCCATTTAACTCTGATAATCCAGGACTTGGGAATAAGGACGAAAATCTTCACATGATATTACTGCAGATTTAAAATGACAGTTGGGGACCTTGTTGCCAATTTCCCATTAAATGAGAAATAATTAACAATAGCAATAGCAAAGTCTTATAAAGCTGGAAAGTTAAATTGACTTTTCAGCACTAGTATCATACAGAATTGCTTCTAGTGTGATTATCGAACGGCCCTTTCAAGATGATATACCCTAAGTAGTATCATATGATGAGCCAAACATGGGACATTTTGTAAGCTAACCTGTTTTATTGTTGTGAAAATCTTCTGATTATCTACAGGGATTGTATTGGCATTAAGAATTTGCTTTATGCTATAAGATTTCATAGAGATAGAGACCTTAATGAAATAATAGCGATTCTTATTTCCTTACTTTTGCTAGTAATTTAATGATAGCTACAGCAAAATGTTGAACTGCAGCTAAATAGTGTCAATTGTAAGTTTTATAGAGTACTATAGGTGACTTTTTTGGGCGTCCTCCTTTGATGCTCCCCAGAGTTTTGAGAATTCCTGAGTATTTTTTGGTGTGTGTTTGAATAATGGTTCATATTTAGAACAATGGTTTAGAACAATACAGTTTCCTGTCACAGGATTCTTTTTGAAACTGCAAAAGATGTTAAGTTTCTGTGATGTTCAAAATCGTGGATGTTATAGTTATCACTGTTACTGTTTGTTCAGTTTTGAAGTTGAAGTCTTTTGGGGTGGTATTGAGTTAGTCATGTTAGCACGGACTAGGTTGGTATTTACCTGGTGCCCTCCAGATGGCCATACCCATTGGGTGCAGTCAACATTTGTGGTTAAATACTTTCACCTCCACCTTTGACCATATACTGCTTTGTCAATATTAGCTAGGTAAGGAGCGGACACCAAAACAACTAGAAGAGTTTTAGGAACCAATTTGATGGCAAAAGTTGATCCTTTTCCAAGTTTTAAGTGATTTTTTTATTACAGACTCCCACTTCATAAGTATTCAGTTATTCAAGAATAGGGTGGAGCCTTCTAATTTTTATTGTGGTTGGAAAATAAGATGGTCTTTGCTCTGTTTTTTAGAGTTTGCTTCTTTTTCTTTTGACCAGTGAGCACATTCCATTAATTTAATGTGATGACAGGATGTAGGAATGGAAACCTCCAGACAGAGTGGGGAAAAGAGCCTGTCATACTGGATGGAGATCAGGGCTTTTCTATATAGAGGTTTATTTGAAGCCTGAAGCTACAGTAAGTGCAAGAGAAAAAAGTAGGGGGACGAAGTGTTCTGAGCGTTAACAGTTAAGGCTTAGGAGGGGGGTAGAAGTCAATGAAGGAAACCATAAATGAAGAAGAGAATAAAGGAGAGAACATGGGGTAGAATGAGGTGAAAATGAACTTTAAAACAAAAGGCACTGTATGTGGACTCATGGCACCTGGGTATTTTTAACAGCTTAGTGCTATAAAATTTGGCAAGTCAGGAAAACTCTTCTGGGTTTCCGTCTCTTCACTGAGAAATGGGAATAAATATATGCCTGTTTTTTATACCTCATGAGGGTTTTTTTTGGTGTGAAAATTAACTGGATTATTATATGTGAAAACAGTTTGCCAATTATAAAATACTATTTGAAAATACAAGCTGTTAATATAAGTAGAAATACAGTTAAGAGCATAATTTAGAGAGAAGTGGTCAAAACTTTCAAAAGCTGTAAAACTCTGAAAGAAAAGGAAGAGGGGGAACGCCCAGTGGACGATGGGAAGCACGTTCTCCTGAGCCACGTGGAGAGTTGATTTTCATACGGTGGCTAGGACAGATGGCGGGGCCCAGAGCTTCACGGAGAGACTGGGTTTGTCAAGAAATGCGGTAGCAGGTGTATATGTCAAGGTGGTGGTGGAACCGCCTGTTATCTCCAGAATGATGGGGATGTGTGTGCAAAGGACTGATGAGTGTTACAAAATAGGAGAGTAACTTGACATGAAAATTGCTGCATTTCCACACTTTGAAATGTCTCTGAAATTGAAAACGGGTCTTGTAATTGATGTATATGTTTAGTACGATAGTTTTTCTTCCTTTTCCCCAGGAGAGCTGATAGTAAACTGATGACATGTTTAAAAACTGATTGCAGTTTAGGATTGTTGCAGTTTGGCAAAATGTTATGATGGACACAGCTTGCTGGTGGCCGACTTTGGCATACTTAATCGTTAAAATATTTGAAAGTTTTCTGTACCTTTCCTCATCCAAGGTTAGGATATTATTTTATTCATCATTTATTGAATGCAAATCATATTGAATGCTTATTATATACTAGACACTCTGCTAGGGGTTGTACGTACATAATGTCATTTAATTCTCAGAATAACACTAGGAATTAGGGATTGTTTTTAACCCCTCACATTATATGTGAGGAAACTGAGGCTTAGAGGTTATGTTACTTAAAATCCCGGCTTGCTATAAAGCCTGACGCTAGGTTGGACGCTATGGAGAAATCAGAGGTACACATGAAGTGGTTTGTTCCTCTCAATTATAGCATAGGAAAGCTAAAGCACATATTCAGAAAACAGGCATGCAAGGAAAGATACACTACAGTACCGTCAATACCACAACAGGGGCACAAGCAGGCTAGAAGGATTCCGTGAAGAGAAACATTATTTCCAACTAGGAAATAAGGGGGAAGTTTCTTCATAGACAGGGGTAAAATTTGAACAAGGAGAGATGAGGGGTGGTAACACAAGCAGAAAGAACCAGGTGAGTAAAAGAAACAGAAGCATCAAAATAACATGTGTGTTGAGGAGACACTAGGTTCCCAGGGTTAGCTGGATTGGAGTGTGTATGAAGAGGAATAGTGAGAAATAAGGGCAGAATATTTAGTGCATTTCAAAAGGGCACCACCCAATGTTTTGTGGGTATAATTATGAGTTCACTAGTAATCAGTTTTCTTTTTCTACCAGTTATTTTGGTTTCGTGTCTCTAGCCACTTGGTAAAACCATCTCTGGAATTATAGTAGGTTTCTAATTTGTTCTTGGTTATTTTGTGTTTTCAAAATGCTATACGATACTTTTGTCACTAGAAACAATCATGGTGGATATTATTTTAATAGTTTAATTGACATAAAAGTTTATTTTAGAAAATTTAATGGGACACGAAAAGTTTATTTTAAAAAATTTAATGGAAGGAAATACCCGTTTTTGTTTTTTTTTTTTTTTGCGGTACGCGGGCCTCTCTCTGTTGTGGCCTCTCCCGTTGTGGAGCACAGGCTCCGGACGCGCAGGCTCGCGGGCCCAGCCGCTCCGCGGCATGTGGGATCCTCCCGGACCGGGACACGAACCCGTGTCCCCTGCATCGGCAGGTGGACTCTCAACCACTGCTCCACCAGGGAAGCCCTAAAAACCCTTCTATTTAATGGTGATGCTGAACTACCATGTCATGATTGGGATGCAATTAGCTGAGCAGGGATCTGGAAGAGCCTGGATGAGGTTCTTCTCATTTTTAAAGCTTCATTTATGACTGTAGTTACTGCTTCTCCTTTTTTATTTTCAGGTGATAAGGGTTTATTTTCTGTTTTTTAATACATTTTCTTATAGAGGTTATGAACACATATCTGCATATTCTTGTTGTTTGTCCATCATTCTTTAAAAATACAGTTTCATTCCTTCATCTTCCCTATTATTTTTTCTCTATTTGTACTTATAAGATAAAGTACCTTTACTTTCTTTCTTTGTTCCTTCGGATTTTCTTAATTGTGCTTTTCCTAAATTCTTCAGATTAATACTTACTCCTTTATTTTTAACTTGGTGGGTTTCATGAAATTCGTATTTAAAGGTATACATTTCCCTCTGAGTACTGCTTTAACTGTGTCCTGCAAATTTTATCATGGAGTGTTTTCTACATTACCCACTCAAAATCTTTTGAAATATCTGAATTTTATATTTAACTCGAAGGGTTTTAGTAATGTCATTTAATTCCCAAACATATAAGGATCTTAAACTGTCTTCTTGGCATTAATTTTATCATCCTATGCTTGAACACTCAGGCAAGTGGTGCTTTCAAAACTCCTTCAGCTGACAGCTCATGTATGATGTTTTGCTATTTGCTTTAAGGATGAGATGCATTCCACAGATACTGCTGTCTATGTGACAAGCCCTATTCATTAAGCTTTTATTCTGGAGTGGGGTGGAGGGGACAGGCAATAAACAAGCAAATACACTAGCCACATGATTTAGGATAGTGCCAAGTGCTATGTAGAAATGAAGCAAGATGGTGGTGTGGTAGAGGTAACCTGGTATGGGCAGGTGTGCTGCTTTTGACTGGGTGAGCAAGGAAGGCCTCCCTAAGTTGAGATTTGGGCTGAGACCTGGATGACCAGAAAAAGCCAGCCACAGCGTGTCTAGAGACAAAGCAGTCGAGTGGAAGCAACAAACACAAAATTTCTTGGGTGGGAACTAACTTGGTCTCTTCCAGGAGCAGACTTTTTTAAAAAAAGAAACCCAGTGGAGCTTGGGTGTACGGTGTGGGAGGACAGACTCAGATGAGGTTGGCTAGGCAGGCTGGGGAACAGGCATGTGGGCCTTCTAGGACTCCGTGAGAGTTGGGTTCTATTCAAAGTGTGATGGGAAACCACTGGATAGCTCGTAACAGAGAATCCTATTAGTAGGCCTTTTTCCTAAGCTTATCTTGAACATTAAGATGAGATAGTGGGGAGGTGTGTGCGCACATGTGTGTGCGTGGGTGTGAAACACTTAAAAGGATGCTTGGAACACATTAAGCTTTACATTAGCCTATGTTACTGTTAGATGACAGTGAACAATCTTCTATTATTCCTTGTAAATGCTCTGGCACATATTAGGCAATATTAATGTTTAGGTGACTAGATAAAAACCACACTGCCTGGATATACTAACTTTACTCCCACACCTTTATTTTTTTAATTTTTATTTTATATTGGAGTAGAGTTGATTTACAATGTTGTGTACCCACACCTTTAAATTTGTTGGTTCTCAAAAAACACTTGTGTTCTCTGAATTACTGATCTCCACATTCATTTTCATGTACTTCCTGGGTGACCCTGGGTGAGTCACTCTTCAGAGCTGTTGTGAGGATTAAATGAGATAATCTCAGCAGCAGGTGTAATGGTAGCTTATAATGTGCACTCAGCGGTGGCTCTTTTAATGATCTAATTATAGTTCAGTATACTCTGTTTAGGTTCATAATTCCTTCAATTTGTGATTTAATTACTTGGAAGGATAATTCCATTCACTGTATACTAAATATCTCAAAGTGTAAAATAAGACTAAAATCCCCTTTTCTGTCTTCACAGAGGTACTTTTATAGTTCATAGACATCTCATATTCCACAGGCCTTGTCAGAAGCAGACAAATAAATTGATAGTCACTTAACATTCAGTTTGGAGGGTCAGGGAGTAGAATTTTGTGGAAAAGGTTATTCAAAGAGTGTGTTTTTCCTGGATTTATTTGTTTGTGAGGACAAAGAGAGGAGCTTGCAATTTATAATTTCTATTGAGCAATGACCTGCATGTAAAGAGATATTTTACTTACTTATGAAGAATAATTAATTATTTGCTGGTGTGAAGGAGGAAAGCATTCTAATGAGGGTATACATTTTAAAGCTTGAGGTAGAGGAGAGGAAACAAAAGTTGCCAAAATTTAAACTATTTACATTTCGATGATTTAGTGTGAAAGAGATAAAACATTCCTCAGATTGGTATAGTGCTAAGGGTAGCAGTAAGTTGAAATTTATAATAACGTTTTATATGCTGCACTGTAACTCTTGAAATTCAAGCTTGTAAATCAGGGATCATCTTATCAGGGTAAGATCTCATCAGTATCCAGACACTTTTAGGGCTATAAAGTTGTTCATAATTTATGCATATGAATATAGTACATGTGCAAGAAAACTTCAACTATCTGGAACTTAAAGGAAATTATTTTGGATAAAAGGGGGCCTATTCTTTAATCACCAAACTTTTTCTTTTTTATTTAAGTCATTGTGGAAAGAATTTTTTGTGTGGAAGATAATTGAGCCTTTTCTTTATGACTTAGGAGCATCATTATGTATGCATTTCATTACCATGAAAATAATATGGTGTGATATCCTCAGGGACTTTCGGACTATGAGACCTGCTTTAACTGTTTACCAAATTGGCCTGTGTTATAGTGCATTTTGAGGATTTTTTTCCCTGCTGTTTATCTCTCCCCCTCTTTCTGTTTCTCCCTTACTGTCGGCTATAACTCTTCTCTGCTGTTAGCATTTCTAGATCTCCCTTTTAATTTGCTGCTTCAGAGATGCTTTTAGCTTGGACACCCAGGTTTGCTGGCATTATATGTAAACTGAGCATGAACAGAATCTGATAGAGGACAAAAGGGGTCCTCTGTGAATAAAGTACCTGGACTCTGTGATAACTCTTTTGACTCTTCAGAGGCATTTTTCAGGTTTCTTAATCTCATTTGCATTTTGGATGAATAAAATATCCTTACCTAAGGCTCAGAGACACTCTCTGGAATAAACTCTCTTAGCTACACATATCTGCATGTGCACCATACACAGTTACCCGGCCGCAAAAGGTGTTTCTGTCTAGTTCTCTGCCCTATGCTAATGCTACCCCCAGAAGAATGCTCTTCCCCCAAAGATGCTTTTAGAGACCTAGAGAAAGTCCTATCACTTCTCTAATTTCCTTTGCAGCTCTTGTTCCTGAAAATATTTTAGCCCATGCTTTGTGCACTAAGTATGTAAATGAGATCTTTGATGGTTCTACGTAAAACTTTCAAGGAGCAAGCCTTCCCCCCAATTTTAAGTAATTAAAGCTTCTGGATACTCCAGACTTGAAACTCACATAAAATTATTATAGGTAGAAACTTCCCAAACTGATTTTATTTATTTCTCTAAATTCCTGAGTGTGTTTTAGCGGCTTGGCTTGACCTCTTGACTAAAATAAGTTTACCAGCCTTTCACCAAAATGATACTTATCTTTACAAAGATAAATATGGCCATATTTCTCAAAAATTCAGATTAAGAATGTAGGTTACTGGGATTTATGAAGACTATTTTTCTTTTCAAATATTTGATCAGTATCATGGAATGCAGTTAGACACCTTGGAAAGCCATTAAATAGAAATACATCATGATTTTTAGGGGAAGAAAGGCAAACATAGAGAGGAGAGGATACTGTTAGAAGATTCTCCCGTGTACCCATCTGACCATTTGGGGGCCAAGGAAACAGATTTTTATGTTTTAAAATTAATCCAACCTAGATTAACCATGTCACGTCCCCTTAACACAGGCGTGTGAATCTCAGGGTAGACAGCTGTTTGGATGTCCCACACTGGGACTGCTGCCCTCAACAAACGCTTCTCATTCTCCTACATGGTCACTTGGCAGCATCTGTGTGCACCCATATGGCTGGATGGCATCGTGCCTGTTTACAAGTCAGTCGAATTGTTTCACTAGGACCCAGGTGCCAAACAAACATGGGTTCACTCTAACTGCCTACTCAACTACGCAGCTTCTTTCTCAGAAACAAAAAAACCTCTCCTTGATAATGACCTCCAAGTTGATGGCAGTATATTTATTGGCATTTCGTTGCCTTCCCTACTGTTTTGACAAGTTCTCGATCTGTACAGATAACAAAGGAAAGAAGAAGAATGATGTCTCATGTAATTACTAAGCAAATAGTACCAAAAAAACATGAAATACAAATTTGGGCTGTCACCTTGGACCTCTCAGTGTACACACAATTCCCAGAGCATCTATAGTCCTGCCTGAAGGTGAAATGGAACATTGGTTGCTTCTGTGACACTGAGCCTGGTCATTTAGCTTTCCTTTCAACTGGCTTCACGATTTAAGTAGGAATAGTAGTTTTCACACGGGGATATGATGAAGATATATGAAATGATACATGTGATGTGCTTTGAGCCCTTGAGATAAACTTATTTTATTCATGTGACTAACATACACCCCGGTGAAGGAAATCGTGCCCTTGCCCTGGAATTAGCAAATGGATGTTTAAGTTCAACAGCTTTTTCTTTTGCTCTTTCTAAATAGCTGACTTTTGTATACTACTTGAGTTTATAAAACACTTCTACCTATATTGTTTTAGTTAGTCTTCATGTAAAATTTATGAAGTAGGTTGATCAAGTATTATTATTATTAATTTTATTTTGCGAATATGGAAACTGAGGCTAAGATCGGTATTGTGACTTATCTCAAGGTTTCTCAACAAGTTTAAAGTGATAGAGTCGAGACTCAAACACAGACTTTTTTCTGGAGAGTCCATTGCATTTAGCATGAAAGCATCCTTGAGATAGTATATTCATTTGGATGGATTCAGTTTTATTTCATTACTAAGTTAAGCCTCCAAATAGTTAAGAGGTTGATTGGAAAATATATATTAACATACTCATTAAAAGTAACTTGAATAGGAAATATTCCCAACAGCTGCCACTGTAATGTATTGCTCTTATTTTCTCATTTGATTTGCTTCTTGAGTAATGTTTTGGGTTAGTTTCTTGGCAACAGTTTTGATTTTGTTGTTTCCTTTTGTTAGGAGGTCAAAGAATTTTCATTTGCCTAAAAGGAAGAAAATTTGTCAGGATTCTAAAAACCCATACTATTCTAGAAGTGACATAGAACTTTAAATCTTCATCACTTATAATGAAGACCAACTTATGAACACTGGCATGACTTCAAGTCCATTTTATTGAAGCAAATGAAAACAAATCAGAAAAGTTACGGGTAAAGGAGTTTTGAAAGAGACGTGGCCGAATTTGACTTTGCTACTACCTTCCTCTTTTAGTAGGACGTGTCAGAATTCTCTCCTGGAAAATTTTGAATCAGAAGTATAATGTAAATGGGAGAGAAATTTCATAACCAGGTGGATTCTAAGATAAATTCTTAATGTTGAATATGAATAAGAAAGGGTTGAAAAGTTGGATTGTCATTGAGTCAATGTTTGACTTCTGAATATTTAGAAATATTTGTAAAGTAGGTATGGCAGGTTCATTTCGTCTTATTATATTACAAATATCCCACTTTCACTCCTATTTTTAATGGTGTTTTGATATGAAAAAGCCTTTTCACTTTTAAGAGCCTTATTGAATTTTACACACCGTACCATCCACCCTCTGTAAGTGTACAGTCGGATGGTTTTTTAGTAAATTTCAAATTACGTAACCATCACAACAATCCAGTTTTATTTATTTTTTTACATCTTTATTGGAGTATAATTGCTTTACAATGTTGTGTTAGCTTCTGCTGTACAACAGAGTGAATCAGCTATACGTGTATATATATATATCCCCATATCCCCTTCCTCTTGAGCCTCCCTCCCACCCTCCCTATCCCACCCTTCTAGGTCAGCACAAAGCATCGAGCTGATCTCCCTGTGCTATGCAGCAGCTTCCCACTAGCTATCTACTTTACATTTGGTAGTGTATATATGTCCATGCTACTCTCTCACTTCGCCCCAGCTTCCCCTTCCCCCTCTGTGTCCTCAAGTCCATTCTCTACATCTGCCCCTTTATTCCTGCCACTAGGTTCATCAGTACCGGTTTTTTAGATTCCATATATATGCATTAGCCTATGGCATTTGTTTTTCTCTTTCTGACTTACTTCACTCTGTATGACAGACTCTAGGTCCATCCACCTCACTGCAAATAACTCAATTTCATTCCTTTTTATGGCTGAGTAATATTCCGTTGTATATATGTGCCACATCTTCTTTATCCATTCATCTGTTGATGTACACTTAGGTTGCTTCCATGTCCTGGCAATTGTAAATAGTGCTGCAATGAACATTGTGGTACATGACTTTTTTTTTTTTTTTTTTTTTTGCGGTACGTGGGCCTCTCACTGCTGTGGCCTCTCCCGTTGTGGAGCAAAGGCTCCGGACGTGCAGGCTCAGTGGCCATGGCTCACGGGCCCAGCCGCTCCGCGGCATGTGGGATCTTCCCGGACTGGGGCACGAACCCGTGTCCCCTGCATCAGCAGGAGGACTCTCAACCACTGCGCCACCAGGGAAGCCCACATGACTCTTTTTGAATTATGGTTTTCTCAGGGTATATGCCCAGTAGTGGGATTGCTGGGTCATATGGTAGTTCTATTTGTAGTTTTTTAAGGAACCTCCTTACTGTTCTCCATAGCAGCTGTATCAATTTACATTCCCACCAACAGTGCCGGAGGGTCCCCTTTTCTCCGCACCCTCTCCAGCATTTATTGTTTGTAGACCTTTTGATGATGCCCATTCTGACCAGTGTGAGAGGATACCTCATTGTGGTTTTGATTTGCGTTTCTCTAATGATTAGTGATGTTGAGCATCTTTTCGTGTGTTTGTTGGCAATCTGTATGTCTTCTTTAGAGAAATGTCTATTTAGGTCTTCTGCCCATTTTTGGATTGGGTTGTTTGTTTTTTTTGATATTGAGCTGCATGAGCTGCTTGTATATTTTGGAGATTAATCCTTTGTCAGTTACTTCGTTTGCAAATATTTTCTCCCATTCTGAGGGTTATCTTTTCCTCTTGTTTAAGGTTTCCTTTGCTGTGAACAGTCCAGTTTTAAAAGACCTCCATCATCATAAACAGTTCCCTCATGTCCACTAATCCCTGTTCCCACCCCCAACTCAGGCAAACACCAATCCACCTTCTCTTTCTCTATAGTTCTGCCTCTTCTAGTGATTGCATGTAAGGATAATCATAAAACATGTAGTCTTTTGTTCTTGGCTTCTTTTTCTTATCATAATGTTCTTGAGTCTCTTTCAAGCTGTATGTGTCTATAGTTATTTCTTTTTCAGTTCTGAGTATTAGTTTATTGCATGGGTATACCATGTATTACTTATTTACCAGTTGATAGATATTTGGATTGTTTCTGATTTTTGGCTATTTTGAATAATGCTGCTATGAACATTAACATACAAGTCTTTGTGTGGAAATATGTTCTCATTTCTTGAAAATAGACACACAGTAGTGGAATTTCTGAGTTTTATGGTAAAAGCATGTTTAGTTTTTAAAGAAAATATAAAAACTCTTTTCCAAAGTGATGGGATTGGACCATTTTCTATTCCCACCAGCAACATATTTCTGTGGGTCAGGCGTCCGAATACATGGTGATTGGGTCCACTGTTGAGGGTCTCACCAACTGAAATCTGGGACCACGGTCTCATCTGAAGCTTGAGGTCCTCTTCCAAGCTCACTAGTTGCTGGAAGAATTCATCTCCTTGAGGTTGTAGGACTGAAGTCCCCATTTTCTTGCTGGCTATCAGCTGAGGACCCCTCAGCTTCTAGATAACACCCTAGAGTGGTCCTTGACATGTGGCCCCTTCCAGAGGCAGTTTACAACATGGTTGTTTGCTTTGTCAAGGCCAGCAGAAAAAACCTTCTCACTTTGAATCTCTCTTTCACAGAAGACCTGTAGCGTCTCTTAAGGGTTTACCTGATTAGGTCAAGCCCATCCAGGATAATCTCCCTTTTGATTAGCTCAAAGTCAACTGATTAGGAACCTAAGTTATATCTGTAAAATCTCTTCATTTTTTATCATATTATTCAACCTAATCAGAGGAGTGAAATCCCATCATGCTGACAGGTATTGGCCATACGCAAAGGGAGTGGTTATACAGCACATATAAACCAGGGAGTGAGAATTTTTAGAGACATCTTAGAATTCTGCCTGCCACTGTTTCCATAACGATTGATGATGTTGAGCTTCTTTTCATGTATTTATAAGCCATTCTTATATCTTCTTTGGTGAAATTCTTTTCAAATATTTAACCATTTTTATTGGGTTGTTTCTCTTCTAATTGAATTATAAAAGGTCTTTGTATATTCTAGATACACATACTTTATCAGATTTATGATTTGCAAATATTTCCTTCCAGTCTTTGTTTTTATCATTTTCTTAATAGTGTCTTTTGAAGAGACAAGGGTTTTAATTTTGATAAGGTCCAGTTTGTCTTTTTTTTTTTTTTTTTTTTTTGCGGTACGCGGGCCCCTCACTGCTGTGGCCTCTCCCGCTGCAGAGCACAGGCTCCGGACGCGCAGGCCCAGTGGCCATGGCTCATGGGCCCAGCCGCTCCGCGGCACGTGGGATCCTCCTGGACCAGGGCACGAACCTGTGCCCCCTGCATTGGCAGGCGGACTCTCAACCACTGTGCCACCAGGGAAGCCCAGTTTGTCATATTTTTAATAGATCATATTTTGAGTGTCATATCTGAGAAATCTTTGCCTAACCTGAAGTCAGGAAGATTTTCTCTTAGGTTTTCTTCTAGAATTTTATAGTGTTGCTCTTAAATTTAACTCTATGGCCCGTTTTGAGTTAATCTTTTGTACAGAGTATGATATAAGTGCCTAAGTTTGTTTGTTTGTTTAGGCATATGTATATCCAGTTGTTCCAGAAACATTTGTTGAAAAGACTATCTTTTCTCTGTTGAATTGTTTTGACACTTTTGTTGAAAATCAATTGACCATATATGTCAGGGTTTCTTTCTGGACTCTCTCTTGTTCTGTTGATACATGTGTCTATCTTATGCCATTATGACATTGTCTTGATATCTGTAACTTTAAAGTGAGTTTTGAAATCAGGTGGTGTTAAGTCCTACAACTTTGTTCTTTTTAAAAATTGCTCTAGCTATTCTAGGGCATTTTCATTTTCATATAAATTTTAGGGTCAACTTGTTAGTTTCTTTGAAAAAAAGTCTTTTGCAGTTTTGATAGAAATTCCACTGAGATCAATTTGAGCAAAATTGCTGTCTTAACAATACTGAATCTTTCAAACCATGAACATGGCATATCATTCCATTCATTTAAATCATCTTTAATAACTCTAAGCAATGTTTTATAGTTCTCAGTGTACATACAGGTATTGTAATTCTTTTGTTAAATTTATATCTAAGCAGTTTATTTTTTTTAATGACTATTGTGAGTGGAATTGTTTTCCTAATTTAATTTTCAAATATTTGGTAATATATCGATTTATGGCTGAGTTTTTTCTATATTGATCTTTTGTCCTGAAACCTTGCTTGACTTGTGTATTATTTCCAAAATTATTTTATGGATTCCTTAGGATATTTTAAGTATAGGATCATGTCATCTATGAATAAAGACAGTTTTAATTATTCCTTTCTAATCTCAGTGGCTTTAATGTCTTTTTCTTGCCTTATTTCACTGGCTAGAACCTTCAGTACAATTTTGAAGAAAGAGCCTTGTAAGGGTAAAACATGGTAACTTTGGGGGTAGCTTGAAAATAAAACAGTATCAATTTGTTATTGTCTGTTTCTTAGATGTAAATGTCCCTTTTGAATAGTTATTCTAAAAGCCATCTTTTGTCCAAGACCCTTCTTCTTTTTACTTTTTACCTTTTACCTAAGAATTGTGATAAATCTGGGTTTTTTTGTATAAACAATTAAATATGCATGGCTTAGAGGGATGGTGGAGAGATCCTTTTAAGTCTTTGCCAAGATCCAGTGATTCCCAATGCATGGAGATCGTTATTGTCTTTTGTCTAGCTGTTACTAAATCTTTTAAGCAAGTTTTTGCATACTGTCATAACTTATACTCAAATATCACATGTTTTACTTTCAAATCGTTTTCTTTTCTTTTTTCCCAATGAGGAAATGGAAGGCACATTGGCCTGAAAGTCAGAAGACCTGGAATCTAGTTGCTAGCTAGCTGTTTGATTTTTGGCAAATCACTTACCTTCTCTGAACTTCTGGTTTTCTTTCATCTGTGTAGTAAGATGATTGAGTGTTATGTTACAAGCTCAAATACTATTCTGTGCTTTAATATTTTATGGTTATGAGGACATACTACTTTATGCATCTTAAGCAAGAAAAATAAAATTTACCTTACTTTAAATGATTTTTAAAAATTCAGATTTGTTTTCTATTTGCATATTAGGGAATTGAAAAGGCTCCAACTCACCATACAATCACAAAAGACACCTGTGTTAAAACAAATTTTTTCTCAAACAGCATGGCCATCAAATAGGCAAGAGTTAGGAATTAACATTAGGCTTTCTGAGAAATTGCATAGTCTGAAGCTCATACATCTTCTCTCATTTCCATTAAGATATAATGTAAACTATATTATTGCACGCACCTTCAGGGAAGTCACTGAAGTCATTTTGCTTACTTTTTTGTGTGTTTGGCATTAGTACTATAGAATTTTGTTTTAATTGTGTTGTGTTTGGCCTAACATAAACTAACCATGTAAGGAAATGTGTGATAACACATGCCATAGAGTTTTCTGCTAGCCTACCATTTATTTATTATTATTATACTAAATATATTATCATAATAATGATAAATTTGAATATGGTACATGACTGCATTTCAACCCCGATTCAAATTGACCTTTCAACTGAAGATAGTGGGCTGTCTCATTTAAGACCACAATTATTAGACCTTAAAGTTGTTGAGGATGATCTTTTGCATTTTCATGGGGGTGGGGAGGCAGCGGGGCAAAGCACAGTATAGCAGCATCAGCTTACAATGTTTAGCAGTAGCTCAGCTTTTTCCTCTTTTTTTCAAGAGATGCTAAAAGGGTGTTCAAAACAGATGAAAGCTACATGATTAAAATGAAGCATGCCATAATGTTTAACTGGCACTTTATGCTACATAGTCTATATACTCTGGTCTAATCATCTTGTATTGTGTCTGACTAGTTTATAGTGGTTGAAAGTTTCTTGGCCAGAAAGGACCTTGTAAAATTAGTTCTTATTAGAAAAAGCATGGATGGCTGCAAAATTTGGAGACAGGCTGATTTTAGTCCTGTCTAACGACATAAATAAATAATCAGGAAACTTTTTGTCTAATTTGGAGGAAAAAAAAAATCAAGTGGTATTTGTGTGTAGCATTTTCTAATAGGTAGAATTCCCATCAAACCAACATTTCAATTCTTTTCATAAATTTATCCCTGGATCCTTGTTTTAAGAAATTCTAATGTATGTGTGTGTGCTTCCAAATTTAAAGTTAACATATGACAGATAAAATGATAAAATATGAATATAATACCTTGGGATATCCAAATTAAGTAAGGATATAAGATGATGGTCCAGGATATCAGGATGCAGAATTTGAAGTCATATTACCTTGTGAGCCAGAGACAAAAAGCTTAACTATTTCTTTTCCATCCGATGGCTGGACAGTTTTTGGGGGGGGGGTTGGTTTTGGGTGAGTTTTTTTTCAATTTTAGTTAATTTATTTTATTAGTAAGACTGGTGGTCTCCATCTCCTAAATGGGAAAGCGTATACAGTCATCCCTCAGTATCTGCGGGGTATTGGTTTCAGGACCCCCATGGATGCTCAAGTTCCTTATATAAAATGTCCTAGTACAGTTGACTCTGTAACAGCAGGTCCCACATCACAAATACGGAGGGCTGGCTGTCGTTATTTTATTCGTTGCTGGTCACACAGTATGAAGAGTTTATATCAGAACAGTGTTTTGGTGTTGGTTTATATATAAGATTATTTTTTAACTTCTCTCTTCTTAGGTAGCAATAGTTTTTTGTTTTCATTTTGTGAAGTTAAACGTTTGATATTTTGTTAACTTACCAGTTGTTAAGATTGCTCCCTACAGCCTGAGTGTTATTTATAGGTTAGCAGGTAAAACACGAAAGTACCTAAGTACACTGTTTTAGTGAAAGAAACAGGACAGTTTTCTTAGGGTTCTCTAAACTTTTTAATCCTAAGACCCAAAACTTGCCTGGTCATTCCTGTGAAATTCTGCTTTGGCAATACTAATGGGTTAACTCCACAGGTACAGTTTTGCTAGGTATGATTTCTTACATCATTTATCTGAATAATGTTGAAACTGTTACCTCAAGGGGCTTGTGAAAGGAATCTAGAAATGATTAGAGCAGAGAAGAGATTGTTTTATTCTTGGGATCTTAAGTAAAAATGCTACCTCTAGTGAGAGAGCCACAACACTGTCACCTCTGATCTTAAAATGAACAGACAAATACACAAATCTTCCAAGATATTTTATTTATTGGTAGCTTTGATCTCAGTTTTCAGCTGAGGATGTGTAGTTTTCCTTTGCCAAACTCTACTAAAACAGGCAAAATTTTCATTGACCTATAAATTACAAGCATGTGTTACTTACAATTAATCTTTATAAGCTAGTGAAAAGAAACGTAATGGCTTTTATAGCTTGACAGTTTTAAAGACAAAGTATCTTCCAGTAGATCAACTTTTGAAATTAGGGAAGCCACATGTAATCTCAAAACTACACATTTTAGTGGCACCTGCTGAGTATCAGGTGTTTATAACTTGACCATAAAAATTCATTCCAGCCTAAAGTCTCAACTCAGCAGGAATCTTAAAACAGAATTTGGCTAAAATGATTTGTTTTTTGTACTGTAATCTGAGAGGTGCAGAAGCAGAAGGCTTAAGATCCTGGACATGATTTTATGGAAACATTTTAAAGGAAACACAGGTAGGACATTTGTACGTGCTATGGGCTAGTACCCCTGTAAATTGAAGAAAGAGAGGGAAAGGCAGGGAGAGACAGAGATGGGGACAGGCCACTGGGTTGGGGGTGGGGAATCTTGACTATTAGTGGAAATGGCTGCTTCATCACAAGCTTATTGGGTGGATACATGTTTGATGAAGGAAATGGTATATGCCTGTATTCTACGCTTGTCAGGTTGGCAGGTGTTAATGGCTACGTTTGGTTTCTGTAAATTTCTTATCTTGGATTCTGCTTCAATCACCCTACATTTTGTTGGTGTGAGGAAGATTCCACATAGCACAGTTAGGCCTTTGAAGGCTAGGACCTAATTCTGGACAGATGAGGAGGGTTCATTTAAAGACGTTGTTTGTCATTAGTTTTGTCTTGGCCACTTCAGAATCAAGGTAAGTAGACTAAAGTCCTCTTAAGCACAGTTCATCTTCAGGGTTTCATTTTTATTTCAGTCATCTCCTCTGGTTTATTAGCATCTTGTCACCAATCCTTGGCTCACCATGATGCCCTGGGAGACAAGATTTTCCTTTCTTTTTTCTTCACTGGTCTAATGCCTAATCCCTCATCCCTCCCCTGGCCCCCCACCTCCTCACCCAATGAAGGTGGCAGGAGGAAATCTGGTCACTAAATAATTACTAAAGTGTTACACAGAGATCTGTAGTGTCTTTCAAGTGGCCTTACAAGGATAATGAGTCTAAGGAATCCCAAAGACATTTTTAAGGGAGGGAAGTTCATATCCTCAGGGAGAAGCAGAGGAGGAAAACAGTTTGGAAACAGAGCTTATGGACACCTTCTGTGCTTTGAGGTGATCCTAAGCTATACAGTACCCAGGAACAGTTGTCCAAGTAGGATTACTTACTGAACCATCCAGGAACATGGGGGGAAACTGGATTAAAGGTGAGGCCACTCAAGCCTACCAGTTTAGAGCTACAAGTGTCCTCATACATCACTCGTCGTGGAATGTGTGTGGCCCTGTTTTCAGTTAACCTTTGTGTCTGTAACTGAAGCAGCGGCTCAGATACCTGCAAGCAATTATGGCATTTCAGTAGGTTAGCTGGTGTGAAGCTCTCTGGACCAGCCTTTCCACATGGCAACCACTGGCTTTTATTTTGCATCCCTGCGGCAGGTCAGCTTTGACGTCTCAAGGGTGGTTTCGCAGAGCGTGCATTTTAATGTGATAAGCGTGTGTGTTTTTCCTGAAGTGTTTGCACTTATGTATTAACATGGTTATTTTATAAATTGGGCTGACATTCCCATTGTTTCCTCCGTGTATTATCTTGCTCTGTTGCATGCTTTAATAGTTTTTATAAAGTTTATTGCCCCCTGCTGCTCAATATCTTTGTATGCTGTGTGTTGTTCTTTACATCCTGCTGGGTGCAGTTTATGAATTATTTTGCAATGAGAATGATATGATTTTTACAGCCTGCTCCCAGAGATAAGCGATTTTAATGTAGTATTTGTTTGATTCTGTACCCTTGCCCATTTTTTTTTCAGCCCGTACATGTCACCAATACTAGCATCTGAGTGTCACGAGGTGTTGGCTGTCCAAGCTTGCTGCCATGCATGTAATGGTCTCTTTTATTGCATATTTAATTCTTTATCTTCTCTTATCTTCTCTCTGGACCTTTGTCTTTCATTCCATTTCAAACAGTTTGGCTTTTATCCCAACATCTGTACATTTGCTTTGCATTGAAATTCCAAGAAGAGCATCTTTGCTGCTGGTAGTCTCTCTCGCTCAGTAATTGAATCCACACATTCCTAGGGTGTGTGACGTGGGGCAATTTAGCAACTTTAGGTTTTTGTCAAACTAGGGCTTATTTGAAACTTTAGAAGTGAGTTAGGGTTTATTTTGTGAGCACTTCTGCTTTCTTTTCTTCTCATCGTCCCCGGTCTTACACAGCAACTCTTTTCCCTAATCTGGTTGAATCGTAGAGATTCTTATTTCTATTTCCAGAAATGTAGTCAACATTTAAGTACCACCACTTCTAGATCCCATTCCTTTCAGTTTAGTCTATTTCCCCATATGCTTTCTCTGTATACGTCACTATTACCCCCTTTCCCCTGCCCCCCACACACATGTATTCCTCCATGTTAGACTTAAATTAATTAATATAGGCATTCATGACAAGGGTTGTCTCAAGCTTGGAACATTCAGTGAAAAATTTGGAAGTCCCAACACTGAGGGGACACCTTGATATTTACTGTGGTTTAAAAACAAAATTTACCAGATATATCAGTTAAAATATGTTTGGCTGCAAATAATAGACTATGCAACCTATGACGGGTTAAACAATAACATGATTTAATTAGAGCACCATAAGAGAAGTCTGTGGGTAAGTAGCCCAAGGTACTACAGTGGTTCCGCACGGTCAGACAGGACTCAGATTCTATTTTTCTGCTCTGCCTTCCTCAGTGCATTGACTTTTCCATTCAAAACTTGTTAAGTCGGGCTTCCCTGGTGGCGCAGTGGTTGAGAGTCCGCCTGCCGATGCAGGAGACGCGGGTGCGTGCCCCGGTCCGGGAGGATCCCACATGCCGCGGAGCGGCTGGGCCCGTGAGCCATGGCCGCTGAGCCTGCACGTCCGGAGCCTGTGCTCCGCAACGGGAGAGGCCACAACAGTGAGAGGCCCGCGTACCGCAAAAAAAAAAAAAAACACACACACACACAAAAAACTTGTCAAGTCACGGTGAAAAGGAAGGTTGTTGCAGCTCTAGGCATTGGTCCTTACATAGCAGCTTTTCAGGTAATGTGAAGAAGCGTGAAATATTTCCCAGAAGTTTCCAGGGGAGTTTCCTTTATGTCTTATTGGGCAGAACTGGATCACAGTCCTAAACTTAGGGTGATCACAGATATGGGATCAAAGATATGGGAGAATTGGCTTAAAGCCCGTTATTATTCATTTCCTGGAAATGGGTACACTACCTGTCCAAGGAAATCAGGCTTTTCTTTGCAAAGAAGAGGGAATAGAGCAACAGACTTGGTTCCTTTCAGATAGGCAGCATGTATGTTTACTTAAGCAGGGATTGGACATTGTTGAATTTAAAAATGACAAATATAGAGTCTGTGCACAATGGCACTCTAATTCTCTATTCCCAGTAGTGAATGTGGAATGTCTCTTCATTTTAGATTTATCAAGTTCCATTTGTAGAACTTATTCTATAACCTTATAGAATATACTCTATTTGCAGCCAGTTTACTTCTAGGCAGATTGCTCTTTCAACAGTGACATCCATAGTTTGACATTTTGAGAATATATGTAGCAGCTGTGGTATAACCAATGCTATGCTTTTGGTTGGGTTACGTTTGCTGCAACACCAGTCCAGAAGACTGTAATCCCTATGAAGGCAGGGGCAATGTCTCTTCTTGTTCCTAGTCATTTCCTTAGTGCCATCTGAGCCCCTGGAGTATAGTGGATGATCAATATATACGTACTGAGTAAATGAACCTCAGACATATGGGAATGACATTTTGAACTCATGTTACTTGCTCTTATAATAAAATGCTATATGCAAGAGTGAAACTTAACATTTGAATCAAATAATAGAGTAATTTTATTTGTCAGTTTATATCTCCTCATGTAGTTAAAAGGATTTAGTTGCACATAGTTTCATCAGATGCTTCTCATAAGTCAATAAGCATCTCCCTTTTACTTCCCTGGACCTGCTGTAAGACCAGCCCATTGCACAGTTAATGTCATTATGAAACATGAAAGCAGAGAGGGAAGACACAGGTTTAATGTTATTGGTGTGTGACACTGCAGAGTCAGATGTTGCCCTGCCTCCCACTCCTCCTGGATAGGGAAGTGGAAAGGGAGGGTGCTGAGAATAGAAAGGGCAACGGTCAGTAGTGAAGGGAGTGGAGAGGGGTCACATGCAAGCTCTGGTGTGCCTCCTTCTCTCCTTTTCTCCTCACTTGGCCAGGTAGCTAAGGGAAATGTTAATGGGAAGGGATGTAGCAAAGGAATATGTTCCAGAATATTTACGTTTCCCCAAAGGGAGCGCAAGTAATAAGTAATTTGCTCTAGAAGAAAATACATCAAGCTGAAATAAATGTAAACTTTACGGAGCCTATGCAAAGCTCTCTTCTCAACTCAGTTTTTACATAATGAAACTTGCCCTAAAAGATATGAACCAACTGAGAGAGGCAAGGAGATGAATCTGGTTTCAAGGGCATTAAACATTGAATTGCCATTTGTACTGATTTTCAGATGCAATTTAAAAATTAATCCAGAATGTTCAGGTCATGAGTATTATGAAAGCTTTTTATTGTAATCCTAGACAAAACTTTATTATGCCATAAAGAAGTCAGGAGTCTTTAGTGAAAATTGTAGTTGACAGGAAAATAAAGTCGATTCCACTTAAAGCTAAAAGGTATACTAGGTCAAGAGATCCTTATATGTATCTTTTACTTTAGAGTGCATTTATAGCTCATGAAAGGAAGTAGATTGATATTCTAGAAGTTAACTTCTTTCTCTTGTGTTCACAAAACCTGGGTTAGCCAGGTGGAAGGATATAGAAGTAAGCTTTTATTACTCTGCCTGGAGCATATGAGCTGGTGTAACCAGCCCAGGGATGAATGTGCACTTTCCAGAGACAAGCTGACCTCTGCTCAGACCACACATTTCCCTCCCTTATCTTTCTCATCTCAGCTAAGTACTTAAATATAAATATCTTGAATGATACTGTTTCTTGGAATCTCATTTCATTCGTCACTAGCCACTCTCAGTTGCTGGAAATTAATCATGATCATCATCACGTATTTATGGAAAGACTATGGGGTACATAGAAATGTTGATTCAGGGTTAGGAGCATTTCAGCTGTGATCTTTGCCCTCAAGGAAATTAGGATCTATTAGCAAGATTTATAAACATGAATTTTGGGTTTTCAGTTTATAAAGCCAGTATATTCCTTCCTGGAAAAAAAAAAAAATAGTGTAAATAGAGGTTGGATTCCTAGCTGACTTCACAGAGCCTGTATACCCATAATAGAACCCAGTGACAAAAGTAACCACGCGGCCGTACTTTATAGGCCCTGGGAGCAGGTTTCCTTGTGGCAGGATCTTGCGGCAGAGGGAACCTCACCTGGGCCCTAGCATGGTGCTGGGCAACATTTTGAAATAAGTCAAGTCTGTTTGGAATTCCTTTCTATCAACATTGCAGGTGTTTCCTTCACCTGCTAGTAAGGTTTCCTCAGGCCCCCAAGTACCCAGGTGTCCTAAGGTTATCTATCCTACACCCACTACACTAAGTCTACCATTTTGGGAAAAGGTAGGTAAGATAACCTCCTTACCCTGAAAGAGTTCCACGTTCAAAAATTATGTGTTTTTTTTTTTCCCCCACACTATCAAAATTCTAGTTCTCCTAGTACAGCTCAGTTCCTCTAGGGATTAAGGGGAAATCGAACTGGTGGCATCCATGCCATGCTGCTGTGTGAATTATTAATAGTCTTTTTACCTGCTCAGAAGATTTACTTTCTAAACAAACATGTTTGTTGTATCAGATAAATTTCTAACCAGAGTTATTCGTATTATTTCAGACACTGTACCAAAAACTAAAGGAAAAAACAGCTTAAAACATTTCTTTAATGTTTTCAGGAAGACCACTAGAAATATTTATTAGCACTGTGAGTCGTAAATAAGAACAGTCCCATCACAAAATGTGGGCACACACACAAGAAAACTATAAACAAGGTATAAAGTCAAAGCTAGAAGAACAGTATGGAATATATTGTAGAAGCTCAGAACAGAGCAAGATGCCTTCCAACTGTTTGTTGAGGGGAGGCTTCTGGTGAGGCTGGAATGACAGGGTTTGTATGGACTTACTTAAGGGTGATAGATGATCTGAGCCAAGAGAATAATATAAGCAGAAGTGCTGCAAAGCTGGCCAGGAGGAGCCTGTCCTCCAGCTAAGTCCCTGTTTCTCAAGGGTTCTTCCACTGTGGAGGGAGAGAGGAGTGGAAATCGACACCTGAGTATGTAGGACATACTCTGTGCTTTGCTTACTTGAGTTCTCTTCTCAACCTTCAGAGCAAGCATGTCCGAGAGAAGGAAATCAAGGCTCAGCAGGATCAGGTAACTTGCCTGAAGTCTGTAGTTGGTAAATATCGAGACAGAGAGAGTCATTTTGATCTGCCTGGCTCTAGATCCTGCGCTCCCATCATTGTGCAGCCTCTGGCCCACTTCACTACCTGCCCCCAGGGACTCAGCACCTGCAGGAATGAGGGTCGGATGGGGCACTCATAGCCTTGGTAAGGTGAGAATTTTCTGCACATGGGTACATTTATTTAAACTCTGTGTAAATAATCCAGGAGAATTATTCACATTATTTTTCACAAAAATGACGGCGTGATTTAGCAAACCTTCTAAAGGGAGGACTAGTAATGGAACCCCTCATTTTGAAACCATGATACAGATGGCTTTGTTTTTTAACCATTCTTGAGTTCATTCAGAAACACGTTGAGTTGTGTAGAGCAGCATTATTTATTTTCTGAAAATTTGTCTAGTTTTGTCTTTTTGTTTTAATACTTTCTCTATAAAATGCAACAGAATTCTACTGCAAAAACACCTTTGTTTAGGAAGTAGCCCCAGTATTTCCAGCGGTTCCTAGAGCCCAGCAGCCATGCAAGAAGGGTCTGGAGTTCCTCTTCATGTCCATCTCATCAGCTACATGAGAACCTTCATCTTTCCTCAGTTTATGGCAGCTTATTTGTCCTTTGTGCTTTCTGATTTGGGAAGAAGTGGCCAGGGTTATTTTGTTGGGGGAGGGACTCAGTTTGGTGTCACTAAAGTGCCTCCAACTTGGAGTTTGATTCAGGCTCGCTCCATTACTTCCAGCCTGAGTTTTCCCTTGTTCACTTCCCAGGCTCTTGGCATTGTCTGTGTCCCTCTCTTGGGTCATTGGCACTTCCATCCAAGAGTAGCCGTCAGAAGCTGGAGAAACCAAATCCAGTGGAAAAGCTCTTGGGAGAATTTGTTGAGGAAGGAGATTAGAAGCTTGTTTTTGGTAATACGAAATTTGGGGATTGTCTATGGCTTTTCTTCTTTTAAGCGAACTATGTCTTTAATATTATGATTGGGAAGATTTCTTTGAACTTTAATTGTTGGTCGGAATTTTTTTAGTTAAAAATACAACTTGAATGTACTTCCTAGCCTGTTTATATTGTTAAACGACCAGTTTTATCCAGGCATGGAAATAGAGGGATAGGACCCTTAATGCAGACTGGGCTATAAGAGACAGTTATAATCAAATACTTCTCATTATAGAATTGCTTTAATTACTTATAGAAGGTGGGTATATATATAATCATCTTCCTAGACCTTGTGGACTACATACTGTATTTAATAAATTAACTAATCGACAAATGTTCTAGCAATCGTGATTGTATCACCCTGTGAGGTTTTTGCTTATTTCTGGATGTCTCTGGTATTCAAATTCTAAGTGATAACTTTAAATCATTAAAGAGGTTTGCAAACATCATTATAATTGCTTCTGCCCATCCCCCGTCTTTCTGTGTTTTGAGTTTGTTTGGAAAGAATAAACATAGTATTCTGATTAGACACTTTTTTCTGGCATCTGAGAGTAAACTTAGTTATGCACGAATCATTTTGTGTATTATGAGTCACTTGCTGTTAGACTCATTTTTGGTGAAATCGAATTTGTCCTTTTCTCTCTCAGATGGGAATAGGGGCTTACTGTGTTGACCTCCTGCTCAAAGCGAGTGGGGATGCTTGTGGCATAACTGGAGGGAATCACTTTATATCCTTTTATACAACCTCTGAGTAGAATTGTTGAAGGACAGAAGACTTTTCTCCAGCAGGAGAGAGACGTTTCTCCCTTGATACAGAAGTCTCACACTCCAGGTGCTTTGACACATCACTGACTGCTGGAGAGCATGGAGCCAGTGTTTACTGCTGGTTCTTGGGTGTTAAACAGCCCTCCACTGCTTTTATTGTACCATTAATTGCCCTTAATGCAGCTGCATTTCTAGTACGCTTGGCTAGGCTCTGAAAATTAAGTAGAGGGTACTTTGTTATAAAACTCACTGTAACGAGCTCTGGTGGGACAGGGTCTGTTAAGTTTGAAATTACCTCGGGCCATTTCTAAAGGACTTCTTAAAATATTTCACATCTATAAAAGTTTGTAACTAGATAGATAGCCGTGGAGGGTGTTATACTAGGCAGAGGGAAATCCACACTTCTCAGTGCATCTTTCATAAAGTATGAATGTTTTGAATATTTGAAAGGGGTGTTTGTTTTCCTCATTTTCCTCTGCTTCCCATATTCACTAAATTCCAACTTTCAGCCTGTCATTACGTCAGCACAGCGTTAGCTGTTTTGCACCATGGTTTATATATACAGACCTTTTTCTTTTCTGGTTTTTTTTATGTTGTTTTTGAATCCAAATCATACACTGAACTAGAATAAATATAGGGCCCCCCTCTGGGTGTACATAAATTGGTTCAAGAAGGGGTCACACCTCCTAAAACAAAAACACTGAAAGGACAGCTGTAACTATTAGCCAATTAGTTTAATGTCACAACTACCAGCCAGGGCCTGAAACAGATTCCTGGTACCTGGCTAACAGATGCTTAAAATGACTTTAATTCCCCCAGTTATTCTTGGGTTATGTGACTGACTGCTGTAATGCTTGGCGGCTAATAAAATTTCAGACTGACTAATTTACCAGGCACCTTTACCAAAACATCCAGGTAATCCGTACATACTCATGGGAGACAGATCCAGAACATGTTCCCTTAGGACTGATTTGAAAAACCTCACTGGGCTCAGCATCGCTGAGCTTTAGATGCACCGGCACAAGTCAGGTGGAGGATCTTCTGTGGTTTTAGTGCAGCAGTTTATCTGAGTTTCGTAGTTAAAGTTTGAGCATGAGGTAATTAGAGCCCTCCAAGCTTGAAATTCTCATGAACCTGATCCCCCCTGTAATAGACTCTATACAAGCTCATCAAGTTCATGTTTGACTGATACATATGGAGGCGTCGTGAAAAGCCTCTGCTCAAAATGTAGTTTTAAAACATTCAGAATTGGTTTTCTTTTATTTTGAGCTCTTACGTATGTAAACAGGGAAGATTGCCACGTGTTATTACCAAGGGTGAGCCGACAGTGTCTTGTGCCCTTTGGAAATATTCACTGGTCAGTAGTCAAATACACGCAGCCGTTCAGAACCACACCTGCTCTCCAGATGGGTCTGACAACACACATGACATGACCAATCAGGACTGAAGAATAGAGGGGGGCAGAATGCTGAGAGTCTTTTGGGGTTTCTTCTACTGTTTATCCCTCCTGGCAAAAAAACTGGAAGATAACCTTTCTGCTGCTACCATTGTTGTAGTGGGCAGCGCTTGACTATATATACCTCTGCATCAGACAGTCATAATTTAATCAAGCTTCCCAATACGTATCATGTATATAGTTTTTAGCAGTTGAAAATGCAAGTGTAGATTTAAAAATATGAATATCGACACATACACACCTGCTTATACATGTGCGTGCACACAAGCATTCATATGTACACACCCAGTGCAACCACACCACGGTGCCTTTCTCCCTTGATTCTCAGAATAGATTGTTATGCTAAAACCCACAACATAGGATCAAAGCTCAGATACAGCCCTAAGGATTTTTATATATGCCAAAATATTTTCTCTCCAGTAACCATTTTTATTACTCCTATTTGTGAAGAAGGCCACGATATTGATTGACTTTACAAAATCTGTGGGGGTTTTTGCTTTTGTTTGGTCTTCTTAATTTGCACATGAAACCTGAAATACACATCTTCGAAGAAGAAGGGAGCTAACATCTTTGAAGAAGGAGAAGGGTGTTCATTTAGTGGACACCTAATATGTGTCAAATACCGTGGTAGGCACTTTGCATACATTATCTCATTTAATCCGTAAACAACCTGCTGAAGTGGGTGGTGATATATGTTCATATTTCTGGTAACCACATTTGTCTGAGATTTTTCTAACTGGCTCAAGGTCACACACCACCTAGGATATAACAGAAAAGTCCTATTTATAGAATGTCACCGTAGTGACTTTCTTTAATCCTCCTGATCAGAGGCATTTTGCCGGCACCCATTTCTATTTTGCTGCAGAGAGATTCTTAAAAATCCAGATTGCATTCAAATTGATATATTCCTTACTGCTTGTTAGGTATGTGCTACAAAATTGTCACAAACATTTGTATTTAGCCCTCGCGTGACTCTTTGGGCAAGGGGTTATTAACTCACTCTATAGATGAGGAAACCAAGACTGGAATGTCAAGTGTCTTGTTCACCAGCTGGCAGAGCTGAGACTAGAAATCAAGGTTTCTGTCTCCAAGAATTACGCTCTTCATACTAAACTATAGCTGCCTCCCCATCTTTAAAAGTACTCCTAAACACTTAGATGGAAAAACGTTGAGTACTACAAAGGACAGAGCTAGACCTCGGTGGAGATACTAACGGAAAGAATTTCTCTATAAACAAGTGAAGCCATCAACTTCTGAAGGCACCATGTAGAGTTCATTACTCTTACTCTCAACTATGGTTTAAATTATGAAGAAAAAGGAGGTGGCAGCAGTGCTGCAAATGAATAAAAGTGAAATCAACCCAAGAAAATAAAGGTGCCCACAAAGTCCTGATCAGATTCCAAAAGGCCCAGGGTGAACTGTCTTTGAAGGAAGCAAAAGGGAGAAAAGCTAAGTGGAGCAAGTTGAAGGAGCCAAAAAGAGCATTTAGTATTTTCTTCTGAGTACTGAGGATGTAGTTTGTTTAAATGATATTTTTGAAATTCTAGAAAAAATTGTCTTTCTCTCTTGCCACATAGAAAATTCAACCTTATTGAAGGTGAGGCAACTGCTTCTGTAAGACATGTTTCTTGGGAAACTGGGCTTTTTGTTCTGTCCTACACATAGCAGTTCTTGGCTTCTTTCCTCATTGGCTTAATCAAAATTCATTAAATAATGTAGGAGGAATATGAGGTTCTTCTTTCCTTTTTCAATTGCTTGTTCCAACAAATAAAAGGCATTTTTGTTTTCTCCAACTACTTGATATTCCTTTAGTTCACATCTGAGTATATTAATGATCTGTTGTAATACTTGCCTATGGGTATTTGACAGATCTTGGCTGCAAGGAAGACGTACTTATTGCTTTTGTGATCCAAGAGTTGCAGGGACTCCAAAAGCAATTCCAGGTATCTCCTCTATTTGTGACATTTTCAAAGCTTTTGTTTTGGCAGAGAGGACAGAGAAATTGGGGGCCCACGGGACCAGGAGAGAGCATTATCACTGATGCATGAAGTGAGGGACAATATTGGAGCATGAGGTGAGGGGAAAGCCTTAAATAACTTCATACAGAAAAGGGGTCTTGTACTTTTTATAGCGTGTTTGTAAACCCATCTATATGGAGTTTCCTTTTCATGTAGTTGGCAGGAAAGTCACTCCAGCAGTAGAGACCTGGATCTTAAGCAAGAATGATTTCCCCATTTACACAGTGGAGAAAACTAAGGAGGAGTGAGACTGCTCTGAAATAACGAGCCTATGGGACCAGCAGAATGAAGAAGACTCTTCACAGCAGAAGATAAAGGATGGAGGTTTCAGGAGGACATGATGGCTTGATTTTAGATGTGTTTAGGCAGGTTTCCCTGTAGAAATACTTTTCTGAACTTGGATTGTAGCTCATTATGTTGTTTGATCATCATCTAGGAGAACTTGTTCTAAAGTTGAAGTCTTCATCGGCTGGATGGGCCACCACACCACGGAGCATCATTTTTGTAGATTCAGGTTATAATAAAATACTGAATTAAAATGTATGTTACATATTGCTCAGCTTTACCTAAACTCTGGACAGTTGTGTACCTTCTTTTGAGGGTTTTCCATCTTTCTGTGTCTCATGGCTGTTGCTTGCTTCTTTCTCTCAAGGTATAAACATCCTTAAGTCACTTAAGAGAAAACATCTCTTCACCCTGGGCATTTCCAACTTCTCTACCTTGCCAAGCTTTCTTCCCTTATTCGCCTTCCTTTCACTTTCAAATTTCTAGAAAAGGAATTTATATAACTCGTGGTTTTCACCTCTCATTACTCCTCACTTGACAGCAGTGTCCCCACCCAAGGTCTTCAGTGCTCTCCCCTTGACATTTGACGTAGTTGATGAGTCTCTCCTTCCAGTGTTCTGCTCTTCCTCTTTGTGGAACACCACTGCTTCCTTATCTACCTGCTGCCCCTCTGGGTGTTCATTCTCAGGTTCTTTGCTGGCTCCCCTTCCTTTCTGTAAATGCAGATGTTCCCCAGGCCGACCCCCGCCCTCCCCTGGCTTCTATGCCCATCTGTATGACTTGCAGCCAAGTCTTCATCTTTGCCGACTCTCAACCCAAAGCCTCAAGTCTACTGGACATCTCATCTCAGTGGGCCTGGCCTAAAGACACCTCCAGTTCAGGGTCGCATGTTCTAGTATTGTCCTTGTATAGGTAGTGATTGAAGCACCTATACTGTTTGCTAACCTAAACAACTTGACTTCATGCTTGACTCTTCTTTTTCCCTTAATAGTCAGTCACAAAACTCTCTCAATCCTACCTCCAAAATACCTTTAGAACCAAACTCCTCTCTAGTCTTTCTAACTTATTTACTAGGATTAACTCATTATCATTTCTTGTCTAGACTAGGCAATAGCCAGGTATTCATCTTTCCTCCAACGCACACTTGTGCTCAAGTCCTTCCCCTACTCAGACTCTTCAAGTGGATCCCAATCTCTGTGTGTAAACTACAAACTCCTCTGCAGTGCTCGTGAGCCCAGTTGCGACTTTTTTTTGCCTATAGAGATCTCCTGAAATTTCTTTCCCCACACGTGTAGGGGACTCACATGTCCTGCTGGCCTTGTGCCATTGTATGTGTTCTTCTCTCTACCTCAACCACTAATCCCTGGCTTGTTTGCCTGGAAAATTTCTACTCATTTCTAGCCCAAACATCCTCTTCTCTTTTACCTCTTTGAATTTCACTGGAGTTAGATGCTTCCTTTCCTGAGACCCTCCAAGTAAACCATTCTTTTACTACACTTTATATTTTCCTCTCCCCAGCCTCTAGGTTCCTGGAGGATACTGGCTCCCTGCCCTTTCCTGAACCCGATAAGCTTCTCGCATCTCAGGGTCTTTATACTTTCTCTTTCCTTCACCTGGACAGCACATTACCCCTTCACCTTATTCGTATCTCTACTCAGATAGATTGTTGGAGAGGTCTTCCCTGATTTTCCTGTATTATACAGAAATACCTGTCACTTCTTGCCCCACCCCCCTTTATTTTTCTTCAGGCTGCCTACCGTGTTTAGATGTATGTGCGTTATTACTGCTGTTGTTGTTTTTGACTTCCCCACTGGAATGTCAGCTCTGTGCAGGCATGTGTTTCTGCTTTGTTCACTCTTCTATGACCTCGCACTAGAAGAGTGCCTGGCATTTAGTAGACCATCAGTGAATATTTAGAGGAACAATTGTATTCCATTCAACTAGCATATTACTAGACACAGAGCAAATACTCAGTAAAGGTTTATTAAAAGAATAAGCGTGGAGTATGCATTTGATCATGATAAAATAAATTCCCATGCCTGAACCTGCTCAACTGAAGAGACCAGTGGCTTCCTGGAAAAGGGAAGGAAGACAGCTGGAAGGCAAATAAAAATGACTGGCGAGTGGCAAAGTCCATTCTCATCAGAATGCTGGTTCAGTTCTTCAGTTCAGATTTTTGGCAAGTGATGCAGATTCTTTTTCAGAAAATGTTGATTGATTGCACAGTTGTACCCACTTCATTTGCAAACCTTCATTATCTCTTTTTCCTTTCCTCCCTCTGTCTGCATTTAGAAGGGGAGGAGCAGTGTATAATTCCACAAAGCAATTTTTGTGAATAAACCAACTAACTGGCTGCTGCTTTCAGACTCAGAGTCCCACACAGAATACAAGCGTCTGCTTTAGTTGTGTGTTCTCTGACTGAGTCTCCTTGCATTCATTCATTTGGGTATTCATTTGATTACTTACTCATTCATTCAAGGAATCATTTGTTCAGTCCCACTAAGTGCCAGGCTGGTCCAGGATGTATGTGGATGCCTGGCTCTTGTCTAAAGCAAGAATTCTTGACATGAGGTCTACGGATGAGTATCAGAGGCTCTCTGGAATTTTTGTAATTGTATGCACAAAGTTTGGTGTTTGAATATTGCCTTAGGCAGACAGTTTGCTTAAACATGTCTGTTATTCAAAGAAAGAAACATGTTAAGAAGCTCTGACAAAGAGAGGCTTGAGCTAAGCTGTGAATCTAAATAATAGGTCTTCAAATTAGGGTTTTTTTTCTCCTTGATATGTTTCATGGTGGTGATGAGTGTGAAAGTATATGCTTGTGTGTGTTCTTAATTTTAGGTCTGACAATGTTGTCAGCTTGTTTACTAATCTCTAAACTCCAAATAGTGTTCATTTTTCTTATTTAGTTTCTAACTCTGTGTAAATCATAGCCTCTCTAGGTCCCCATGGCAATGGTGATGTAGACCTTGATCTGCTAACATAAGCAAGACCTAGTTCCCACTCAGTTAAAATTGATAATTGTGTGGGCTTTTGTTTATATGAAGTCTGAGAAGATGATGGGGTTGTAAGACGTGATTTTGGTTTCCAGTGGTGGTGGCTCTGTACATTTACCTAATCAAGTTATGTTGGAAGTGTTCAGCATCTTAAAACGAATGCCTATTACTGCTAGAGTAGGCCACGAGTGAATCTTCAAGAGAAAATTCAGTGGGCGGTTGCTGACACTCAGTGAATTGCTGGCTCTTTGCCCAAGTATGTGTGAAATGTTTGCACTGGTTTGAGGCCCTGATTGCAGTTGGCTCACAGGGTTTGTGGTGACACTGTAGATTTTATATCATGCCGCAGGAAAGACAGAAACTAGGGACAACATACGGAGAAACAAAATATTCCTAATATTTTAGGAAATAATTCCTAAATATTCCTAATATTTAGGACAAAATAGCCCGAGTATTTTCATAAAAATTGGGATAAAGATAGTGATTTAGAAAGTCATCTTTGTCTCAGGTTCTGCTTTTCATAACATGGAGGAAAGAGCTGACATGTGCTGAGTGACTCCCATGGGCTAGAACTCTAGAGTGTTCATTTATTCACAGATATTTACTGTGCACCTTCTGTGTTCTGGGCCCTATTCTAACTGGTAGGGTTTCAGCATGCACAAAACAATTCCTCCAGCTTAGGAAGGGAACAATGCTAGTGGAGAAGAGAGACAACATGCAAATAAGTTCTAGGAGGAAAATAAAAACAGGGCAGGGGGATGTCACGTGTCCTCACAGCAGCTCTTCTTGACAGAGTGAGACATTGAGGTCCACAGAGCCTAATTTCTCCATGACCACCTGGCTAATACAGATAAATGGAGGATTTAAAACTCGGTCGGCCTGACTCCAGAACCCAAATCCTTTCCTCTGTGTGCAACCATTTCCCAATAATGTGATTCCTCCCATTGAACTCATGCAAGAAGAAGACAAGGAGCATCTTGGGAAGGAATCGGATAGCCTACAGTAAGGGATCTGAGTCAGGACAGTCCCTTTCAGAACACCAAGGTGAGGAGATTGAGATTGGTTCAAGATGGCAGAGTAGAAGGGCGTGCGCTCACTCCCTCTTGTGAGAGCAGCAGAATCACAACTAACTGCTGGACAGTCATTGACAGGAAGATGCTGGAACTCACCAGCAAGGATACCCCACATCCAAAGACAAAGGAGAAGCTGCAATGAGATGGTAGGAGGGGGGCAATCAGAATAAAATCAAATCCCATAACCGCTGGATGGGTGACTCACAAACCAGAGGACAGTTCTACCACAGAAGTCCATCCACTGGAATGAAGGTTCTGAGCCCCACACTAGGCTTCCCAACCTGGCGGTCCAACAACAGGAGGAGGAATTCCCAGAGAATCAGACTTTGAAGGCTAGTGGGATTTGATTGCAGGACTTTGACAGGACTGGGGGAAACAGAGACTCCACTCTTGGAGGGCACACACAAAGTAGTGTGCACATCAGGACCTAGGGGGAAGGAGCAGTGACCCCATAGGAAACTGAACCAGACCTACCGTTGGGGGGGTCTCCTGCAGAGGCAGGGTGTGGCTCTAGCTCACTGTGGGGACTGGGACACTGGCAGCAGAAGTTCTGAGAAGTGCTCCTTGGTGTGAGCCCTCCCGGAGCCTGCCATTAGCCCCACCAAAGGGCCTGTAGCCTCTAGTGCTTGGTCACCTCAGGCCAGACAACCAACAGGGAGGGAACTCAGCCCCACCCATCAGCAGACAAGTGGATTAAAGTTTTACTGAGCTCTGCCCACCAGAGCAACACCCAGCTCTACCCACCACCAGTCCCTCCCATCAGAAAGCTTGCACAAGTCTCTTAGATAGGCTCATCCACCAGAGGACAGACAGCAGAAGCAAGAAGAACTACAGTTCTACAGCCTGTGTAACGAAAACCACATTCACAGAAAGATAGACAAAAAGAAAAGGCAGAGGACTATGTACCAGATGAAGGAACAAGAGAAAACCCAGAAAAACAACTAAGCGAAGTGGAGATAGGCAACCTTCCAGAAAAAGAATTCAGAATAATGATAGTGAAGATGATCCAAGACCTCGGAAAAAGAATGGAGGCAAAGGTCGAGAAGATGCAGAAAATGTTTAACAAAAACCTAGAAGAAATAAGAACAGACACCTAGAAGAATTAAAGAACAAACAGAGATGAACAATACAATAACTGAAATGAAAAATACACTAGAAGGAATCAATAGCAGAATGACTGAGGCAGAAGAATGGATAAGTACCTGGAAGACAGAATGGTGGAATTCACGGCTGTGTAACAGGATAAAGAATAAAGAATGAAAATAAATGACGACAGCCTAAGAGACCTCTGGGACAACATGAAACGCACCAACATTTGCATTATAGGGGTCCCAGAAGGAGAAGAGAGAGAGAAAGGACCCGAGAAAATATTTGAAGAGATTATAGTCGAAAACCTCCCTAACACGGGAAAGGAAACAGCCACACAAGTCCAGGAGCACAGAGAGTCCCAGGCAAGAAAAACCCAAGGAGAAACATGCCATGACATACAGTAATCAAACTGACAAAAATTAAAGACAAAGAAAAATTATTAAAAGCAACAAGGAAAAACTGACAAATAACATACAAAGGAACTCCCATAAGGTCAACAGCTGAATTCTCAGCATAAACGCTACAAGCCAGAAGGGAGTGGCACATTATATTTAAAGTGATGAGAGGGAAGAACCTACAACCAAGGTTACTGTACCCCGGGTCAGGATCTCATTTGGATTTGACGGAGGAATGAGAACCTTTACAGACAAGCAAAAGCTAAGAGAATTCAGCACCACCAAACCAGCTCTACAACAAATGCTAAAGGAACTTCTCTAAGTGGGAAACACAAGAGAAGAAAAGGACCTACAAAAACAAACCCCAAACAATTAAGAAAATGGTCATAGGAACATACATATCGATAATTACCTTAAATGTGAATGGATTAAACACTCGCTTTAAAAGACACAGGCTCGCTGAATGGATACAAAGACAAGACCCATATGTATGCCATCTACAAGAGACCCACTTCAGACCTAGGGACACATACAGACTGGAAGTGAGGGGATGGAAAAAGATATTCCATGCAAATGGAAATGAAAAGAAAGCTGGAGTAGCAATACCCGTATCAGATAAAATAGACTTTAAAATAAAGAATGTTACAAGAGACAAGGAAGGACACTACATAATGATCAAGGGATCAATCCAAGAAGGAGATATAACAATTATAAATATATATGCACCCAACATAGGAGCACCTCAATACATAAGGCAAATGCTAACAGCTATAAAAGAGGAAATCGAGACTAACACAATAATAGTGGGGGACTTTAACACCTCACTTACACCAATGGACAGATCATCCAGACAGAAAATTAATAAGGAAACACAAGCTTTAAATAATACAATAGACCAGATAGATTTAATTGATATTTACAGGACATTCCATCTGAAAACAATAGATTACACTTTCTTCTCAAGTGCACACAGAACATTCTCCATTATAGATCACATCTTGGGTCACAAATTAAGCCTCAGTAATTTTAAGAAAATTGAAATCATATCAAGCATCTTTTCCAACCACAACACTATGAGATTAGAAATAAATTACAGGGGAAAAAACGTAAATAACACAAACACATGGAGGCTTAACGATATGTTACTAAATAACCAAGAGATCACTGAAGAAATCAGAGAGGAAATCAAAAAATAACTAGAGACAAATGACAACGAAAACATGACAATCCAAAATCTATGGGATGCAGCAAAAGCAATTCTAAGAGGGAAGTTTGTAGCAATACAATCCTAACTCAAGAAACAAGAAAAATCTCAAGTAAACAATCTAACCTTACACCTAAAGGAACTAGAGAAAGAAGAAGAAACAAAACCCAGCGTTAGTAGAGGGAAAGAAATCATAAAGATCAGAGCAGAAATAAATGAAATAGAAACAAAGAAAACAACAGCAAAGATCAATAAAACTAAAAGCTGGTTCTTTGAGAACATAAACAAAATTGATAAACCTTTAGCTAGACTCATCAAGAAAAAGAGGGAGAGGATTCAAATCAAAAAAAATTAGAAATGAAAATGGAGAAGTTACAACAGATACCACAGAAATACAAAGCATCATAAGAGACTGCTACAAGCAACTCTATGCCAATAAAATGGACAACCTGGAAGAAATGGACAAGTTCTTAGAAATGTATAACCTTCCAAGACTGAACCAGGAAGAAATAGAAAATATGAAGAGACCAATCACAAGTAATGAAATTGAAACTGTGGTTAAAAACCTTCCAACAAACAAAAGTCCAGGACCAGATGGCTTCACATGTGAATTCTATCAAACATTTAGAGAAGAGCTAACACCCATCTTTCTCAAACTCTCCCAAAAAATTGCAGAGGAAGGAATACTCGCAAACTCATTCTACGAGGCTACCATCACCCTGATACCAAAACCAGACAAAGATACTACAAAAAAAGAAAATTACAGACCAGTATCACTCATGAATATAAATGCAAAAATCCTCAAAAAAAATACTAGCAAACAGAATACAACAACACACTAAAAGGATCATACACCATGGTGAAGTAGGATTTATCCCAGGGATGAATGGATTCTTCAATATACGCAAATCAATCAATGTGATACACCATATTAACAAACCGAAGAAGAAAAACCATATGATCATTTCAATAGATACAGAAAATGCTTTTGACAAAAGTCAACACCCATTTATGATAAAAACTCTCCAGAAAGTGGGCATAGAGGGAACCTACCTCGACATAATAAAGGCCATATATGACAAACCCACAGCCAACATCATTCTCAATGGTGAAAAACTGAAAACATTTCCACTAAGATCAGGAACAAGACAAGGATGTCCACTCTCACCACTCTTATTCCACATAGTTTTGGAAGTCCTATCCACTTCCTAGTCCTAGAGAAGAGAAAGAAATAAAAAGAATACAAATTGGAACAGAAAAAGTAAAACTGTCACTGTTTGCAGATGACATGATATTATACATAGATAATCCTAAAGATGCCACCAGAAAACGACTAGAGCTAATCGATAAAGTTGGTAAAGTTGCAGGATACAAAATTAATACACAGAAAACTCTTGCACTCCTATACACTAACAAGAAAGATTAGAAAGATCTTTATTAAAAAGTAAGGAAACAATCCCATTCACCATTGCAACAAAAACAGTAAAATATCTAGGTATAAACCTACCTAAGGAGGTAAAAGACCTGTAGTCAGAAAACTATAAGACACTGATGAAAGAAATCAAGATGACACAGACAGATGTAGAGATATACTATGTTCTTGGATTGGAAGAATCAATATTGTGAAAATGACTATACTACCCAAAGCAATCTACAGATTCAATGCAATCCCTATCAAATAACCAATGGCATTTTTTACAGAACTAGAACGAAAAATCTTAAGATCTGTGTGGAGCCACAAAAGACCCCAAATAGCCAACGCAATCTTAAGGGAAGAAAACAGAGCTGGAGGAATCAGACTCCCTGACTTCAGACGATACTACAAACTACAGTAATCAAGACAATGTGGTACTGACACAAAAACAGAAATATTGATCAATGGAACAGGATAGGAAGCCCAGAGATAAACCTCCGCACCTATGGTCAACTTATCTATGACAAAGGGGACAAGGATATACAATGGAGAAAAGACAATCTCTTCAATAAGTGATGCTGGGAAAACTGGACAACTACATGTAAAAGAATGAAATTAGAACACTTCCTAACACCATACACAGAAATAAACTCAAAATGGGTTAAAGACCTCAGTGTAAGACCAGACACTATAAAACTCTTAGAGGAAAACATAGGAAGAACACTCTTTGACATAAATCACAGCAAGATCTTTTTTGACCCACCTCCTAGAGTAATGGAAATAAAAACAAAAATAAACAAATGGGACCTAATGAAACTTAAAAGCTTTTTCACAGCAAAGGAAACTATAAACTATACGAAAAGACAACCGTCAGACATGGGAGAGGGAGATGTTTTTCCAACAAATCAACAGACAAAGGATTAATCTACAAAATATGTAAACAGCTCATGCAGCTCAATATTAAAAAAACAAACAACCCAATCAAAAAATGGGCAGAAGACCTAAATAGACTTTTCTCCAAAGAAGACATACAGATGGCCAAGAGGCACATGAAAAGCTGCTCAACATCACTAATTATTAGAGAAATGCAAATCAAAACTACAATGAGGTATCACCTCACACCAGTCAGAATGGGCATCATCAGAAAATCTGCAAACAACAAATGCCGGAGAGGTTGTGGGGAAAAGGGAACCCTCTTGCACTGTTGGTGGGAATGTAAATTGATACAGCCACTATGGAGAACAGTATGGAGGTTCCTTAAAAAACTAAAAATAGAACTACCATATGATCCAGCAATCCCACTCCTGGGCATATACCCTGAGAAAACCATACTTCAAAAAGACACATGCACCCCAATGTTCATTGCACCACTATTTACAATAGCCAGGTCATGGAAGCAACCTAATGCCCATTGACAGATGAATGGATAGAGAAGATGTGGTACATATATGCAATGGAATATTACTCAGCCATAAAAAGGAACGAAAGTGGGCCATTTGTAGAGACGTGGTTGGACCTAGAGACTGTCATACAGAGTGAAGTAAGTCAGAGAAAAACGAATATCATATGTTAGCGCATATATGTGGAATCTAGAAAAATTGTAGAGATGAACCGATTTGCAGGGCAGAAATAGAGGCACAGATGTAGAGAAGAAATGTATGGACACCAAGGGGGGAAAGCAGTGGGGGAGTGGTGGTGGTGTGATCAGTTGGGAGACTGGGATTGACATGTATACACTAATATGTATGAAATGGATAACTAATAAGAACCTGTTGTATAAAAAAATAATAAAATAAAATTCAAAAAAAAAGATACATGCATCCCTATGTTCATAGCAGCACTATTCACAATAGCCAAAACATGGAAACAATCTAAATGTCCATCGACAGATGAATGGATAAACAATATGTGGTACGTATATACAATGGAATAGTAGTCAACCATAAAAGAAGAAATGAAATAATGCCCTTTGCAGCAACATGGATGCAACCAGAGATTATCATACTAAGTGAAGTAAGTCAGAAAGAGAAAGACAAATACCATGTGATATCACTTATATGTGGAATCTAAACTATGCCACAAATGAACCGATCTATAAAACAGAAACAGACTCACAGACATAGAGAACAGACTTGTGGTTGCCGTGGGAGAGTGGGGGAGGGAGAGGGATGGACAGGAGTTTGGGGTTGGTAGATGCAAACTCTCACATTTAGAAAGGGTAAAGAACAAGGTCCTAATGTATAGCGCAGGATATAATGTATATCAATATCCTGTGATAAACCAGAATGGAAAAGAATATTAAAAATGTATGTATGTGTATAACTGAGTCACTTTGCTGTACAGCAGAGATTGGCATAACATTGTAAATCAACTATACTTCAATAAAAAAAGTAAAGTTATTCTTAAAAACAACAAAAAAAACCTCCGAGGTGTTAGGACAGTCCATCTGGTGGTGGGGTTGCCTCACACAGTGCCAAGCTGTCTTCTGTGGTGTAGGTGTGCACTTCAGGAACTTTGACTCAGGCAGTGCAGGAGGTCGAACAGTAAAGTTAGGGTTTGCAGACAGAGCTGAGCGGAATTTGACTCTCCTGGGTGCAATCATGTGACTGCATGATTAAGCTGTAGTGTTGAGCCCCAAGAAGTTGATGTGGTAGTGGGGTACCCAGCCCTGCAAGTGTCTGTAGGAGTATGACAATCCATTGGGGTTGCAGCTTAAGGAAAAGCAAGCTGGAGGTGGCCAGACGGTGAGCCTGGAACCTTGCACACGCAGCTATGTTAATGTGAAATGGTTCTTGCCTCTGTGTCCAACCAGTGGATCCCAGGGTCTTGGTTGTCGTAGTTCACTGTCTGCGTAACCTCAGCCTTCACACCACCGTTCCAGCAGTACCCCTATCCTGAAGCCTTTCCTGCCTCCACTCTCCCTGCCCCCATCCTGAGTTGAGAGTCGAGAGTCCCACATTTATTGTGTTTTGTTCATTTGCTTATGTATCAGTCTTCCCACTAGATTCCAGTCACCTGGAGAGTCAGGACGGTGCCTTTTCATTTTATATTCACTGACAGAGTGCCAAGCAAGAAGTAGAGGCTCAGCATATTTCGCGTGGATGCTTTTAGCTTTCTTCTGCTGACATATAAAGAAAGCATTCAGAAATGGAAATGGGAACCAGGTTTACATCACTAGCTCCTAGGCCACTGAGGTTAATATCTTCGATATTATAAATGTTTACTAAATTTTGGATGAGTAAATATAATACCGTGGCCTGAGACAGTTGAGCTCTGCAAGTGGATCAGTGTGACTTTTCAGTAGCAGGTGCGATTATCATCACAGCATCTCGTCCTTTGGGCCAACAGCCCACTACTTCATGGAAGTATTTATGTTGACTACTCTTTTGTCAGAAAGTCACTAAAGATACTGCCAAGCATTGATGTGGTCCAAGAGTGAGCTAGCAAGCGAGAGAATGTGAATATGGCTGAATATATGAATGGGTGAACAGGAGAAAGAGGAGGAGAAAGGGACAGAGACGCTGCCGCCTTTCTACCTCGGAGACACAAGCTACTTCCTGCAGAGCCAGTGTTTCTCAGCTCCCTGTCGTATCACTGGCCTGGGAAAGCCTAGAGGATGGATGGAGCATTAGACTGGAAGTAATAAAGTTGCGCCTGACTTACCTCACTATTTGTAGCAGATGTTACAAATGTCATAACATGAAGCTTTGGGATCAGACTTGGAAAAAAAAAATCAAGATAACAGCTGTGGACTTTTTCCTTTTATCAGTGAGTGCCGACTGACACCATACAGATTCAGTGATAATCTCCACTCCCTTCCTACTGGGCAGAATCACGCCACTGACAGTCTGTGTGCCACTGAGGTCAGAAGGGGTGACAGTTGTACAACGGCACTCAACTGAAAGGCTTTTTTAAGACAGTTTGCAAAATGAAAGTATAATAATCCTTTTTTTCAGCCCCTGCTGAGGGGACCTACCAAATCTAAGCCCCATTAAAAATTTAAACTTCTCAAAAACGTTTCTAGCATGTCATTGGAGGGGGTCATTTCTACCAATTAAAGGACAAGTAGCCAACTTTGCCCGGTTAGTGCTGCATTCAAATCCCAAATTAGATGCGTCCTCTCTAGTTTTCCCTTTGATAGCTATGGTCAGAATGCGCTTGCTGTCTTTCTGTGAATCGTGCCCTTAATTCATGCGATCCCATGGTATTCCTTCCTGACATACACAGAGTAGGTAATTTGTAGAAGGTTGTCATGGGAAGAAAAGGAACGAGAACAACAGCAACAACAAGAAAAGAAGCAGCTCAGAGCTAGAGCTTGCAGATGGTACTCAAGGGACAGAGCACCTTCCCACATCAGGCACGTGTTCAGGCTCTGAGCTCGGGCTGGTGTCTGCACTGCCCACTCCCTGTGGCCCAGGGGACCCTTCTATCACACAGGACTGCCTCGCTCAGTAGACTCTGTGTTGGTCCTCTTTGTGCTCTCAGTGCCCAGCAAAGTGCCTGCCATGTAGTGAGGTTCAGTACGTGTTTGCTGCTATAGCCCTGAAGCCAGAATAAATTCGTTGATATCTTCTTGCTGAGTTCACGTTAGATAAAAATCAAGACCCTCTGCCACTCAAAGTTTCTCCTAGTCCGCATTCTTCATTCTCGAGTCACTTTATAACTGCCTCACTCTTAAAACTTCCCCAGATGGAGAGGGAGTGCAATTCATGATATCCATATCTCTGCTGGAATCCAAAGACAGGAATTAGTCAGGGTCTATTTTTTTTATCTTTTATTTATTTTGTAAACACAAAGAGGAAATTTTCATTTCCTTCACTATGTAAAGGGAATTAAATAGTTAACTTTAAACTTTGCATCCAAAGCAACCCCTGTAGCATCAATTTATTGAAGCCGAGAAATATATTCAGAAAAGGCTTGGAATTGTGTTTGGACTTCAAGTCCTTTAAAAGTGACTGTTTTTTTAATATCCATTGTTATGGAAATGATGAAGAAAGTTAAATTGGAATGATTACTACGTACCATTTTCAGAAAGTCCTGTTTGGATTTGCAACAGTTACTTTGAAGTAGCAAGAAATAAAGCATGCCTTCATCTATTAGTCCAATCCTGCCCTTACACCTCCATGCATCTCTTGAGGATTCCCCCTCATGTGCCCCACTCCCCAACCTTCAGCCTAGACTGTGGATCACGCCTGTATGTTCCCGAGGTTTCTGTTCTCAGAGATGTTGACTGTCAGGGCTTCATCATTTCCTCAGGTGCTGTCACTCCAAACAGCAGCTTAACCCATTGCCTTAAGAATTTCATTGTCAAGGGGAAGTTTGGGTTCCCTCAAGAAGAATGTTAACTACTCTGTAGCCCGTGTAAGGTAAATATAATAGCTCCTATAGTAACTTCCAGATTGTCAGAGAATGGCTATTCCTCTTTCCCCAGCTACAGATGAAGAAATAACTGCTTTGGTAAGTCTCATTTCCTTCAGTGGAAAAGCAAGGCAGGTGGGCAAAATGACTTTTTTTTTTATTAATAAATTTATTTATTTATTTTTGGCTGCATTGGGTCTTCGTTGCTGTGTGTGGGCTTTTCTCTAGTTGCGGCGAGTGCAGGCTACTCTTGTTGTGGTGCGTGGGCTTCTCATTGCAGTGGCTTCTCTTGTTGTGGAGCACGGGCTCTAGGCTTGTGGGCTTCAGTAGCTGTGGCTTGCAGGCTCAGTAGCTGTGGCTCGCGGGCTCTAGAGCGCAGGCTCAGTAGTTGTGGCGCGTGGGCTTAGTTGCTTCACGGCATGTGGGGTATTCCCGGACCAGGACTCGAACCCGTGTCCCCTGCATTGGCAAGCGGATTCTTAACCACTGTGCCACCAGGCAAGTCCCAAAATGACTCTAAAATGGAAACTCAGTACTAAAAAGAAGTCCCTGTAATTTGTACAAAAACCTTTTCAAGACTTACTAAAGTAATACCTGGGTGCTATTTCACTTTTAGACAATTTTGCCATTTTGATGGAGAAAAGTTTTGTAAAGAAAAGTTTTCAAAAATATGTGAATACTACTTAGTTCTTCAGAAGATAAGAAGCGCGTGATAAACACATCCTTGTTTAAACAGATCTGTTTGAATGTTGTGTTTGCCCTTAGTTTGTACTAGTTGAAGCCATACAGATAGGCTTTTGGGGGAAAAGCAGACATGGTTCCTTCTTCTTAAGTTCAGCGATTCACTTGTAAATATTAATACTCTCACAGTCATATCACCCTTAATGCTTTTCCCTAATGTATTCAATCCATACTTAAAATGTGGGAGAAATTTAAATGTGTTGCATCAAAGAATTTTTTGAATCAGCATAAGACTTCTTAGAGTTTCAATTATTTTAATAGATTAAATACCTCTTTTGTCTAAATGGCTAATATAATGTGTTAATGGGTTTGGGGTATGAATTATTAAGATGTATTTTTTGATTTTTAAAAATATTCTAGATATGAATTTAAAAATAAACCCAAACTGTACTATTTTTGAATATGGGAGGTTTTCCTTCTTACATTTGATGTTAATCTAACATTCAAAATGCCGGATTAATAATACTTGTCCCTATTTCTCTTCTCTGGTCTTCAGTTATCCTGTATTTTAAGTGGCAAAAAACTAATCTTGGTTGAAAGTACACTGTAAAAGCATTGTTATTCTTTGTTTTCAGATATTTGCATTATGCATTGTGTGGAAACTCCACATATCCTGCTTTTGACAATAGAGTTTCTGTTTTAGTGCCGCTGTATAGGTTAAGCTGGTACCTAACACTGGTTATTTGAGTGTATCATCTCCATCCCAACCTGAAATTCCCCCAATGTTTAGGGCATGCACAAACAATGAGGAATTTAGTGTTGAAAGGGTACAAATTGTGAATCTGGGCAGTAGGCAGAGCTGTGAGAATGAGTGTCAGAATGAAGAATTGGTCCCATAGTCAATGAAGGCATATAAATGTTTATTTTATATAAAGGGAAACACACACGCACACACAACCGCATACCTCATGAACTTCTAAGGCTCCTGGGAAAACCCTCCCTGGCTTCATTTGCCCTACAGTGAGGGAGGCTAATTGACATTCTTCAAAGGAAATCCCTTTTCTTCTCTTTGGTAGCCATGGAAAGACTCATTAAGCATTCTGTACTCCTTTCTTTCCCAGACCCTGACTTTGCTTAGCCCAAGTGCTAAAGCCCAGGGAGTGATGTCGGGATTTCATTAAGCATGCCCTTCAGTCCTCTCTTCCCCCAAGCTCAGTGTGGGAACAGAGCCTTGCCCCTTGGATGACAGATTCAGAGGGTGCCCATAAAGCTTGCCTTTTTACTCCGTGGATGATTTTACTCTTGAAATAGCACCTGCAGAATGTTAAGGCTACATTCACCCATCCTGCCATTCCGCTCCCCATGGAGGGAGAGCTGGATGAGAAAGTCGCTCTAAAATGGTCTTCCCTATCTGCTAATGACAACTTTTTCCAAATAAAACAATCTCTTGGAAATCCTGCCTCACGATGTCATACTCTACCTTTGAATATCTTTTTCAAGTCATGCCTGAAATAATGAGCCCCTTTCTCTCTCCCTGCCTGTGGTTTACCTTCCCACTGTGAGCTGTGCTCGTGAGGAGCTGGGGCAGTGCCAGCTTCTCTGGAAATGGGGGTGGGGAGGGTGAGGAGGAAAAGGGCAATGCAGGACACAAGGCAAGAAGGGCTCGTGACTTTTCCCTCTTTCATTATGTGTGTCCACTGAGCTGTCCTGTTTCTGTTTTGTAATGGGTTCTTATGTGGCAAGCTGACCTTTTGGCTGAATAGGTCAAACTCCCACTGAGCAATAATCCTCAGCCTTCCTGGTGTTTGTGCATCCCCGAAGGTGACAGGCACTGGTTAGGAATATGACTGGGAGTGTGTGGTACATTTCCCCGAAGAGGAATTGTCTTTTACTGCACTTAATTAATTCTCAAAGACTACCTCACAAGGTTATGTGGAAGAGTCTAGATTAGAGTATTTTTGCTGACGTTGTTGAGGGACAAAACTAATTTTTCAGATACATATTTCAGATTGGGGCTTCCTTCTGTCTTCCTTTTTTAATGAGAGAAAGGCCAGAGGCACAATCCTAATGATTCATCATATCATTTTAGAATTCTGGGACAATCAGAATTTCTTTAGCTGATTTTTAAAAATCTTTCTCCCTATATATCTCTTCCATTTAAAGTCTCTTAAAACTCTAGGTGTTTTATTTCTAACCCTTGAAAAACATGAGATGATCATGTTGTGGTCTTGATAATTATATGCTGGGCCTAGGTTTGTTTTGAATTGCTTAAAATTTTCTTGTGGAACGTTTATTAGGTCTTATAACACTAGTTACTCTACAGTAGCTAGCAGTTTTCAGTGTCAAATAGTTACTCAGTCAATGCTGAATCGAATTTGAATTACTATATTACTATAGCTTGATTTTTTTTTCTTTTAACAGTTTATGTAACCTGTTCGGTTTATACAACTCTCACATCTCACTGTCAGTGACTTAAGAGATATAATCCTCACAGATAATGGGATTATGTGTTCCATTTATTTAGCAATGTGCTGTGCATTTTTTAGTTAATGTAGTGTTCTTTAAATTTCAAACGCAGTGTCTTTTAATTGAACAGACAAATGAATGAAGTGTCTGTAGATCAGATAAAGCATTGACCTATTCAGCAATAAGAAGTATGCAGTGTGTGTGGGCTACCAACTGGTTTTAGAAACGGTCAACTTCCAAAATAAAACAATCTGAGAGAGCTTCATAAGCAATGTATTACTTTTCTGAGAATGATGAGCCTCACTGAGGAAATGCCTCTTTAGTTTTTCTTTAAGCACGAATGATAATCCGTAAACACAGTGACATTAACATAGAAGAACAAAATAACTGTTTGCATCGTTCCAGAGTTACCAGATTATTGTCTAAATACTCAAAATACCAAATGTGGTAGGATGAAAAGTACAAGATAAAAAGTACATTATTTAACATCTATTCAGTTACCAATAATGCTACAGTCAGAGCTGGGCTCCTACTGGAGGCATAATGGACTCCTGTTTAACATATTTATGTTGGTTGTAAAATTAGGAACTGTCATTACAGCCCCATATCACCTGCATAAGTGCAAAACATATAAATCAAGAGAAGTTCCAGTGCCATAAAAATGCCATTGAAGAGAAAAGCATGAAACCACTTACAAGATGCTTGTATGTTATGCTAGCATGTACTAGGATGCACACTCAGATTTCTAGAGGGTCTGAAGAACAAAGAAAAACAACTGTGCAGGAAGGACTCATGGATAGAAGAGCTGATGAAGGCATGTGGGATCCCCAGGCTGACTAAGGAGCTTTTAAAATAAAATTCCTAATTATTTATGCATTTGCAACATTTACTTAGAGAACAGCTGAGCCCTAAGTTGAGGAAAGGCAGGAAAAGAAAGGCCATCAATGGACAGGCTTAAATAACCCCTGCAGGACCCCACTGTAGTCGCCTGTTTCCATGCTTCTAGAGGGCAGTTGTTACTGGAGCATGCTTCCTGGGCCTTCTAGTAAATAAACATGCTCCTTTCCTTTCCTGTGATGTTTTAGGGGCCTCTGTAGGTTGGTGGCTGTTGCTCTCTTGCCCCACTCTTAATCCAGTTCTTTGGAGAACAGTCTGTGTTCTCTAAGATCAACCCATTTCTTCTGTGAGGTACAATGGTTTATTTTGAACTTCATAATTGGAAGTCCTGAAATGCCCCCAAATTATGAACTATTAATAAGGAGCTTTCTGGATCCTAATTACTGCCTCAAAAACAGAGTGGACACTTTTGAAGTTTTTCAACACCCCCCTTCTGCCTCCCCAGAGCTCCCCTCCCCACAACAATCTTAACAAAAAAAAAAGAACTGCAGATTTTATTCATGTGGGATCATTCACACCAAGCTACCATAATGTGCAATTAACACTCTAGAAACTGAAAACAGTATTCAGCAAGACAGCTGCATTATCAAAAATGCCAAAGGAGTTTTGAAGGGAGTAATGTGCATGTTAGAATAGGAAATTAATCAGAAATGCCACACACCCAGTAGTACTGTCTTAAGTACATCTTAGATTAAAAATTTAAAAATCATATGTCTATGCTTACAGTAATGATTAGTCTTAGGATAGAAAACTGATTTTTCTATTTTAAGAATATTAGTTGTGTGTTTTGCTTCTGAAGCAAATGAAGAATTTGGAATTGAGATCTTTAAGATCCCTTCCAACTGGAATATTCTTTGATAATAATCACTCTTCAATTATATTTTATAAATTTTCCCATTGAAAATAATGCCCCTTTTATTTCTTCTTGCTAGTGATAATGATACTTACCACTCATGCTATTTTCAAAGTGCCTTTCAGACCTGGCAGACATTAGCTTGCAATTGCAGGGGTAAACTGCCTATTTTGCACAGCACAATAATCATAAGTACATTTATATTATAATCCCTACTAAGCTAGGGATCCAACTGACTGACTTAGTAACTGAAACGAAGCAGAATTATCCCAACAGCATTTTGCTGGAATTTTCTTGTCAACTAGCTGAAAGTGTTTTGAGAAGTAAGAAAGTAGGGGATTTGATTTTATTTTCAATTTATAGCGTCTAGGTTTGAGAGAATAGAGGTTTGTCATACAATTTTTAAGAAAAGCAGGAAGACATAAGGAATGTACTTGTTGGAAATATGGAAAAGTTCTGAATATTTTTGTTCACAAATTACTGGAAGGCAAATTGATTTTTATGTTTGAGAACTTTTTGAAACAGGGAAAAGAGCCAGAACAGATTCAAAAGCAAATTGTGATCCCATTCCAAAAAAAAAAATTGTAAAGAGAAGGCCCTCAATTTTGGATCCCCAAATATCATGCATTAAGCTCTTTTGTTAGGGGTTGGGAAGCCCTTCGGGTGTATGTGCCTGCAGACAGCACACGTAGGGTATGCCAGGAAGAGAAAGACAAACTATAAGTTAGTAGGAGAACAGAAGTATACAGATAAGAAAACAGTCACTGACCTGCAAGACACATGCTGGGCAAGCATCCACCTGGGCTCCCTGTAGGTCCTGTAGGAATAGTTACATGTGAATATTCAGTAAATATGAAATCCAGCCGTCCTGAGACACTTAACACTAGTGCAAACAGTCATTAATGAGACTCTCTTAGCCGACATGTTGTGCTTATTAAATTATGATAAAGTTATTGCATTAGAACATTTAAAAAGTCCTGTTTGCTTTTTTCTAGCCTAGAGGATATTAAACATTCAGATTTCTCTGGGAGGAAAAGGCAATACGTATATGCTTTAAAAATAACAATAGCTAAATTTTAAGAAAAACAGTTTACCAATTTATTTTAAAAGAGTGCGAACATTCATATTTGTTTTGTTTTTTTGCTCCAGTGTAGGAAAAATAGTTCAAAAAGGAAAAGAAAATTGTTTTAAGTCTGGATATGATTTTTAATGTTTGTAGAAGTTGATATTCTGAGATGGAAATTCACCCTAGGCTCTGATTTTGCTCAAGCAACTCAGAACCAGAGTTAACACTGGGTTGTGTTTCTCTCAGATCTCTTTGATATAGTAGCTGTCTAGTGATACAGTTACAGAGAAATGAAGCTGAAGGTGTAAATCAGAGCCCCAACTTAATTTTTTTTTCTTTCTTTCTTTTCTTTTCTTTTTCTTTTAAGTTATAGGTGCACAGCGAAGGAGAAGCCCCAGTGCACTGGCCATCGAAGTATTTGAAGCACATTTGGGAAGTCACATTTTGCAGGTACCTTTAAATGAAAAAGAAACTTGCTTATATTTTACTAAGAAAAATCCTTATGTTTAGTCTTTTTATAAAAATGTCTTTTATTGCAGCTATGTATATGACTGTTGCTATTTTATCTTGGAATTCTGAAATTCTTATGAATTTATATTTTTCTTTTTAGAAAGCCATCCCTTGAGAGCATATTAATGAGAAAGGGAGGGCAAGTATTATTTGTGCTGTAATAATTGAGATGAATTGCACTATTCAGTTGATGCACAATGTATAGTAGCTGGCTGTTCCCAGAATGATTGTGTGTGCTGCATTTGTAAGTGGACATATGCGTGTGTCTCTGGAGCTATATATTGTTTTTGGAAGAGCAAAGAAGTTTTGTTGTGAAAGTAGTGTGACATTTTTATGTGTTGTCAAATTTCAGTTGTTCTTTGCTTGAGTTTGTATTCATAAGTGCTTCCAGTCCTAATGTTTGTTTCCCCAAATAACAGTCTCTGTCAGGGTGAGATGTTAGAGTACATTTTTAAGTAAAAGGAGACAAATAGTAATAATTTGATTTCTTTCCGGTGACTTTCGTGACAAATAAATGTGAGGGTGACTAGGGTGGACCTGTAGTTATTTACTCTTGGAGAAAATTGATCACAAACTTAGCACCTCACTTACTCAAAACTTGTTCTCTTAAAACTTTGCCATCAATCTGACCCATCTTCCTTAATCCACGGGGTAATTGTTCTACGTTGTTTCTGTTTCCAGGATAAATGTTGCCCTTGCCAAAGCTTTTTTTCTTTACCATGTAAAATACATTTTTAACGTGGAATTAGAGAAACAGACACATGTGGGATGTTTAGGCATCTTATTTGAAAAAGATGGTTATGTTTTTCTTAGATGAGATTTGGGGTAAAAATAAAGCTAAACTCCAGATTCCTGTCCATTCAGAGTAATTTTTTATTAAAAAAAAGACCTCTGTGGTGCTTTCATTTTCTAGATAGCCAAAAGTAGTACTGAATCTACCATATTATTTCTGACAATATGTACCTTAGAAAACTGCTATCATCACATGTCCATGGTCAAATTAGAGTGGTTCTCCTAAATGGTTCCTTGGCTGGCAGCTTCAAGTATCACCTGAGACACTTGTTCAAAAGACAAATTCCTGAGCCTCTCCTGGACCTAGTAAATCAGGATCTTCAGGGTGAAATGCAGGAATTTGTTATTTTTAGTAACCCTTTGAGATAATTTTGATGTTTTATTAGGTCTGAGATGTCACAATTCACATTTGCAAATTTAAGGCCCTGAAAAGTCTTACTTTATTTTTTTTTTATTTCGATATTTCTCATTTCTCCCCTAATATCTGTTAACATCCCATAGAACTGATGTTTCTTGAACTACACCTTGGGAGATGCTATTCTGTTGTGCACATAAAGTTTTGAATTACCTTTGCAGTAGATTAGGTTCGGGGATACAGAGAGGATATTTCTTTCTAAAACTTTGAATTTTTATTTCCCTCTTTTCTGTGCATTTTTGTGCATAATCTCCTTGATAAGTTTTGTATGAGTGATACCATATATACCACTGTCCCTCTGTATTTGTGGGGGATTGGTTTCAGGACCCCTGTGGATACCAAAATCTGTGGCTGCTCGAGTCCCTTATATAAAATGGCATAGAATTTGTGGATAACCCACGCATGTCCTCTTATATACTTTAAATCATCTCTAGATTACTTGTAATACCTAATAACATGTGAATGCTATATAGATTGTTGGTAGCATGTGGCAAGTTTAGATTTTTCTTTGTGGAGCTTTCTGGATTTTTTTTCGAATATCTTTGATCCGTGTTGGTTGAATCTGTGGATATGTATGGCCAACTGTACATTGTTAGATTCTCACGTGATCCAGGATGACTCCTATTTCTATTCTGACGCAGTCAGTGCATAAGGCTTTGTCAGTGAGAGAAATGGTTCAAACAGTATTCTATCATCCTGTAAATGCTCTCTGGAAATCTTGAGTTCAGTGTTCTGTAGGGAGGCGGACTTAGGAGCTGCAAGAATTTGAAACTAATTTAAAACACAAAACTCAGGAATTTGAATGGAACATAAGCTCAGTGAGAGCAATGTAGAGTTATAATATAGGAAGGCTGTCCCCAGTGCCAGTTCAACATTGGACTCCATTGAGAGAGCAGAGGATCTAGATGAGGCTGCTGAGCTCTCTGCTCTTTGGTTTGGTCACACCCGCCTTAGACAACACTCTTCAAGAGAAACATAGACAGCTGGATGTCATTTGGAGTGGAATAACTAGATGTGTTTGTGAACTACAAATCGTGTCACATGAGGTGTGGCAAAAGGCTTGGTGAAGCTACGTGTGGAAAACACATGGCATAAAAAGGACATTAATATCCTCTCTATCTATCTGAAGGCCTCATGGCCAAAGAAAACAAACAAACAAAAAAAAGGATTAGATCCATTCTGTGTAGCTTCAGAGTGTAGAAAGAAGAGAAAGGGGTGAAAATTGAATAGAAAAAAAAATCACCTTCATATAACAAAAGTTGCAAATAGGGCTGTCTATATCTCCAACATGCTCAAAGCCTTTAGCCTTAGGAGAAGTATAGGTGGCTTGGTAAGGATGCTTTCAAGAAAGTCAGACATACAAGTGTGGTTGCCCTAGATAGTCTTGAAATTGTCATAGAAACTAGAAATTCCTATCATTAGATTCTAAAACCAAAGGTTATGGAGGGGAAGAACTGTATATGCTCTTCAAAATGATATGCTAGAATTGTAGGCAGGAAGGGGTTGGGAGGTAGTAGTAACAAGAAGGGCTTCCTTTAAGCTATCTGGTTAGATATCTTTCCTCCTAGCAGGATAACTCTTGAACCCATAGATCTGTGTCTGTACCACATTCAAAGTATCTCAGTAGTCTGCTAGGGTAAGATGATTTCCTTATTTTCCTTCAGGAGGTTCCATAGTTGAATCTGGTTGATTCATGGGCACTGGGATGAATTCTTTCTTCCTTCCTTCTCTCCTACCATTCTTTCCTTTGCAAATACCTGAAAAAAAACCCTGTGTGGTCAACAAGGTGGGCGTGGTCTATAATATCACAGTTTATCATCATTGCGAAAAAAGAAAAAAATTAAATAGTAACAACAGAATTTGCTGTAGTAGGCACATGGCTGCTCTCCTTAACTAGCATGCAATCATTTGGTTAAAGAACCAGGAGGCTTCATAAAGTGAGAAGCATCACAGTGGTCAAGTGCTATGGGGCTGTGAAAGAGCGAGGCTCTGAATTTGCCACAAGGCATCAGAGAAGACGTCTCAAGTTGTTGATGGCTGAATAGGAGTTTATTAGGCAAATACAATGGAAGAATATTGCAATCAAAGAAATGTCAAACACAAAGGCATGGGGGCAAGTCATAATAGATCTTGTTCGGGAACTGTTAAGCTGTTCAATTTGATGGCTGTTTTACATGCACAGGGGAGCATGTAAGAGATAAAGATGGAGAACTTATGATCCATATTGCACAGGCCCAGTGAGCCAAGCCAGGATTCTATAACCAGCAATGAGCCTGTGGAGAAGGCTTTCATACAAGAGTGACAAGGTAAATATTTGGTTTGTTTCTGGAGTTATTATTAAAATACAGTCTAGGAAGCCTTTGGGTTGTGAGAGGCTATTATAAAGAGACAATTTAGGAAATTATTACAACAGTCCAAATGAAGATCTTATCCAAGATAGAAGCTCTATGAATGGAGACATGGTATGGAATTGGGATAGAATTATTGGCACATGGTATGAATTAGATATGAAAGGCTAGGGAATGATAGGAGTTAACAATGACCACAGGTTTTCTAGACTGGTAACTAGCTACCTAATGATACTCTTGCCTGAGAGAGGTTGAAAGGGATATCCTCTTACATAGCCAAGTCCGTAAGAGGTAAGCAGTTGGAAACCAGAGTCTGATCCTCTAGAGCAAAATCAAGGCAAGGGGTAAAAATAGGGCTGGGGATTACTGAACACTAGTGTGTAGATGAATGGTAGTTCACATCAAGCAGTGAGTTGCAGACCGGTGGAAATGATATGGAACAAAGAGAGAAAAGCGTTGAGGAGAGGCAACCCCGTATATATCATCACTTTAAGATGCAAGTAGAAAATGAGAAAGGAGTAGACAGAAAGATAAGAGGAAACCACAGGATTTGATTTTGCTTAAGGAAGGAGTATCAAGGTGACTGAGGATATAAATCCTTCAGTAGGGTAACCACTGAAGAGATGTCATGGGTTTTGTCAATTAAAACAATTGCAGTAAAAATTTAGGTGCAGAAGACAAACCGAAAGAGTGATAGAAGGTAGAAGTGTCTGGATGTTTGCGGTAAAGGATGGATGGGAGATGAGAAGGTAGTGTTACAGGAAAATTTTGTATTTAATGTTGTTTAGAGTATGTTTATATTTCTGAGATTCATGGGGTCAAGCATTGGTCAATGATATGCTCTTTAGCAATCAACTTTTTAAAAATCAATATCTAGTGGTCATGTCTGCATTAGGAAAGGATAAGCTTTCATTATTATTAATGGCTATATGCCATTCCATACTGTGGATGTATCATAATTAACCATTTTTTTTGTCATTGAGTATTTTGATTATACCTATAAGCTTGCATTTCTAATGAAAATTCCAAGGGAAGTATGTTTTAATTAGAAAAGGCCTAATCCAGTTTGATTTGGGCTTAAATTTATCGAATTTTTGGTATGTATTTAGTTCTATGTACTGTGCTACTCTGCTTATATCATCAGTTAATACTTACAATATGTACCTGTGAGACAGGTGCTCTGATTGCATGTCTTACAATTGAGTAAACTAAGATTTCTTAGAAAACTCACATAACTGACTGACATTCACATGGCCACTTAAGTGAGAGCTGAATTTGAACCTAGGATGTTAGATTATAAATACTTGCCAAGAAATGGTGACATTTTAAAAGACAGTGGTAATAAAAGGAAAGAATTTATATTTGGAGTGAACAGGATTAGGGATCTGATGGAATTGGAGGGTAAAATAGAGATCGGTTCTGAACACCAGGATGGGGCTCAGGAAATACCTGGGTATTCTCTGCACCAGGTGGCAAGCCTCCCTGTTCCTCATGCCCCCAGTAATGTTTTGTGGAAAAGTGTGCTAAGGACCCCTCGGTGTAGAGAGCTGGGGGTGGGGGATGAAGACAGACTCCTTAATTTTTGATCCATCCATGCTGTGGGCTACAATATATGTGATTGCTGTGTGCATCTTATTAGCCATATATTCTCTTAGGAAAAATTAGAAAGTTTGGTGGATCCTTTAAAATGTGACTTCTTTCCTCCTGAGAGGGGAAAAGAAAGAAACATAATGGTGATTCTGTCAATATAAAAATCAACTGTTGCAAAGTTATTTTCCAATTTAATGATCCAATACCAGTGTATGTAGGCAAGGCCATCGCCCAACCTGTGTACTGTGTAATTCTGGGACCACCATTCACATCATATACACAAAAACCTCACTACTGACTGTGACCCTTAGTAGCCCCAGTGAACCTGTAGCTCTTTCAGGCATGGATTTCAGGACAGGGGCATCTTCTGCAGGAGAGGTGAGGCATTCAAGGGATGTCAGCCTTGCAGCTGCACAACTATGAGGTGTAGGCACTGGGCCTGAGTCAAGGCATTTATTTGACTTTATTCTTCTTTGACTCTTATTAGAGGAACAGGAGGGCAAGGGGTCAAGATTGAGAACTGTGCTATTTGTGACAGGCTAAGTAAAAATCCAAGAGCTTTAGGTCATTATGTGAAATCTTTCCTGAATATAGTACTTGTGACTAAGCACTAATTTGGTTCCTGCTTTAAAAGCTTTCTTTAGGCATTATTGTTCTCACTTCATGATTCCTTAATATTAAAAATATGAGTGGATATTTACTTTTACTTTTCCAGTTTAGAGACCAGATAGAATATTCATATTTTACTTCATCAAAGTTAACGAAACAGAAAATGGTAACAAATATCATCTTCGTAACTCATAAAATTAACTAGGGGAATGACTTTCCCTTAGGTGCCAGATTTATGAATGGAGTGCTTTAATTATTTGCATGCCCTTAGCAGAAGGGTTTAAGTTATTTTTTTCATTCTGTAAATAAAGCTTATATAACTGTTATATGAAATTGTGGTATTGTTTTTGCATACTCCATAGTAATGCCACTTTACTCACCTCACAGGTGTCAAAACAAAGCAATCAGATCAAACCTTGTATGTGGAAGATCTTTAGGATTTATATTTGTATTCATTGTGAGCACATTATGGTGACCTACAGATAGGATATGTTATATAACTGACATTGAGTAATTCATATCGTTACTAATAACTATTACTTATAAACTGAAGGATGGTTTTTATCCATAACTAGTTTTGGATATTACGATAAATGAAATTTTGTGAGTTGGATGAATACAATCATAAGGACCCACACTTTTGTATATAAATGGTACAGAACTAAAATTATTATTTAAATGAAGTCTTGGGAGAATAAAAATATTCTATAAGAAATGCCTTAAAGGGAGATAATGGTGGAAGTGTGGCATCCCAGTGTTAGTTTTGGATTTGTCTATGTTGCATGAACCCTCCTATATCTGTTATTGACTCTGCATTATTTCTGGGTATTAAGACATTTTTGTATTACTGTTATGGCATTCAAACCCCATAAATGAAAGAGAATACCATGTGCAGACCCTTTGAGGAAGACCAAGAGAGACTCACGAAGAACATTCCAGTATTACAGCATAGCACCTGCGGGTCTCTGCCTGGGAGTGCACAGAAAAGGCTGGGCGGAGAAGTCGCACGACCGCCTGTCTTCCTCAGCATAGTTAGGGAAATAATTGTTCTTGAAAGGATTAGTTTTTGGTAGAACAACTCTCTTGTAGAAGACGGATATGGGCATCACCTTAGCAGAATAGTTTAACTAAAGTATGTATTTTCTTAAAATGGTGAAAAAGAGGGGAACTCAAATGTAGCTATTTTTCTATTTGATAAACAAAGTCGTCAGAGGTTTGTGTGCGTTAATATGGACGATGCCAAAGATCTCAGTGAAATGTCAGATTCGATCATGTGGTTTTTCTTTCTCGTAACACCTTCAACCATGGAATAGAGAGTAGAAGTGAAAGAAGAGCCTAGATTTAAAAGAGGATGTTATGGATGAGATGTAGAATAAAATAAAATTAGGATTGACATTTAAATATCTATGTTTCCATTTTTAGTCATATTTTGAAGATCGCTTAAGGGCATACCCTGGAATCATGGTTGGTCTACATACTATTTTGGCCCTGCAGAATTCTTGTTTGACAAATGAGAACGTATAGATTCTCTCCTGGAAATATTTAAAAATTTGGGTTAGTGTAGTAAGGAAAACAAAATGAAAACATCTTGTGACGTTTTGTATCTTTGCTATCGTTTAAGTATTTCTAGCCACAGCACTGCTTCAGTATCTGAGACCCACTCAATTGTAGGAGACTAAGAGGATCCTTTAGAGAAAGTAGACGTATAGGCAAAAGAGCTACTTACCACTGTGTTGGAGTGGGGCTGGAGAATGCCAAATCTGTTATTAGCATCTTCTGTCATCTCATTCAGCAAGAGACAGTAAAGGTAGACTAGTACAATTCAAACATCTGGACAAAGAAAAGTGAATAATATCTAAAACAGCTCCAAAACTGACTAATACAAACATAAAAATCATTACGTAAGTTGCTGCCTAGCCAAGTCAACATTCGTTTTACATTTGATGGCAGTGTTTTCAAAAGACTTCTGTGAGAGGGAATATGTTAAGTGTATTTTCTGTCTTATTGATGAATTGGTATTTTATCCTTATTTATTATTTTATCGGAACTTATAAGTATCAAAGAAACGATCATCTCTTACTCCTTATGGCCCTTGTTGGCAAAGTGGTATCCTGCCGGACATCAGTTCTAAAATAAAATAAAATTCAACTAGTAGAGGCATTCTCTAGCTGTAAAAGAGGAAAGAGAAAAAGGTTAGTGACCCTGCAATTTCCCAATGATCCAGAATGGTAAGAAAATGTAAAACTAAATATAGAAAAAGAGAAAGTTAGTGAATATATTTGCATATGCAGATTAGCTTAATTGATACTGCTTGCCTCTACAGGGATTTTTCATTACAAACTGGAGTGCTACATTGTTCAGCTCATATTGAGTAATTTAGTAACTAATGAGACCAGTTTGCACTAATTTGCATATGATAAATGAGCTTAATTGCAGTAAATAACTTGGAGGCATAATTACTTAATTTTCCTGTGTTGCACGGCTTTTAAGTTCACGTATGAACAACTCAAGATAATTTTGCATATTTAAATTAGTTGCTTTTAAATTTTCTTGAACAACAAAAAAAAGGAACACACCTTATCAATTGAGCTGTAAAACAATTGGATGTAAGGCTTAGAGTATTTTTATTTTAAAGAAAAAAGGAAAGCAAAGGAAAGCAGAAATTTGTCCATTGTTCTCTCTAATATCTTTACCTCAGATAAGATGTCAGCATTGACATTAGGAAAATGTTTTTCACGTTGGAAGTTACTTCACAACTTCTATTAGTAACTGACCTGGGTGTAAACTGAAGTGTATATATGAGTGAAGCATAACTTTTGAAATAGGGTTTATTAAAAAAGATGTGTTTTGTCCCTTATCTAATTTGGCAAACCAATATCAGAGGAGTCAGTTGGATCTGCCATCTGCAATGTGCCTATCTTCTAAGTTGCTGGGCTTGGATGAAGCAAACACCGCTCTGACCTTAGCATGTATTTTCTATCTAGATTAATGTTTTGTCCTTATGAAATTGGTTTCATTGGAGATTCTCGGTGTGGTTTGCCAAGAATTATCTCACTGGTCTTCACATGAACTCAAGAATGTATGTTTTATCAAATCTCCATTTGCAAAATTGAAAAACTGAAGCACACAGAGGGTGATGACTAAACCATTATTTCATAATACTGTATTGCCTTAGAATTTCACTTTGAGGGGAAAAAGGATAGGTTATTCAAAATTAACTTCTTCAGTCATATAAAATCATATTCATGATTATAAGAAAATATTTTATGGTTGTGAAAATTTTAAAGCTGTCACTTAAAAAGTCATTGATTCTTTAACTCATTGTATAAAAAACAGAAGGGGACGTTAGGGTTATTCATTTGCCACAATCTGGAAAAATAACTCCTGAAACTTTTCTTGAAAAGGCTCAAATCCATTAAATTCGGTACAAGCATCCTATATCTTTCAGAGATGGGCCAAAGCAAGTGCTAATAGTAGTATATCTCAAGTGGAAAATTTGGGTCCTTCATGTAATAGGTGCTCAAGAAGTAACAGATGAATAAATGAATGAACAAATCATTCTTACCAAAGTCACATTTAATCCTAGAACTAAGACCTCCTCTCACCTCTGTGTTCCCAGCCCCGTCTTTATCCATTTTTTCTAGGTGTGTGACAGAGTACGGCAGATTCTTTTCGTGCATGCATTTTGGCATCCCACCAACTTGAGCTCACATCCTGATGTGCCCACTTATTAATTATGAAACCTAAGACAGTCTCTTGCCCTCTCCAAGCCTCAGTTTCTTCATCTTTAAAATGGAGAAAACAGTAGTAGAAGTTTTCCCGACAGGCATGTTGTGAGGATTGAAGGAGATAGTATAGTTAAACACGCTTAGTATAGAACCTGGCATGTAGAATGTGTTTAATAAACATCTGCTAGTATTTCTGTGTGTTCTGTAGTCCAGAATAATGGCCAAGTTTTTAAAGAAAAACGTTCATGCTTAGCGGGAGCATTACCACACAGGAATTAAGGATCATTATCAATAAAACCCTCTTAGGTTTAAAGCAAGGTAAATAATTTTCATTGAACACAACCTAAACTATCTGTTTACATAAGTGGTATTTATATTTGGTAGTGTATACTGGTTTACAGTAAAATTTTAAAATTTGGTAGTAAGAATATATTTTCACCTTGGGAATGAAAATCCTTTTATAACAACTGAAGGAGTTGTCAGAATAATCTCATTAGCAATCTAGAAGCAACTGGAAAAAGTAGAGTTTGTAAAGTGACTCCGGATGCGACATTTCTTTTAGACCAAAATGTGATATGCCATTACCCTTCTCATCATGCTGTACAGTCTCCTCGATTTGCTTAGAAAAATGGGAATAAGCAGCCAATCAGAAGTCTAGAAGAGCAAGAAGATGGAAGCAGCCATCAACACGGCTATAAATTATGTTGAAGAGACATTGACGTGCATATGTGATTCTCCTCGTGCACATTGCACAAAGTCCATCATCTGTCATGCCAGAAAGGGCTCCTTTCCGCATCAAGAGCAGAAGGGAGGCCTTCCCAGGAGAATGTTCATGATGGTGTGTTGTATATATGTGGCAGGTACAGATCCCTTTGGGTTTTCATGTACCTTACTAATTTGCATGGTAATCACGTGTCATCATTCACAGAGAAGTAGTGTGAGAGGTGTGGGTAAGGAGAAGAGGTTTGAGGTAACTGTTACTGTGGAGGAAACTGTGGTTTTGGTCACATGACTGCAACTAGTACTAATTATAACTGGGGACTTCCTAGTCACAATATTGATTATCCTAGGTAGGCAGGATCTAGGAAAATGAGACAATGAGTTTAAAAATCCTAAGCTTCAGTTTAGTAAATATTTACTGAGGACCTAGTTTGCATCAGAGGCTAGGGAAAGTATCAGGATACAAAGGTGAGTCATGGTTTTGCCTCTCAGCATTCCCACTGTGAATAGAGAAGACCAAAAACAGACCAGCATAATTCAGTGTAACATAGACTAGTGGCTTTGAATCCCTGCTCTTAGTTATGTAGACTTGGGCAGTTCATTTAAACTCTCTAAGCCTGAGTTTCCTCAACCCCAAATGGAGATGGTAGCAGTTCTTACCTCAGAGACGGCTGTGAGAATTACGGATGGGGTACTCACACAGTGCCTGGCACATAGTGGGCGTTCTGCAAAAGTTGGCTGGCACTGCACCCTGGAAGTACCAGGAGAGAATCAGGTCACCCAGCTTGGGGCTGGTCAATGAGCACTTTCTGTGGCTACAAACTTAAAATTACACAGTTCACCCACCACACACACACCCCTTTTAAGTTTGGTTTTCATGTGGGTCTCAGTGGGGGTAGTTTGAGGGTCCTAGCCTCACACATACATTCGCCTAGTGTGGTCCCATACAGTAAGACTGTGGCAGGGGAGGAAAATAGGGCAGCAGTATCATTGTGGTTGGGCAGCCTGTGTTTGGTACCTGCTGATAGGAAGATTGTTTGCAAGGTACGGGAACGTATCTTTAATTCTTTCTCAAGCGCTAAGGGTGGCCAACTTATTTGGAGATTAAAGGGGAACAGAAAGATACTTGCAATTTTCAAAGTGGATGGAGGGGCTTCCCTGGTGGCGCAGTGGTTGAGTCCGCCTGCCGATGCAGGGGACACGGGTTCGTGCCCCGGTCCGGGAAGATCCCACATGCCGCGGAGCGGCTGGGCCCGTGAGCCATGGCCACTGGACCTGTGCATCTGGAGCCTGTGCTCCGCAATGGGAGAGGCCACAGCAGTGAGAGGCCCGCGTACAACAACAACAAAAAAAGTGGATGGAGGTCTTAGAAAATCTTAGGGTTACATGTCAAATATGAATCTGAATAATTCCCTGATGATAAAGATATTTGCAAATCTGGGACAGATTCTTGTTCTTTTGGCTTTAGAACAGTCCTTGGTGTAGTAAACATTATATTCTTGTCGCCAGCATCAGCTAGGAATGACATAGAATAGAGTGACACCAGCTGATTATCGTTTATTAGGGACCCAAAAGTCAGTCAGTACGGCTAAGGTTGCTTTCTCATCTGAATAATCTCAAGAACTTCCTAAGTCTTTTGGGTTTGAGGAAAGTTTGGGGGTGGGAGCTCGGTGGGTAATGTGCCTTGTTTCCCAAACTAAGGTGATGGCAGACATCTGTGAGCATCCAGGAACAGCAGTATTCTACAAAACACACTTAGGGAAAGTCTGGCTTAGAAGAATCGAATCCAAATTAGTTTAAGGTATTTTTTAAAATCTCTAAATAAAATAAGAGCTAAATTGAATGCATAACTGAACAATTTTTATACAATAATGTCACATCTGTAATCTACTTCACTAGTTTTTTTCCAGAGAATTTTATTTTATTATTTTAATTTTTATTTTATATTGGATTATGCAGCTGATTTACAATGTTGTGTCAGTTTCAGGTGTACACCAAAGTGATTCAGTTACATATATACCTACATCTATTCTTTTTCCAATTCTTTTCCAATATAGGTTATTATAGAGTGTTGAGTGGAGTTCCCTGTGCTATACAGTAGGTCCTTGTTGATTCCACTAGCTTTTTTTAAACAAAGATTATTACAGAAGACTCTTCCATATGTAATTTGTGTGTGTTTTTGCACATGTGCACATGTGTGGTCAAATTTTTAAAAAGCCTTTTTTTTTTAACTGTACAAAGTAAAAAAACAAAGAAAAAGAGAAGGAATATGTTGAAAGGTCAAAAAATACAGGCAAGCAAAATCAAGAAAATAAAAATCAAATATTTCTCCGTCATCAGAGGTTCTGTTTCATTTGATTATCTGTAAATCAACCAAAATGGGATTGTGATCCTACCAGGCTCCATCCTCTCTCAGCTGCAGGCAGGTGCCTGTGAGCCAGCCCAGGAGCTGGATCACATGTTCCCTGATCACCAAGATTCCAGCTGTTTTTATTAACGTCTGGTAGCACCTTGTGAATATCACTTCCTGGATACTTGCCAACTCAGGATCTGATGATTTAGGACTGCAAGGTAAGGAATTCATGTGACAGTGTTATATTGTGTTGGCAGAATAGAACTCTGCCTAAGAAAAGAAAAAGTCATACCGTTTACTTTATCTCTGTTGGGAAAAATAAGCATTAGGGTAAATTAGTTGAAAATACTATAAACATGTATTATTCTGGTTGAATAAAATATGTAACTGAGGGTTGGATTGCCCACAGAGAAGAGCCTAGTCAGATTCCCATGAGGCCAGATAACTGCTACAGGAATTGTCAGGTCAGAGCAGCTGTTTTCCTCATTTCTAAAGATATAAAAAATGCAGGTGACCTTTTAGGCCACCAGAAAAAATGCCCTCTGAAATAATCCACTCTCGTACTTCATTTTAGGGTGATACAATGTTTTAGTAAATTTAGTCTGGTATAGAGATTAGACCAAGGGTAGAATTGACCTGAAGAAACAAAAAATTCTTTTTTTGTAAGTAGGAAGCCTGTGAGTTCTACACAAATACAAAGGCAAATGATAATATCAATGACTATTTTAATTGCATCTTTAATCCATAAGGATAGTTCAATGACATTTTAAATTATACTTTTAGAATTGTAGTCACATAGAAGATAAAACTCAGTAACTATTTAATAATGCATAGTAAGATCAACTGTATCCTCTCTTGAGATCACATTTAGGTGAACTGAATGTAAAAGTCCAATCCAGAATTTAGACAGCATTTAATCTTCTGGAAGGCATTGTTGGGTCTTTCTAAATATAAGGTACCCAGGCCTGGTTCTTTGAGTTGGTACCAGTTATCTCTACTGAATGATTAATTTCACTAGATTCTCAGCTAAACTGTATTATTTTTTTGCAAGGAATTGTATTGTTGCAAATCAAACTGTTCTCAGTACCAGAAGGTTACTGATCAGTTTGGGGAATTTATGCTACGGATTGTTTACTAATCGGTAATCATTTAACCTGGTTTTACTTGAAGACTACAGTATAGTTAGGTTGTTTTTAGTGGGGAACAATTTCACACCAAAATAAAACAATCCCTTCTCAGGACACATCTTCTACTGAAATTGGCAGGATACCTCAGTCACTACTGCTCATTGTGACTGTTAAGTATCTGAAGGATTCCATTTGAATAATGGAACTTAGGTATAGAGAAGACTCATTCTGCTAAGAACATATGAAAGTAAGGAACTTCCAGATTCTCTAAACTTGAAAGATTAAAACTGCATACAAGCAGAAAGTCATCTGATCCTTGTTCCCTGGGTACAGATTTAAAATACAGAACTATACAAAAGTTTGGGGAATAATAACATTGTATTAGCACACATTTGTTGAGACTTAATCTGTATCAGGCACTCACTGAGTGAGCTGCTCACACGCATGATCTCCATTGGTTCTCTCACCCATCTTTTGAATTCGATACTGTTATTATTTCCATTTGAAGGATGAAGAAACTGAAGTTCAGAGTGGGGAATTGACTTGCTTAAGGACCTGCAGCTGTTATTAGCTGCCGCAGCTGGGATTGGAACCCAGAAGCGGAAGTGGGAAAGAGACAGAGAAAGGAATTATAAGGGAAATATTAGGTATTAAATTGTTTTACAGTTGAACTTTTTCAAGTGGCATACTTTAAGCTATGGTTTGAATGGAAACTAGAGGACATGCACTTTTGTTTAATAAAGAAATATTTGCCCTGAGCAGAAGACAACATTTTAAAGCTTGTCATTTCATTTCTGGGAAAGTATTTGAGGAAAATGACATGGCTCAGCCCTGTTTGCTAACCATTTTGTTGTCTCCTGCTGAGACTTGCCATTTCCATAGCCAGTGGGCTGAATTGAATCAGACAGAAGCAATAGGTCATTAACAGAAATGGAGACTTGGGGCAGCCTGCAGAGGCTGAAAGAGAGGCAAAATCATTTTGGGCCACATCAACAAATCTGTGTCTAATAGCATCTCATGCAACTATGTTTGGAGAGGTTAGCCTGATTTTCAGAGAAACTTGAGAAGCTTTAAAAAGCACAAAGTAATTTTTTCCCCAAAGCGTGCCATGCTTAACATGAAAATATGAGTAGGAGAGGATGCTCTACTTGTTTCCACATGCTGCATTTCCCCCTTTAGTCACACTCATTGAAAATAACTGTTTAAAATCCATTTAGTTAGAAAAAAAATCCAGGCTTTATTTTTCTACCAATATCTGCATTAACCTTGAGATCTTTAACTTGTAGCATTCATCCAAATGGAGATCATATTATTTATTTTGATGAATATCTTAATTATTTGTGTTTTCTCAATCCTTGGAGATTCTTCTGGATTATTGAAATTGGGGTTGGGAGGAGAGGTTTTGCCACCGATATGACTGCCCATAATTTTTGGTATTGGTGAGGCTATTCATCCTAGAAAATATGTATAACTAGCCTCTTCTGAAATGTAGACCAATTTAGCAGGGGCAGGAAAAATGCAGACCCTGACTGTTGACATTGAACAAGTATTCAATGTGTGCCTGCCATAATAAGGCACACTAAATACAGATTTGGGGAATATTTAGATGTTGTTCCTTCTCTCAAAGAATTTCTAATGAATTTTTGTATCCTAATCTGGAATGATAGGTGCAGGTCTAGAGGCAGGATCCTAAATTCCAATGACTGCATTTACAATTGAGTAAAACTTAGGAAATACAATACCATTTTCAGGGCCAGCTATCATTCATATGCTTAAAAATTCCCCCATTTAGTTATACATGAACAAACCCATGTGTGGTTTTAGGGGAACAAATTCCAAAATGATTGCATGTGTGTCTTCTACTAGATCATAAGAAACTCAAAGATGGGAATCATGTCTTGTTCATCTTTGTGTCTTCTGCTCTGAGTCAGTACTTGTAGTACATTTGTAGAAGGACTTAAATTTGTGTAAAGAATTCATGTAACTTCTAACAGATTGATCATTAATTGTCTCTTATGTTTTGGACAGCATTATTAAGTCAGCGATACTAAGTGATTCCAAGATGTATTCTTATCACTTGCAGACATTTACATGCTGGGCTCCTGGTAGGGTTAATGCATTACGTACCCAAGTCCCCGTCCACCAATGTGAGAACGTCCTTCTCAGCCAAGAGGTCATTAAAGAAAACACAGTCCCATCATAATGTCATTTTCCCCTTAATCTTCTGATTACTTACATTTGGTTTGGTCCTAATTAGGAATACCTTTAATTGCTTTATCACAGTGATGATTAACTGTGCCCAAGTCAAACCTCTTTGAAAGAAAGGACAAATCCTTCTAAAGGCTTGTGCATGATTGCACTTAGGAAGAGTATTAAACAAAGGAATAGAAGTGTTCCAACTTCGTGAAGGCTGGTCGGCCCTTCTACATTCCTAAAATACTCAGGGGTGATTTTTATTCCCGAGTTTTTGAGAACTGGAAAAACTTAACCTTCTGGGTTTTTTCCCAATATGTTGTAATCTGCTGCCTTATTTACATGAATCATTCTTCCAGAAGACAGTATTAGGAGTAAAATACATGCCAGCTGTTCTCTAGAGTGTTAAAAAAAAAAAAAAAAAAACCAAAAAGCAAAATAAACTTTGAGATCAGCATGCCATCACTGAAGGAGTAAATGGCCGTTTGTCTTTGTTTTCCATTTATGTGTGTAAAATAGCAATGATTGAGATTTTTCATATTTTATAAATTAGGTTTAAAACACCAAATACAAGTTATTTCTTGCTAAAATGCTTGGTAGCAATCAGGTTCATTTTAAGCGATGTGTAATGGTTGATAAAAGTGGCTCAGTTTCATTTTTAAATGAAAGCACCAACCTTAGGATACTCAAAGAATTAAGACCTTGAGATTGTGTATTTTAAGTCTGCATTTTGATTCAATTTTTCTAAAATGGACAGACTTTGAGATTTTAATTTATTTTGAGATCAAATTATTTCAATTTAAAGTCAGCACACAGTATTATTTTAAAGTTTCTGTGTCTTTTAAAACAATCTCATGGTACAATATTTATTTCAATCATACATTTTATGTCCTTCACAGAAATATCAGGTATCTGTATTACATTGGCATCTATCGCCCAGCAATTTAATTGATGAGTTCATATCAGTCAAACAAAGCTCATTTCTCCCAGGTCTTTGTCACGGAGGTGTGGGCCACTCACTGGACGTCAGGGTGGAGGGTCTGTTCATCCCTTGCTGAGGAGTAGGTTTGGTCTGAGGAGAAGCAAGGGTCTTTGCTTTGGGAAAGCTAGCACAGATGAGCAGCAGGAAACGTCACTGTCAATTTATTATCAAGCTATTCTTTCTTCCTGGAGGAAGGCTTTAGCACTTTTAATCTATAATGATTCACACTTGAGAAGCATCTCTTGTTCTCATTTGGTTACACCCACCTGGAAGGAAACTTGCGTTCATCTGGTGGCTCATTTGCAAAGGAGCGAGTGGAGAGAGGTGATGTGTAGGTGAAGACCCTCCCTTGCTGTTTCTCAGGGTAGGTGCCTGTGACACACACCTGTTCCAGTGCTGTGGGGAAGCTGCCACAGAATCAGAGAAACACTCACACAAATGTATCTGCCACTGCGCATGTTCTTTTCATGCTAGTTGCCTCTGTTGGAAACTTGGTGCGTGTAAGTATAAACTTACCCATACCTGTTTTAGACACTGCACCCTATGTTTCTAGTCAATGGAGGTTAAAATTAAGAATTGAAGAAATAGCACCGATACCTTTTCAGATTTCCCTTGGTAGACTTTGGTACAAAAGCTGACAAAACAGGTAAATTCCCGGTGTGCTGCGGTGTAAGGTGATTATCTAGCTTGTTGTTTTCAAACGCACTGAAATCTAGGAAGTGCCAATGAGCGTAACAGGGCGGTAGCAGACTGGCCCCCAGCAGAGAAACAATCAGGTCTAGCAGAACATTCAGCTGTGGGACCAGGAGAGAAAAGCTGACATCCAGATGCCAGTGCTTTGGAAATCTTATCTGGAGTTGCACATATGGGTCCTGCATCTGCTCTGGTTATGCCAGCAGTCGGCATCCAAGTTGACACAGCTACCACGGTATAAGCAGGCAGAAGCACAGCTATACGTCTGGGTCTCTCTGCTAAGACAGCTGTCAAAAGCGGTGATGTTGGCCTTACGATAGCTAGTTTTCAGAGGACCAGTGTGGGCTCTTTGAGTGACAGATTTTAAGCGCCCTAGATGAGTCATTTCTGAATGGCCATCGTTGGAGGAAGGTGGCAGGGGGGAAGCAGGTATACGCAGATAAGTGCGTGTGCACAGTGAACACATATATGATGGTGCTTTTTCTCTGGCCAGCATAATAGTGCTCAAGGAAAAGTAGGACCAAATGATTTTGGACAATGATTTAAATCAGTGCATGGTAAGTAAACTCTTGATGTACATACTCTACCATAGACATTTGGTTAATCTAATAGTGACAGTAAACAACCTTTTCCTGTTTTAGGTGAAAAAAAGAGAGGCTTAGTCCACACAAAATTGACTATATGCCTTGCAATAAGCACGTTTCTTATCTCAGCATAATTACCCCAATAGGAAGCTGAGTGACTGAACATAAACAGTTCATGTTTTCATCTCTTTCATTCCTCGGAACCCTTCGTAAAAAGAGAAAAAAGCAGGTTTATCTCTTCTTATTATCTCAAGGTAGTATCTTGAACAAGAATGACAAATGGGCACGTTTGCACTGGGGGCCAATTTCTGTATCTACTTTCAATTCCAAACATTTGTTTATGTAACCTTCTATCTTTATTGAAATCATCAATTCCTGGTGGATAACTGGTTAGGTATAAGAAAAAAGAACGATTTGTTCCTTTTTACTTTTCTCTGTATTGGAAACCTGTTTATCAACAGTGTTGGAGACGTTTGTTAAATTGCATTGTTTATTATAATAACTTTCCAGCTGAGTTGTAAAACCATTTACTAAGCTTTAAACATGATTGTAGAAGTTCACAGACTTCGCAAGACAATACATTAACAGTGACGGACATTAATGGGAATCACGTGGGTATTGTCACATACTGTTCATGACGATGTATTCCAACTTCTCTTTTGCAACTAGATGATCTGTGAAGAAAGTACGCGCTCTTAGCATTAATGGCATTCTAGGTCATTCTTAAATGTGTTTTGTCAGTCTTGGCTGTGGTCACATCTGTGGTATTCCTGTTGATCTAATGTGTGCTGCCAGGGTTGATTTATCTGGCCCCTTGATCTTAGCTTGGAAGCATTTATGTTGAGGAGAAGAAACCAACAAGGAACCTGGACCTCAAATGACTTGCCTCTCAAGCTAGGAAAGGGGCCTTGGCTTCAGAATTTTTACTTTGATGTAATGCAAAGTTTCACACATATTTATACACCTTTCCTACCCAGAGTTTGGTCTATGCAACATCAGATGAATGATGGTAATTTTTCTAGCTGTCTCAGGGTTGTATGCCCTAGAATATCCTGTCCCTGAGAGGAATGGCTGTCCCAGCTTCCATGAAGGCAGTCCGGTATTTGGGGTTGGGTGTTTAGGGTAGTACTTGGCCCAAGTAAAGAAAAAATATAGTGTCTCCTCCAACTCTACCTCTAATGCTGGCAAAATTCAGAGGCCTGGAGTTTACCCAGGGAGAACCTCTGTGCTGCTGTCCAGCCACAGTATTGGATTATCCATTTTTCTGACCTAAATGATTGGTAACGGTGGGGAGATTCCCCCAGCATATCGCACATTCTATGTATCTCAGGAGGCCAACCGGACAAGTTCAGCTCAGGCATCCAGATGCAGAAGCTTAATTGCCTAGGGGCTGCCTGCACTTGCCCCTAAGTCCTACAGAGAGGGCAGGGCAAGGGGGGAAGAGCTATGGGAAGGGGCAGTGCCAAGTGGTCCCCCACAGTCCCCAGAGTGAAGGGTTGGTGTGGTGATAGGTTCCACATCACAAGTGCCTCTCAGTGAAATGATTGTTTGTTCACCACTCATTTGCATGGTAATCCATTGCATGGGCATTTATGTAATTATTTACTGAGTACTAGACCCTGCAATTAGATGCTGCAAATGCCAAGAAATAATGAATGCCCTTGTTCTTGTGAACTTCTCCAGTCAGGCTAGGGAAACAAATACTAGGAAATAAAGCTAAGAAATAAAGTCATGGAAAATTCAGAGCAAAGGAAACCATGGGGAGAAGGCTTGAGTTCTGCACTGAGAATCAGAGAAGGTGCCAACAGGCAGTGTGATCCTTGAGCAGGGCTTGGTGGGTAAGTGTGGTTCTACCAAGTAGAAAAGGATAGAAAGACACCCCAGGTGGAGAGAATGGCGTGACCTGATGTTTGGGGCTTTTCAAAGATGTAAGAAGTGGTTCTGTGGGGATAGAGCCTGGGGACTGTAGAAAAGTTAATGTTGGAATTCTAGTCTTTTTTTTTTTCTTATTTATTTATTATTTTATTGGAGTATAGTTGATGTACAATGTTGTGTTAGTTTCAGGTGTACAGCGAAGTAAATCAGTTATACATATATCACTCTTTTTTAGATTCTTTTCCCACATAGGCCATTAGAGAGTATTGAGTAGAGTTCCCTGTGTTATACAGTAGGTCCTTATTAGTTATCTATTTATGTGTAGTAGTGTGTGTATGTCAGTCCCAATCTCCCAATTTATCCCCTCCTTCCCCCTTGGTAACCGTAAGTTTGTTTTCTACATCTGTAACTCTATTTCTGTTTTGTAGATAAGTTCATTTGTACCCTATTTTTTAGATTCCACATATAAGCAATGTCGTATAGTATTTGTTTTTCTCTGTCTGACTTTACTCAGTATCACCGTCTCTAGGTCCATTCATGTTGTTGCAAATGGCATTATTTCGTTCTTTTTATGGCTGAGTAATATTCCATTGTATATATGTATCACATCTTCTTTATCCATTCCTCTGTCGATGGACATTTAGTTGCTTCCATAGCCTGGCTCTATTTACTATTACTCTATTTATACTATTTACTATTGTAAATAGTGCTGCAGTGAACACCGGGGTACATGTATATTTTCGAAAAAACATTTATTGAGTGCTTGTTTTGTGCTAGTCCAGAGCTGGACTCTGGGGATATTAATGAGTAAGACCCCTCCCTCCTTCAAGGAACATACGGTATAAGGGAGAGGGATATTCACATAGTGATTTCAGCATGGTGGGTAAAAAGAGGGTCAAGAGACAAGTCTAGATAGAATGTCAGGTTGAAATCAAATGCCAGTGCTTAGGGGTTGGACTTTACCCCAAAGGCAGTGGGGAGCCATGAAAAAATTGAATCTGAAGGTATAGTTGGGATCTCCCTGGGAGTGAACAGGGGAGGAAAGAGAACCTGCCGGCAGGGGGAACAACCGGCAGCAGTTGGCATAGTCTCAGGCGAAGGTGATGAACTTGAACTGCGAGGTGATGGTGAGATTGCAATAGAGACAGAGCTGGGAGATGTTTCAGAAAAAAATCATCTTATTCTGCTTTACAGACTGGGAAACTGAAGTTTATAAAAGTTAAGTAGCTCATAGAAATAGCAAATGATAGAGCTGAAATTAGAACCCAGACAACCTGATAGGTAGATTGTACTCTATGCAGTAGTTAAGAGAAGGGGATCTCACGTTTTAAGACAGATTTTCATCATATCTATTTCACAGGACTGCTGTGAGAATTAAATAATGTAATCCATGACAAGCCCTTTGTGCAATGCCTAGCAAATAGTAAGGACTTCGAATCTGATACCTTCATTACCGTTCTCATCATCATCATTATTGTAACACTTTGTCCCTCATCTCGCCTTTATGGGGCGCATCACCCCTGCTTATGCAGTAGACTCTTAAGGGACGATTCTGCAAAAGGCACCGCAGAGTATTCTGTCCTTAAAAGGGCCAATGTCTTGGTGTTGTGCAAGGTATAGAACATACTCTTGGCAACGCTGTATAAAGAGGTAAATAATGATAACACTTTAAAACAAGTGAGGCATCATTATTAATTCATTTGGGATATAAACATGTTAGTCATTGGGAACAAATGTCACAAAATATTCTACTATGGGTACTTCATTTTAGAAATTATATATACTTTTAATAATGACAAAGTCACTTCTCTCAAGAACCCTTCGAGACCAGCTTTACCACAGGGCAAGTAGAACCTGCCATAAGAATGCAATCAGGATAATTCCCTGGCCTTCCTGGTCACCCTCAAAATCTGGACGTTACTAGAAAAGGAACTTCATATTAAGTGTTATGTTCAACCTGAAAAGTGAAAGAATTGGACACCTCAGGTTGATTCTTTCCTTCATCTTGTCATTCACAAAGTGGCACTGCTGCAGCCCTTGTATCAAGTAGGGCTGGAGTGATTTTAGCAGGGGCTGCCACAATCTTAATTTTATGGAATAAATTTTGGTGTGACATTAAGAGGAAGCAGAGAGGTTAACTTTATCTTTATTATGCTTCATCCTAGGAAAAAACAAGCTTTATATTTGTTTTGTATTTAATTTTAGAGCTAAGACATGATTAGCTGGCTCTTGTTTATAAAATATAACAATTTTTCTCTTTTTCATAACCCAAACACATAATTTTTTAGTGAGGCGTGTTGTTTCCTCTCTTTCTCACTGTTGTGGCCTCTCCCGTGGCGGAGCACAGGCTCCAGACACGCAGGCTCAGCGGCCATGGCTCACGGGCCCAGCTGTTCCGCGGCATGTGGGATCTTCCCGGACCAGGGCACGAACCCGTGTCCCCTGCATCGGCAGGCGGACTCTCAACCACTGCGCCACCAGGGAAGCCTGTTTCCTCTCTTTATATGTGTTCATACTAAGTGCTGGTGTAATTCCATTATGTTTTGACTTGAACGTTAAATATTCAATGTAATATTGAATATACACTTCCCAGCAGTCGTGTTCTGATAGTGACATATTGTACTGTTTGAAGTGTATCATATAGTCATCTGTCAGCCGAATGTTGTTGCATGGAAAGAATTTTGTTCTTGAGATGTCATCTAGACTGCCTCATGTTAAAAAAGAGAAATAAAGCAGTGTTCTCAGAGTCTGGATTGAGGAAATTAAAGATGGATAGAATTGACCTAAGAGAGGTAGAAAGGGATTCATCCATTCAGAATATAGTCACTCTGTAATAAAGATGAACAGTTGTTATACTTGGAGTATTTTTAATTAGGTGCGATTGTGTTTTATGGCAGAAGAGCTCACGCTTCCTTTCAGGACTTTTGGTACCTAGTTCTCCTTGTCTTTTGCCATGCAGACACAGATGCAAACAAGATTCCTGGCAGTAATAGGGTAGAAAGAGTGCCACCTCCCTGCAGACAGCAATCTGAGAAAAAATGTCGGAGACTACAGCTTACCGTATCAGAGGTTAGAGTGATACAGAAAAGAACGCATTCTTGCTTCAGAATAATTTAGCAGTCCATATTTCTATCAGCAATATTTCTTTCAACAGGAATTAAGATGCTGGCCCTTATCCAAAAACACCTCATCCCCCTATTACATTATAGATCTGGTCCAGCTGTGGCTGCCTCTGTAGAGAGACGAGGGCAGGTCTAAGAGCCAATTTGTAGGGTGTTCTGCACCAAGTACATAGACGACAGATGTTCCCCTCTAAATACATTTGCCTTCTCTTTAATCTGTGCCTGGAATATACCTAGAATTTTGTGTGGTTATGTTCTCATCTTTAAAATGTGGGGAAAAGTATGCATCTGAGTTTGTATGTTACATTGCATTTTTAGGATCTAGAATCTATACTTACACCAAGAATAGAAGGGTGACACCTGTTTGTTTTTTTCTTATTTTGTCACTGCATTTCATTCCTGAACTCTCTTGAAATTAAAATAATTGCATCTCCCCCTTTTGCAATTTAATTAAAAACTGTGGTTCTGTCCTTTAAAGTAATCTGAAAAGACACACTGTATATATATCCTGTACTTCCTTTTACAAATGTGTGCATTGGATCATTTGTAGATTTTGTTCTTCAGAGGTCCCTACCATTTATATTATGTATCCCTTTGAACTATGTAATGGTCATAAAGGTAACAATAAGGGGTAAACTAAGGCATAGATGTCCGAAACATCATAATACCAAAACAAATAATCAAATGTTAAGAGACAAGAGTAAGGTATTTAAGCAGAGAGAAAACAGAAGCCCATGATCTTTGGTCCATGTCTTAATTCACTACCAACATTATTAAATTTAATTTTCATTCAGGTTCATTCTATCTCAAAGGCTCTTCTAATTTTTTTTTTTTTTTTTTTTTGCGGTATGCGGGCCTCTCACTGTTGCGGCCTCTCCCATTGCGGAGCACAGGCTCTGGACGCGCAGGCTCAGCGGCCATGGCTCACGGGCCCAGCCGCTCCGCAGCATGTGGGATCTTCCCAGACCGGAACACGAACCCGTGTCCCTGCATCGGCAGGCGGACTCTCAACCACTGCGCCACCAGGGAAGCCCGGCTCTTCTAATTTTTGATTGAGACAGGAGAGAGGTAGAGAGAGAAAGAGACAGAAAGAGAGGTGATCTTTTCTTTTCAGGGATGAGAAGACAATGGGTTGACATTTTTATGGTCAGATGTTAAAAAAGCACAAAGTGAGGCCAATGGTAATAACCTTGCGGTTACTTCTATGGGATGCCATGTTATTTTTCTTGGCTTTTCCGGAACTTCAGAGAAATGTTCACCCTTGGGTGTATTGATGACAGCAGAAGGTCTTGGATCAAACTCCCAGATATACTTTATCCCAAACATACCACAATTTAAAAGTGACTAATTGAATTCCAGATGAGTAAGAGAACAGTTGTATTGATAAAGATGGTCCCTTTATTGAATAAAAATAGTTCCTAATAAATCAGCCAACTGAAACGTTTCTAGAGCTTTATTTTCAGATTAAGGTTGACATTTTCAATTTAAAGAAAACAAGTTATTTATTTATTTATTTTTAATTTTATTTTATTTTCGGCTGCGTGGCCTGTGAGATCTTAGTTCCCCAACCAGGGATTAAACCCAGGCCCTTGGCAGTGAGAGTGAGGCGTCCTAACCACTGGACCGCCAGGGAATTCCCCAGAAAACAAGTTAAAATGACGAAAGGTCTTATGATGTTGTATATTTATTGGAAAGTTAGTTTGACTAGTAGAGGGATTATTTTAAGTAGTTCAAGGACATGTGGGTGATCATCCCTTTTGTCATAGTCTACTTTGTACAGAAGTAAAAAAACAGCTCATTTTTCCTGCTCTGAAAATTACCTGTGGATTTTAACATGCATATATTAAACAAATATAAACTGGAGGAGAGAGGAAGGAATTAATACTTACTGAGCATTTGTTAGAGGCTGTATAACTGAGTATTTAGCATTCACAACCTCCCAGTGAAATAGCTGTTAGCATTCCCATTTTATAGATAAGAGAAAAAAGGCTCAAGGACACTTAGTTAGTAAATGATGAAGATAGGACCCGCACTAGGTCTCCCTGATGCTGGTGACTATCCTTTTTTTTAAACATATAAATTTTAATATAATAAACATAATGCAATAATAGCTTAAGAAGTACTGAATCTCAGAACTGAACTAGGAATTTATCAGCATAAGATCTGTATTAGTATAATTTTTTAAATAGTGGGGCATTCTTTTGTGTTCTTTGATGACTATGTCCATGTTTCCAAAGGGTCTGGGAGCCTGGAAAGCCTCTAGAAGCTGATAGGTGAAATTGTGTTACGGTGTGTAGTTTACATAGTGTTTGCTAAAACAAAGACAGATTTTACCTTTTACCATTCATGTTGTCCTGTTTTCCACCTCACTTCTGGTCTTCTGCCAATTGAGTTTTGCCTTCTTCCACTCCATGTTTTCCCTTCCTCTCCCACTTCATGTCTTCTCTCTTCATAAAATGTGAACTTGGCACCTGGAAGTTAATAGCAGCGAATGAGCCCATCAGTCTCATGGCCATGACTGTGGATTGTGCTTTGCTGAGCGTCTGAAGGAAATATATTTGCTGGGGTGAACTCTTAGGTGTAAACTCCTTCCCCTTAAAGCCTCCTTTTTGATATCAACGAGAAATTTTCCTTTCTCTAGGATATATTTTTCAAGGTAAATGTGTTTATTTTAAAAATTATTTTGTGCTAAATAATATGACAGCATTTTGTATGTATTGAGATAAGTGATGAGTGGAAAAGTAATGGGTAACATCTGTCAATTAGCAGCTTATTAATAAGGTGTGCCTGTATCAAGATGTTTTACTTCATGTGGGCGTTATTCATTGATGATTTTCCTTAAGACATCAAAATGATATCTGTTAAGCTGGGGTCACCCTATTTGCTGATAGTTAAAGAAAAAAAAAAAGAGGAGGGAGAGGCTCCTTATGAAGATAGTCGAATAAAGGAATAAGGATATGCTACAAAAACAGATGCCACTGATTTGCACTTCTGTGGATGGCATACATTAGCCAGAGGATAGACATTGTCCACAACTATGCATCACGTCTTGCAAGTTCTGTTGGACTGTTTGTGCCATCTCTGAGACCCAGTGCTTCCAGGTCTTTCCACTTCAGCTAGCTGCTACCAGTTACATGTATTGTAGGTATATACTCTTCCTTCACTGTTCCAAAAAAAAAAAAAAAAAAAAAGAGGGGGGTTAGAAAACTTTACTCATGCAACAAACTGAAACATTGTTCATTTTCAGGGTTGCCGCTAAATTATTAAAGATTCCTGTGTTACAAATGGCAAAAGAAGGGCCCCTTGCCTGTGTGGTAATGCTGTCAGGGCCCCCGCAGTTGTTGGCCCAGCTCATGGTGTATTACGCTGCTAGCATTTCAGCACTCTCGGGGGGATCTCTCGTCCTACCATCACGTCAAGAGTTAACTCTTTGTATTTTAGCTGTGTACTGCTATCAGTACCGCTCCTATGAAAACCTCACTTGACGTCATTTTTGAATCTTTGCGACTGTAGTCAAGCTTCAGTAAAAGTCAATAAGAACATTAGACTGTTGTCTATATTATTACTTGCCACTTCCTGCCAGCAATCTACCAATTCATTAGCAGAGAGTTTTGGAACTCTTGCTTGATTATTTATGCAGTCAATAGCAAGGCTGGTCTGCATTCATAATTGTTTGATTTTATGGCCTCTTCTTTAAACAAACATTGTCTATGGTAATGTGATGCCCTGATGGATGGGAAAGGTTTTGTCTGTGAATATCATTTAGATAATTAAAAATGACAGATGAAATCGCCCGCTGTCTTGACCTGTACTTTGTTCCCTCAGTGATGCTGAAGAGATGCTGATTGCTGTCAATCAAAACCCATTGGAGGTTTGTAAATTCTGGCTGCTGTGAACTCTGACCCCCACTGTTGATCTGAAATAGATAATAACCTTGAAATACTATTAGAATTTAAAAACAGTTTTACTAACGGGGCACAGTATATATTTCTCTTCCTCTAGAACACAGTTACTTAATGTCACTTCTTGCAATATCCAGAATTAAAGTACAATATGGTGTTTAGCAAAGCTTAATGTAACAAATCAGAGCAAAGATCTTCCTCTATAATCCCAAACTTTTGATTAGGATTCCTATTTTCTGGCTAGGAAAGGACAAAAACTTAAGCTTTTGCTACTTCATTGGCTATTAATGGTTAGAATTATTTGGCTCACTTTTACTAATTCTGTTGTTGAATGAATTATTTTCATGCTAGCATTATCTTCATTTCTGATATTTTTCATATTTATCTTATAAATCTTTTAAGTTGCTACTTTTCCCAAGCCAACAAAAATAACACAACTAGAATTTTGAAGACAGTAGAGATCCAAAGGCCAATGTTTATACCAAAGTTCTCAACAAACGTCTTCAAAACCTCAGGTCAAGAGATCAGGCTGATAAATGCATTTGCCTTGCAAATTGTTCTTTATCATTACCCAGACACTTAAAATATATTCAGAAGTCCCACCGGTATTTAAAATATGCATGGAGGTAGATGGTGATGGAAATGGAGGAAGAGATCACTCTCATTTCTCAATATAGGAACCATCAAACTAGTCAACAGCAAAAAATCATTAGCAGATTCTACAGGCTTGAAAATGATAACAAATTAGGCTTTGACAGTTTTTAGTACACAGCTTGTAGCAAACGTATATAATAGCAGCAGCAGTGCCGTAAGAGAATTGCAAATAGCAGAGATCTCTTGAAAGGTAATTGAAGTAGTGTTAGTTTTTCTACCAGAGAAACTTCTTTAGAGTTTAATGAATTTGTGAAGGGTCATATGAAGAGTTATTATCACTGTTTTGCATTTTGTAATCAGCAGATCCTTTAAAATAATATTAGTTATGTCAGTGCCTCAGTGACAATGGAAAATAAATATTATCATTCATATTTGGCAGTAGATTTGAGGGCATTTATCCAGAATCAACCATTAACTATCTAAGGATATTACTATTTTACAATTAAAGTTTTTTTTTTTCCTTTACCTTGGTAAATGAATGCTTTGTAAACATTACCACTTGGGATAAATCTCTTATTGCCGATAAAAGCTGGTTAATATAGTAAAAATAAATGTGACTATAAATATGAATATATATATACATATAAAACCTGTCCTTAAAATCTTAGCCAAATTCTACTTTTTCAGTAATGTCTTCCTTTTTCTTTCTAGTCCCCTGGGATGGCCTATTCCTCTGACATTTGTCATTTATTATATATTGCCTTATTAGTGCTTTCACTTATTCATTCATCCACTCACATCGGGTTTTTTTATTCATTAGTGAGTATTAATTAAAGATCATTTAGGTATCTGGCACTTTTCATAGCACCAATTATTCTGCGTTTTCATCCTATCTCCCCAGATAAATTATAAGCAAATGGACTTGAAGACCCAGTGTTGCCTTCATAGACTAGGTGCCTCCCTCTTCTGCATGAGTAACTGTCTCTCTTGAGGGGCTTTGCTCTTGCAGGTCCTCAGGTAGCATCTAATTAACCTTTGACATGGCTTTGTTTCACTTGGGTGTTGTAAGAATGAAGGGTCAGAAAGGGATAGTGAAGAGCCTATGAACTTTATTGAGACAACTAGCTTGCAAATTACGTTTTGCCCGGATTAGCAGGCTCTGTGGCAGCATCTGTAATGAAGGCTGAATCTTGGCTCAGATCATAAACATCACAACCGTAGCTGAATGAAGAACGAGATAACTCAACTCAGGTTCTATCCTAAATTCTCCCTTCCTTGTGCTTTTGACATAGTCTCATCTGATTTAATGGTAGAAATCCAGTCTCTATTTTCCTCGACTCTGAATAGGGCTAAGAATTATACACGTGAGATTTGTTTTTGAATTTTATTTTATTTATTTATTTTTTATACTATACATGTGAGATTTTCATTCAAGGAAAATATCTAATTTTACTTGGTCCTAGGTCAATTAAGTTTTTCATGGCAGAACTGTTATTTGTTTCATGATTAATTCATACCCCCTCTGCTGATAGTGTAAGTCTGTTTCATCAGGAGAGAAAACTATTTAGCTACTGAAAAGTCCTCACACTTCAAGTCGATCTATTCCTTCTTCTGTTCTTTGTGGTATCACATTCACAAATCATGCATAATCTCCTAAATACTGAAATCCTTGCAAAGGGAATTGTGTGCATATTTTATCTAACTTTTTTGGACTTCTTATGATGCTTAAAACATCACTGAAAGAATTTCAGCTGAACTTACTTCTTTATATTCACTATAAATTGAGGGTATGCATATAAGACATCTGTCCATAAAAACTGCTCCTAGTCTGACACAGCATACACAAATGCTTTATTTATGGGAATTTTATAACATTTAAACATATCCAATTATCAATTATTCCATGGTAACCTTATTTATATGCCTAAGATTTTCTTTCTGTCATACGATGTGGACACAAATATCAAATGGTTGTGTTACAACAGATTTTCACACTATAAGGGTAGTATATCAGATTTACAGGGAATTGTGAGCTTGCATTAAGAAGAAAGTACTTTCTTGCCTTTCAAAATCAGTTGTAATATTGACATCTAAGAGACCAATTTTTGCCAAATTCATGCCCGTTACAGATCCCAAACTTGCTGCTGACCCAGTTTTCTGTGTCTTACCTCCTGAAAGAGAATCTTGTAATTGGAGCTCTACAGAAAGATTGAGCTCCTGCTAATATTTGTTAAGTACTTACTAAATGCTAAGCCACACTACTAGGCACTTTCAAACTGACATTACCTCCTTTGTTCTGTGTTAAAGGCAACTATTATCCCCATTATTTATATGGAGAAACTACCCATGAGAGAACTTATGTAATTTGCTCCAAGTCCCACAGTTACCTAGCAGCAGAGCTGGGATTCTGTCTTTAATTTTCTGAATATAAATCCCAAGTTCTTTATGCTACGGCACTCTACTTCTAGATGGCTCCATTATATTAGCATTTTATTCTGATTAGTCTCTTGCACAAGGTTAATGATAATCATTTTTATTGTTGCAAGCAATTGCCACCGCATTATGTGTGCCAAGTTCTGTTCTGTCTCTTTACCTTATTTCAGTTGGTTTTCCCAAGAAATGTAGGAGACAAGTATTATATGTAATTTGGGGATGAGAAAACTGATGTTTAGAGATAAACTCATTCAAAGTACAAAGTGATCCAGCCAGAATTCAACTCCAGCTCTGCTGCTGTCCAAAGCGTATGCTCTTGCCCATCACACTCGGAGCCCTAGCATGTATGTGGTAGAGCAGGTGCTTGATCAGATGCCTTTGATGTCAGCTCCAAGAGTATTCAGTCCCACACACACATCAAAAATAGACACACGGGTCCTCTGGTTATTTAACTGAATTTAATCCATTTGGGGGGTAATTTTTGTTTGGCTTCATTTTACTAAGTTCAGCCAGACTGATTTATATGAAGCCTCCAATTATCTTTTCAGTATGCCCATGCCAGAAATTTTGTTAGGGAAACATTCTTTTCATTTCTCCCTCTTAGGGAGGGATGATTAAGAAAAATCAGGTGACGTGGCAGCTGTGTCTCAGAGAGAAGTTTTCTCCTACCTGATTATCCAGTTGTTTTGAGGATGGCAGTTCGCACTGCTCGGAGTAGAGTCTAATATCCAAAGATTAATAATTTTTTAGGAAGTTAAGTGAAGCAAACAGCACGCCACTCTGTGCAGGGGCCCAGTCAAAACCACATTGCCCAATTCTCCTCAGCTATTGGGAAGACAATTACTGAAACTTTGTTCATGTCAAGTAAATGAAGTTTGAATCCTCTGTATACTTAATTATCTAAGACTGAACCTTTGTTATTTTCCTTAAAAGAAAACCAGTCCAGGTAGCCCCATGGTATACGTTGGGTGCTAATTACTTCCCCAAATCTTAGTACTGCTTTAACTTGCTATTAGTAATATACTCTAAGTGTTATTTGGAGTTCTTAACATGCTTCTGTAAGAGCTTTCTCTTAACAAGAATGTTCATCTCTCCAGTCCACTTCTAGTTTACTGTTGACTTTTTGTCTCTAAACGTACTCTGGCTTTAAATAAGTACAGATTTTTAAAGATTTGTGATACAAATCTAAAAGTGTAAATCTATAAAATATTGAAAGCACTTTGCTCATGAATAAGGCCCATCTGTTCTTTGGAAATAGTATTTTTAAGGCTTCATCCCAGATAGCAAGGAGGGGTTGACTGGTCATTTTGAAGAGACTGAGAAAGTCTAAAATCACCAAAATTTATTTAAAGCACATAAACTCTACATTTGAGTACAAAGTGATTTTTTTTTAATTCTAAGGGATTCCCAAGGTTATATTTTGCTACAATATGAAAATCAATTGTGACAATAAAGGCCATGATTACAAACCTTTCACACTGTCCCACTGTGACAATTAGCTCCCAATTGTTAGACCGTTTGTTTATTAGAACATTAAGAGTTGGGACTGTCTTGACTTGTAACTGAAAATAGATTACTACTGAGGTACGTTATGGACCTAAAGGACATGCCACAGGGTGCTTTACTGGTTGAGGATGACCATATATTTCAAGATAATACAATTGGGTCACTTTTGATAGGTTTCAGGAGCATTGTTGTAAAAGATATCTAACAGGTGACTTTCCGCCAAACTCTGTCATACACTTGGTTTTCTTTAGTGAGAGCGAACTTTTAAAATAAGTGTATTGTTCCTGAAGTGAGTCTGACATACAGGCAGTATGATCAAAGTGATCGTTTTTTCCTTAGGAACATGGAGTGCTTGCCTCTTCTAGGAGAACAAGGTAAGGCCGACGTCCCTGAAAGTATGCAGGCTGTTTCCTAAAGAGCAACAAGGAGAATGGGGGAAAGCCTCCATTAAACTTTCAAAGAGACATATGTTTCAAACAGATTTGCTCAGCACTTACTCTCTCTGTAAGAGTGCAGGGGTTCTGTACATGTCTCTGCACCTGGAGATGGAAAACCACCGCATGCCACGAGGAAGACGGTATTACAAAGTTACACAAGAAATGCACTAAGTCCTTCCTAAAACATTGTCCTGAACTCCTGATTTGTTATAGTTGAAGTTTAGGTGTTCTCCCTCCCCCTCCCTCCCCACCCCACCCCCCGCTGCCCCGTGCCCTTTATCCCACTGAGATAAGCCATTTCTTTTCCTTTCTAAGTAGTTATTTTGATTAAAACAAAAAAAATTTTTAACTCACTAGCCTAAGGTCCAGAAGATTTCTTAGTATTTACTCTAAATCTATGTTCAAAGACAGTATCAGGTAGTGGTTAAGGGCATGCCTTCTAGACTCAGACTCCCTTTATTCAGTACCAGGCCCAGCTGTTTATTAGCTGTGTGACCTTATGCAAGTTGCTTCAATTCTTCGTGCCTCAGTTTCCTCAAGTGAAAAATGGAAACCTAACTAATACTTAGGAGAAAGCACTCAGAATAATAGTGGACACAGTCAGTGCTCTATGCATGCTAGCTACTATTACTTTTTTTTTACCCCAAATAATAATTTTGGTTACTTAAGACACTTTTTTTTTGAGGCTTATAAGCAAAAAAATATATATATTCACTGTTTCTGATAATTAAATTTGTTGTGTATTTTCTTCACTTTTTAGCATTTTATAAGATTTTTTAAGTATTTTTAAAGATAGCTCTTAAAGTCCATTTTAGACTAAATATCTTTTGAAATTTATCATCACACTTGTCATTAGAAGGGATTAATGAAATACCCAAATCTAAGTACTCAGAAACTCCAGAAATAATATTCAAATTCTAAGAAAAGAAAACGTCTTCAGGGACATAATAACAAACGTTCACCTGCAGGTGTGGAAATCTTACACCTTATCCTCGTAGAAAATCCAAGGCAAGTTCTAACTTGTTGGGGCTATAAGAGAAAGAATAAAAAACCATTCTGGCCTATATGGGTTTATTTTCAATCTAATCTAAATCTCACAGCATTGGGGCTTCCCTGGTGGCACAGTGGTTAAGGATCCGCCTGCCAATGCAGGGGACACAGGTTCAAGCCCTGGTCCGGGAATATGCCACATGCCGTGGAGCAACTAAGCCCCTGTGCCTCAACTACTGAGCCTGCACTCTAGAGCCCGTGCCCTGCAACGAGAGAAGCCACCGCAATGAGAAGCCCGTGCACCACAACGAAGAGTAGACCCCGCTCGCCGCAACTAGAGAAAGCCCGCGCGCAGCAACAGAGACCCAACGCAACCAAAAATAAATAAGTAAATAAAATTTATTTTTAAAAAATCTCACAGCATTAAGGAAAGGCTAAGACTGGTGATTGGTCTTGCTGTGAAATTATTCTGCCAGATAAATTAATGGACCTAATTAACAAGAGTATAAACAGCTCTAGAAAGAATGTAGACCGGAATTTAGATAAACAACGTAGCCAGAGACATTCTTAGTTCAACCAGAGGAAAGTTTAACTCTGAAGGTCTCTTGCCTATTCTAGACAAGTCACATTCAGTGGCATTTGAAAACTTTTTGTTTGTTTGTTTGTTTGTTTTTGCGGTACGCGGGCCTCTCACTGTTGTGGCCTCTCCCGTTGCGGAGCACAGGCTCCAGACGTGCGGGCTCAGCGGCCATGGCTCACGGGCCCAGCCGCTCCGTGGCATGTGGGATCTTTACGGACTGGGGCATGAACCCGTGTCCCCTGCATCGGCAGGCGGACTCTCAACCACTGTGCCACCAGGGAAGCCCTGGAAACATTTTTAAATAGAGGAGATGAATGGGTGGGTGGGTGTGTGTGTGTGTGTGTGTGTGTGTGTGTGTGTGTTTGCAAATAGGAAAAAAATTGTCACACCAGGCATTTTATTTATTTCTATCTAGGATTCCAGTTTCATCAAATTCGACCAGGGTTGGGATCCAACTTATATATTTTACGTCCTTCCATTTATGGTGCTTTTCTTTTCACTTGAAAAGGGATTCGTAAGTGGAAAGAAGTAGCCTCATTAGATTTCATACCCATTAGATGGTGCAGAATGCAAGTTATAACGGGTCTTTTGTAATTTGCTAGTGAGTTAGCATACTGAGGCTGCTTTCAAGATGTTAGAAAATTATCTTTTAGAAGTGATTTACCCTTTCAGAGCCTTATGAAAAACAGTCCTGAGATATACCTTGAGAGATTTGTCGATCTAATTGCAGAAATCTGGCAAGTCTGAAAATCAGATTTCCACTTTCAAGCTTTGGTATTCAGAGGCCCCTGCGGAGGGAGCAGGGTGAGAGGTGTTTGTTGCCCTGGCCCCGCCGCTTGCTATCACGGGTTTCAGGAACCCACCCAGCACTTCCAAGGAGTGTTACACACAGCTACCTTATTCTCGGGAGATTGGACCTTTAGGTACTCGTTAGGGAAGTGTTAAATAGAGGAAGCTATAATTTGGTGGGTCCTGTTCTTGAATCTTTTGAGACTACATTAGGAAAACATTTAATTAGTCATGTCATGCCACCGTCAGTGTGGACTCCGGAGTCACATTCTACTCTGGCCCCGGCTCTGTTGCATGTTTGTGAGCACACTTCATTCCTCATTGTAAACCAGCGGTCCCCAACCTTTTGGTACCAGGGACTGGTTTCTTGGAAGACAATTTTTCCACGGACCGGGGCTGGGGTGCGGGGAGGGATGGTTCAGGCAGTAATGCCAATGATGAGGGAGCAACAGAAGAAGCTTCCTCGCTCACCTGCCACTCACCCCTGCTGCGCGGCCCGTTCCTAACAGGCAGGGGACCAGGACTCCTTTTGTAAACATAACAATAGAGCCTGTGGTGAGAGGAGGGTGGTATTTTGAAGATTAAATGAGATCTATATGAAGCACCAGTCAATCAGAATTAGTTACTTTAAAATATATCTATTTAGTTTGTTACTGTTAAAGGCTTTTGTGTAGTAACAGTAGCACGGACAAACAAACAAACAAACAAAAACCGCCTCTTTCAGCTGCACCAGCTGGTCCCACCACATAGAACTTTGAAAAGTATACAACCACCCAATACGCTGTCCAAAGGCCTTCATTACTGCAAGTCTTTGGTGGAAACACTCTCCTTAGCTGGGTAGCATGGAGCCCCAAGGATGGCAACAACATGGGAATCAACTCTATTGGGGGTTAACAGCCATATGCTTTATTTAAGTTGGAGAAAAAAGAAATGTAACCTATCTTCCTGTGGCCTGGAAGAGTCCACCAAAGATCAAGGCATATCCCTACAAACAGATATCCATCTAGAAAAGCCATGGCTGGCCTCATATCCACTGAGTCATGCAATCCATTACCCAGTGCACATTCTAGTCAGAAAGTCCTTTGGTGTGTCGAACTTAAGCGTCTCATGATAACTAAGTTTATTTCTGCTTCTCTGATAATTGAAGTCCCTTTCAAAACCAGTAGTTACTCAATTTAGTGGTACCTTTGTGCTCCAAGCTCTTCACTGTTTTCTTTTTTTTTCTTCTTTCTTTGAAAAATCCCAAACTATCAACAATAAATCGGTACCTTTCTCCAATCTCCTCAGTATCAAACTGAGACTTTAAGTAATGTGACCACCAAGGCATGGGTTGAAGGAAGTAATACCCTTTGGACCTGGGCAACCTCTAACTATAGTTTTGGAAATGCTCCTCTAATTAGGGTGAGTTAGATGATGTGAGAAGTCCCCTCAGACCCTCACTTTCCACTGAGCCAGCTCTGGACTTGGCTAGCAGGCCTACACAGTCACCACCAGTTTCCCCTGTGTGGCTGAGAAAGTCTACCCATCCTTCATGGTCACAATCCTTCCCCTCTCTCAGGTCAGGGAGAAAGAAAGCTTAAGAATCATCAAAATGACCTCTTCCGTGGCCTCCCCCTGACTCACCACCCTCAGGGGGCACAGTCAGTTTTCTGCAACTCCACCATTATCCTGTTATTCTTAGATTTACTCATTTATGCGTTCCCTCAACGATTATCATGTGTCTTCTGTATGCCCAAGTGCTGGCTGCAGAGACCGTCAGCACTGGCCCAAGAGCCGCAGGAGTCCGTCGCTGCAGAGAAGCACCGTGTTTTGACAAGGGCTACTAGGCAGTTGTTCATGTGTGCTAGTTTGGTGGCCGATCAAGGTCCAGCAAATAATATGAGGGAGAGAGTCTCCAGCTCTCACTGTGTGGAACAGGGCTGGAGAGTAATGCGTCTGTGCCACTGTAGGTGAGCACATTCAGAGTGTATGCTGAGACCTGGCGTTGGCTGGGGCTTAAGAATTTCTAGATCAAAGAGGAACCTCAGGAGAGATCTGTGAACAATAGAAAGTCACCAGACAAAACCTTCAATCCCAGTTTTCATTTTTATCAGCATTGCATTTCCCTACAATTGCAGCACTGTTTTTTTTAAAGGAATGTTTCCAAAGCCACAAAGCTTTGAAACATTAAAGAGAAATAAATGAACCAGAACTTAGAAAGTTAGCTTGCTCACAAGAAAATTGTAGGGTTCTTTTTCATTTGAAATTAATGTAAAGGCATTTCCCCAAGTACAATGAAAGCTTATTTGTTTGTTTTTGTAAATAGGCATTTAAAAACAAAAAAGAGCATAAGAAACGTGTACCTCACTCTTTGATGTTTAGCAGGAGGTTTGTGATTTTTTTTCATAACTTAGGCCGAAGAAAAATGCAATAGTACAATACATCACTGATACAACAGTCTGATAGATTTATAAAATGTTTAGTGAATGTATTCTGCTTAGACCAGCAGGAACACCTGCTTCCATTATTCCATCACTGATAAAATGGTAAATAGCTTATGTCAGTCATGCAGCTTGCATAAAGCCACATAGTTTACTTCTGGGGTTGGTCATTTGTATGGAATTCTATGGGGTTTGTGTTCAATCTCTTCATTAAATGACTCAGTAAAATTATAGGATCATAAATGGACAGTGACACCATTTTAATCTTTGTTCATTTTATCTTTTCTATCCACTCCCCACTCTTGACTGCACTTCCTCCAGTATAAACTAGAAGGTGCACCTTCAGGGATTAACTGGTATTGTTGTCCATGGGTAATGGTGGGCATCCAGATGGTCAGTCTGATGTCATTTCTTTATTTTTTTAACCAGAGGAGTTTGACTTCTCTCCTGAGCAGTGAGAAGTATAACTTAGACTCTGACAGGCCTATATCCTCCCACTAAACAATTTAGTTAAGCAGTAACCACCAACATTTAAGAAGAAAACATGCAACCGTATTCAAATGTCATAAAGATGTTGCTGTAAAGTAGCAGTAACCATCGTGCTCAATGTTCCTTCACTAACCTGGGAAGTACGGGCAGGAGACTAAAGGAAATGGGAGGACACATTTTTTTTCTAACTGAAACCACCCTCCTATTCTAGCTGAAAGGACTGACAATTTCCACCACCAAGTCAAAGTAGCACCTGCTTTTTCATACTTTCCTTGGACTGAGGGAATGAAACCAAGTCCTTCGTAGAGGTGTGAAGTTCTTGTTGGTGTACCATGCGTGGCAGGTATTCTGCTTTTTTTTTTTTAAGAGACTAAGAAGGAAAAAATAATTTAATGTTGAGTCATTACCCTTTTACTTTCTTGGCTTATGGAAGGGGCCTCTGTTAGCCAAGGTGAAACGCAGGGCATCGAATGAACTAGAATTTTGCTGATGGACTGGGTAGCACCAGCAGGCAGAATTCACCCTTGTTAAGACAGAATTCTGTAGTGGGTACTGCTTTTTTTCCTTTTACTTTCTCTTTAGGTCCTATGGCTAACTAGACCAGTAATCTCAAATATTCTTTATTCTTTTTTTTTTTTTTGAACAGTAATTGTTTTATGTTTTCAACATAGAGCTTATATATTACCTTTTAGAATGCCATGACACTTTAAAAAGTTTTAAATGTTTATAAAGATATAGCTAGGGGCTTCCCTGGTGGCGCAGTGGTTGAGGGTCCGCCTGCCGATGCAGGGGGCGCGGGTTCGTGCCCCGGTCCGGGAGGATCCCGCGTGCCGCGGAGCGGCTGGGCCCGTGAGCCATGGCCGCTGAGCCTGCGCGTCCGGAGCCTGTGCTCCATGGTGGGAGAGGCCACAACAGTGAGAGGCGCGCGTACCGCAAAAAAAAAAAAATATAGATAGATAGATAGATAGATACTTATATTTCAAACCCTTCTGAAGTATAATTTTATTGAAGCAAAGAATAGTATGTCAAAGAATAAGTTAAAGCAAACTACTTTAACTTGCTCCAAACCTTCCAATGCCAATGGCTTTCCGTCTTTATCTATTTCTAACTCAGAATAAATCAGTTCATAATAAATATTTTCCTGTTCACTGAGATGCATGCCCTTTTAAATTGGTGATTGTGTATTTACAGCTTTGGCTGTCACATTCTGGAATATTAATTAGAGGCCACCTAGTCCATATATCCACATTTAACCATGCTGAAAGAAGTTGTATAATGGGGACTTTGTGAAAATGCCGTAGGAGTTTATGGAGAATGATAGACTGTGCCCTCTGGAATGAGAATTATGTATAGTTTACTCAGTTTCACTCAATCGAGTCAGGCATAAAATGTATTCAGCAGGTTATGATACAGAGATTCTTCTCCCTGAAAGATGAGTAATGTGAATAAGGGAATTTTCCTGATCCGGTCCAGTCTTTGTCTGTCTGTCTTACATTGCTCCCATTTTCCCATGTCTGTATTGTAATGCCTGCGTCTATCCTTGGGGCCTGTTTGTTAAATCCAGAGAGTTCTTAGTCTCTGCTTTTGCATCTGTGCAACGCTTGGTCTTGATTAGTTGATTTCCACAGAAGGCTTTGCTTCCAGTACGCTCTGCACAGTGTTGGCTGCCCGCTTTCCTCTTTGATGGGAATGACTGAGGATGGCCGCATGTTGTTGTAGCTCTCTGTTTCAAGTATCTGGATGATCTGGGCCTGTAAGCTTTGTCAGCTGCATCCTTTCTGCACTGTCAGCATTCAGCACCACTGTGGCATGGGGCAAGTGTTTCGAAGCCCTTTAGGCAGGAAGAGGCCACTTCTGAACAAAATAAGAGTTGAAATTGGATCTCCTGTGGGACAGAGCCATGATGCTATTGATGAAGGATGTTTTCCTCCTTTCCCTCACCTCAGAAGTAATTTGTAAGTGTGTAATTCAGAAGTGTTTAATACTCCTATGCATTGACTAATAAATAATAAATGTAAATCAAATGAACTTGAATGAACCCATGAAGCTGATTGCTTCTTTATACAGTGGTGGGGTTTGACCAGACCATGTCTTTGCCATAGAAGGCTTTCATGAGGTGACCCCTAATCTCTTCTACTAACTCCAACTTTTAGATAAGCCTGACTCTTTCACATTCTTTTATGGGTATTTTGCTTTGTCCTAGGAAAACATTTACAGAGCTTCTAGCAAATCCCCTCTTTAAAAATCTCACAGCATTTATAGGAGTATGACTAAAATTCATCACAGATTTCTTTTTCCACGACAACAGGTGACTTGGATTAATGTATCGAAAAGCCATTTGCCCCCAACATTCCAGTGCTCCGTTCGGCAGTCTTCTCTTGGATGGATAGCATTTAACTCAGTCTGTTAATTAGGGTACCTTGCACTAACATTACGTTTTCAGAGAGCTGTCTATGAGAAGGTTCCTTCATAGAAGGGTTACTCATTCATCCACAAATAAGAAGAATAAAAAAAAGTCGTGTGTTCATTTGAATCTGAGTAGGTACCTCCGTCATTATTTTATTGCATTAGCCAACCCTTCTGACACACAAAAAAAATGCTAATACAAGCGAGATCTAGTAGTCTTCATTGCCATAAACTTTCTACCCAGATAATATGAGAAATGAAGGAGAAGAATATCTTTCAAAAGGGAACTGTCTAAAACCGAAATATGTGAAGTAAAGTAGATGTCTTCAGTGTCATGATGAGAATATACATCGCAAATTAAGCCTTTCTTCTTGAAACTGGTAGTTGGAAAATACTGAGCTCTGCCCTGCCACATCTGCCCTCAGCACAATGGTCAGCAAGTATGAGTATGTGGGTAGAATAGAGTGTAAAAGGGTGGGAGAGAAGGGAAAGTAAAGTAAGAATTGGAAAAAAAGATAAATTATCAAGAGCAAAAAAAGATCTCTCCTGCTTTGCTAGCAACCCCTGTTAAGAGTCAGGAATCTATGGGCCGTGGAGGTCCCTGACCTCAGTATCTGTGACTCTGGAAGAAGCTGACTAGTGCTTTTTATACCTCATGGGCATCTGGCACAAGGATGCCGGGAGGAAGGGGCAGTGGATAATTCTGGGCCAGCTGGTTTCCTTCAGCCCTTCATTCATGTCTTCCCTCATTCAGAAGAGTGTAATCCAAGTGTGTCTCTTCGTTTAGTCAGATCTATTCGTTAGCAAAGTCTTACTCAAAATGGCATTTCAAAAGACAAAATCAAAAGCACAGCGTAAAGCTCACAGACTGCTCGCCCTGATAGGTTTCCCTCTGTGTTCACACCTGAGGGCAGGGTGTGGGGGGAGAACAGGGGCCAGGCACACTGGTTTTAACCAGCTACTCCATTTCTGTAACCCAGCATCACAATTATAAATACCTTCAGAGACTGTGCTTGGAGGGGCAGACCCTTCTAATGACTTGTTAGCTTAACAATAAACCATTGAAGCTACTAATTTGCCTATAAACACACTATCCCCCTGGAATTGCCCTACACAGTACAGTTCAAAGGGCCTAATAATTGCCCTGTTCTTTTATATGGAACTGTTTCAACCCCTGCTGAGACCCAGAAGATTAAGAATATAAAGGGAAATAAAGCTTCATTCCCTGTAAACTTGGCTCAAGACCTACAAATGATCTGTGGTCGCTAATTGAACTCTTTTATTTCCCCATCACTGAATCTCTTCAGTGGATGATGCATTTACGTGGGTTTCTTTTCTCCCCTCCACTAGATGATGTGTCCCAGTCTAGAGGCAGTGTCATCCTTTGTAACTCCCTGCAGAACTTAGAAGGCCATTGCAAAGACTCACTGAATATTCTTCTTGACTGTAGAACACCCAGGAAAGTTATTTCTTCCATTTCCGCTGGACCTAGCTACCTTCTGGTCTCTACGGTCATTGGTAATAGTTTTACAGCTCCTGAGAAGAAACGTGTGAAGTCATTCCTTTTGAACTGGCATGTCCTTTATTTCCAAAACATATCCTTTGATCTCCAGGTCTAAGTAAAAGCAACTCTTCTGTGGCACCTCTGGGTAAATTTCTTCCAATTTTTTATACATCTTAAAGAGAATATATCCTGATATTAATCACCATAAGAGAAAAAGAGAGATATTTATTGATGTGACATATGATGTCACAACGACATTATGAAAAGGAATTTCTTCCTATTTTTAGTATTATGTTGAATTGTATGATTTATCAATTTTAGGTCAAAAACATCAAGTATCAGCAATGGCATATGGTTCAAATACTAGACATGAAAACTGGCTGATTCCCAGTTTAAATGTCTTTCTCTTGCGGAAGTACAAACGAATAAATTGCCTCTTACTCGCTTCTTAAAATTTTCAGTGCCTCTATTTTTCTCTGCTTTCTATCATCTCTACTTTTCTCTATTTTTTTCTCCCAGCTTCTTTTTGGAATGAATATGACTACTAAACACATATCCCTAGAGACTGTGGCCTTTCCCTGCCCATCTAATGTGAGGGAGAAGTCGATCTAACCACAGATGAACACTTTACTGCCTTTTTTTTTTTTTTTTTTTTTTGGCCAGGATATACTCAAGAAACAAATAGTATTGGTAAGATGCTTCTCAGCTGCAGTGAATCTTTCACATGGGTGGCTAAAATGAAAAAGAAAAGCAAAAAGAAAACCCAAACACCAAATAAGTTCTGACTTAGCAAAATCAATGAATTTTAGGGCATTGCTTCCTTGATTAAGGTTTACTTGTAAGCCGGCAGAAGATAAGAAATTCCAGTGTGGAAGTTACTGGAATACTTACTACTCCTTGTGTCATTATTTATCACTATAGAAACATAATTCTTAACTTTTAAAAATTGCTAATTGTAAGGTGTTGTAAGTGTACATGACTTCTTTCAGGCAAGGAACTATGGAGATGAGTATCCTTTCCCAAATTTTACCCCTGATTTATCAGTACTAGATTGTCCTCATTTGTAAAATTAAATTATTAAAACTTGACTGATTATTAGGAGTTGTGTCTCCGAGTCTTCATAGCTATTCATTTAACTTTCCCTGCAAGAGTTGGGTTCTTTCCAATCAGATTGCTCTTGGTTAAGGCATGGTAGAAAAACAACTCCAGGTTGAATATTTCATCACTGGCCAAATGGTTACGGATCGTCCCTGACTCAACCTTGTCCTAACCCGTGTTTGCTCTCATGCCGTATACATGGAAAGGGGAGTACGTAACTCTGCCCTTTTCTTTATCTGTTCTTTCTGGGAAACAGCCAAACATCCTTTCATAATCAAATACTTGTATATCCGCAGGCCACTGGCCACCGTCCATACATTTATTGGTCATTGAACACCTTGCATGAGGTAATTTTCAATTATCTTATTAAACCAGAACAGGAATCTGGTCATGCTTCCTTTGATTATAAATGTAGCTCACGTTCTTATTACTGTTAATAGCAGTCCTCGTGGGGTGCCAGCGGTTTTCTGGGCACTGTCCCATAGGAAATGCTGTCCTGTGCCCTTTGTGAAGAAAGCACCAGGAACAAAAATGCTGAGGACAAGACCTCACTCAGTCATTGTTTATTTCAGAGGAGAAGGCCTACGATTGCACGGAACCAATATGATGGTGGTGTTTTATGGAATGACAAAAGTTTTTGAGGTTTCTGTCATATAGTCTTCGGGAGGAAGGTGGAGAGTGTAGAATACCTTGACAGAAAATGACTAGCGGTTATGTCGTTGATACAGCTTTATCTCTGAACACAGATGCTTATGCAGTGGCAAAACTATCAGACCAAGCGATATTGGGGAGTATAAAACTTATCCCCCCCCAGGGTGTCTAAGTTCTCCCCACTGATAGAATCGTTTAAGTATTTCCTATTTTTGACTTAAATACTTCAATTACTTTATGCACCAAATAATTTCAAGAATAGGGTCCGTACTATTAGCTACAGGTGATTGTTTTTCTTTTTAAAGTAAAAAAAAAAAAAAAAAAAAATCAGGCAATTGTAAGTTTGTGGGGAGAGGAGTTGAGGAACCCCATTTAGTGATTCTGAGATTGTTCAGAAGGATAGTAGCCAATATGAGGAACAACAATATAAATTGAAAATTTTAGTGCCTGTAATGGGAATTTATCACAGAAGACTCTAGTGGCCTTTATACTGAAAACAAAAAAGGACCATAACAAAAAAAAATTTGATCCTATATGAACTATAACTGCGTATTATATATGTTAGAATAGGTGTTTTAGAGTAAAGAGATAATATGGGGTTTGTTTCATCCTTAATATACAATTTTAGTTTTCATTACTACATTTTCATCACTTTAAAAGATGACAAATCATTTAGCTCTCTCTTTAATCTCATTTTTTCATTAAAGCACTAAATAGGAAAAAATGGAAGACAATCTAATTAAATATTTCTTTGAACTATGTCTTTTGTAATGTGGGAAGCAAGTTTATTCAGATCACCAGCTTAATTTGCAAGTGGAAAGAAAAAGTGCAGAGAGTTTAGTGCGATTCATTCAGAAATCATGATTCCAGCAGAGTCTGTCTCTGAGCCTTTATGCTTTGCCCCAATTGACCTCTACAGAAAGGAGTAAGAAATGGACTTCCAGAGCCTACTAGAATGGAGTTGCATCATTTCATACCCTAAGTGAATTTTACCAAAAAGCCCAGCACAGCAAGCAACTAGAGGGGCTATCACTGCTAAAACACTGGCCACCTTAAATATTTTGCAAGGAGTTGATGTGCTAAAGGGAAGAATGCATCAAGTTCTAAACGACTGGCCTACGTTACTGCCCTCTTTGTAGCTCTTAACGTTAACAATCCCAAGTTGAGTTGCTATTTGTTTTTCAAAAATCACTACATAAATGAAATCAATTTATAATATTTATAAACGTATTTCACTAATCCTTTTCTGGTCTAGTGTCATGAAGCTGCATAAGTCCAAGGAATTAAAAATAATAAATAAAAGAAACCCTTAAAGGAGTCTTCCTATGGTACTAAAATTTACCAACTGTGACCAAGCTCAGGCGGCTTTTCTGCTCATAGTTAAACTCCAGTGACAAAGGTTCCTGAGGCTTAGATCGGATGAAGTACATTTGACTTATTTAAACTTTTGATGATACTCTTCAATTTTGATATTATTCATCCATCCTTTTCACATCTGTCACAGTATTTCAGGCTCTTTTTCCTCACCCTCAAATGATTGCTACGTACTCCTAAATTGTCCCCTGTCGTTCTGCCTTCATGTGCTGGTTGATTTAATCCATCCTAGACGTAGTCCTTGGGTTAATAACTAGTATGTGCTCATTATTTTTATCATCTACTGGTTTAGACAGCAGAAAAATCATTACTCTCCACTGCAGTCCAGACTTCTTTTGCAGACATCCAAGACTCCTTCTGTGAGGTCATCACAAAGATGGGTCCAAACCCACCTTCTGGCTCAGGGTGGTTTGCTCACTGTTCCTGATCTCTTGTGGATTTCAGTGATGTGCCTTCAGAGCCTAGACTTAGAGTCAGTCCTTCTTAGGGCTTCAGGTTACTACTCTCTGTTAGCTGGAGCTCACGCTTTGGCTGAAACCAAGTTGCCATCTAGATTCTAGCCCAGTGTTTCTCAACCCGGGATGATTTTGCCTTCCAGGAGACATTTAGCAATGTCTGCAGACATTTTTGTTGGTCATGGAGTGGGGACTTGCGACTGGCATCTAGTGGGTAGAAGCCAGGGATGCTGCTGAACACCCTGTGATACACAGGACAGTTCTCAAAATAAATTTTCTAGCTCAAAATGTCAATGGTGCCAAGGTAGAAAACTCTTTAGCCCTATTGCTAACGTACGATTTGTCTAATCTCAGACCAACTCTTTGAATACAGTTACCTGCCACTTCTTCGTATGCATTGCTTTTTCCCCCACCTCTTTGTCTTTGCTTCTGCTATTTTTTGTTTGGAATATCTTCCCAACCATCTATGAGTGCTGTAACCTGGTGATATTCTGCCCATTCTTTCAACTCGGCTAGATGCTATCTACTTCAAAACAAACAAAGACTTCCTGATTATTCCATTTGACAGTGTTTAGTTTTTTTCTTGTCTGATACTTTTATGGCAAACCACCTTGTAGGGTGGTTGTGTCTATGTCTTATTTTCCATCCTAAATATTTAGACGTTGTATAGCTCAATGTACAATATGAAGCCAAGGTACAAGGCACCCAAGGGCTTTTGACTCTCTGTCTGTAGAGTTTTGCATATTTTTAATCATAGCAGACTCAGAACTTAGAATTTATCTTTTTTTTCCACCAAACATTATAGTATGTTTTTTTTACACTGCTACAGTCTCTAAAATTACTTTTAATAACTATATAATACTCAATCAAGTTGATATACCCTAATTTACTTAACTAGTCTCTTACTTTTAAGTTACCTGGATTTTATTTCTTGATAAAATAAGTAATAAAAAAATTGCATATCTTTGGTATGTAGCTTTTTCTCCTTTCATCTGCAGTATTCCCTTTGAACCGATTCCAAGGAATGGTCCAAATGGTCTGGCATGTTTTTATTGCTAGTGATTTGTATTGCCAAAATTATTCCAAAGTGATTTCTAGTTTAAATTGCCAGTGACGATGTTTAAGGAAACCATATACGTGAAAGAGTCAGAAAACCTAAGTTCAAGTAACATTCTGGTCCTCACTAATTATATGATCTTAGGCAAACCACTTAATCTGTTTGATCAGATTTTCTTACCTGTGGAATGGGGATAGTAAACCTGCATCATAGGACCATGAACATTAAATCAGATAATGTCTTCGGGGGTAAGTTGTAAACCATAAAATTACCAATGTCTATTCAATAAATATTTAAAGACTTTATATGCTAGGTGCTGTACTAAGAACTAGGGATACAGAGATGAACAGAGTCTTGGCTTCAAGGAATTCTCAATGTAGTGCTGTATAATCATCAAAACGTTAATATTTTAGGTACAAAATTGAGAAGAAATTACCTTGTATAAAGTATAAGGAATTGAAAATAAAGGCAGTCCATGTAATAGGAGATACAAGTATGGAAGCCCACCTATTTATTAAGATCATTGTTAGATTTCTTTTGATCCCACATAGCCAGTTTATTCTCTCTAGCCTACATCAGAGCTGCATTTCCTTGCTGGAATATATTTTTAGTGTTTCTTTTTTTTTTCTTATATGTTATGACAGCACTTTCCTTACTGCTATACTCAGATGTAAATTTATGTTCTTCATTTTTTTTATTTTCTGGGAAAATTTGAAGCATTTTTTAAAAAGTTCCATTTGCTACTGATGTTATTTCTCTATCCTTTTGTGAGCATGGGTCTCCAGAAGCTGCATGAGGGCATGGCCCCACTTGTGGTGGTTTTGTGACTCTCTCATCGAGACCGCTTTGCTTCAGAGTAACTGAGAGTATTTAGGAACTCCAGCGTCCTTAGATCTATCTTTTGGAAATAGATATTGATTTTCCTGCCTTTGAGTATAAAGGCCCAGGTTGAATCCTTTAGCTCCTCATCACCCAGCTTGCTGGGCATCAGAGGCTGAGGATATGGAAGTAACTACAGTAACATACATCAGAAGTGGCAGTGTACCAAACGTAAAATAGATAGCTAGTGGGAAGCAGCCGCAGAGCACAGGGAGATCGGCTCGGTGCTTTGTGCCCACCTAGAGGGGTGGGTTAGGGAGGGTGGGAGGGAGACGCAAGAGGGAAGAGATATGGGAACACATGTATATGTATAACTGATTCACTTTGTTATAAAGCAGAAACTAACACGCCATTGTAAAGCAATTATACTCCAATAAAGATGTTAAAAAAAAAAAAAGAACTGGCAGTGTAAGGAGTGCTGGTGTGAGCGCAGTGGGACAAAAGTTCTGGCCTAAGGACTTGAAGCCACAAAAACAGATGGTTCATGAGCAGGGGCGGTTTACGGGGATGAAGATAATAAAAAATGTCACTGTATCTTTTATGTGCCCCCAGAAAAGGCTTTAGACTGTTAGACGGCAAAGTGTCCTGCCTGATCTAAATTCTACTCTCAGCTACTTGATTGACTTCATCCGATCTAGGATCTTCAGGGTTTTAGAGAAAAATTCCCTTCTTTCTGGATTGCATTCTGGAGTAAAGCCCATCACATTCCAACCTCTTCCCTATTATTGCTGTTAAAACACACCTGTAATTACTGACTCATTCTTTTCATATTTAGTCATAAATGAAAATCAGCCTTCCTCTTTTGATGAACATATTCTTTCCCTCATCTTTATTTTTCTCAGAATCAAGTGAAACAGATTATGTCCTTAGAGGCCCATGCTATGTGGATATTGCAGTATTTCCAGGCATTTTACTTATGTGTGCTAATGAAAAGAGAGCAGGTTTACAGACTGCAAGTAGATAGGAAGGAGTAGAGACATTAGGTTAAAGTACCTCCCACTATTCATTCTAGCAACAAACATTTGTCTTTTCCCTACTCTGAATTAGCAAAAAATGAGGAAACAAGTTAAATTGGTGGAGAGAAGTAGAAATCTTTGTTAATCTCTTGTCTCTTCTTAACTTATTTTAGTGTTTCAGATATGAAATTAAATCACAGGGCATCCCTAAGAGATATAATGAAGGGTACCAACCTTATTATAAACCTGGAGCATCAATTAGTAGCTTCCTTCAGTTATGTCATGAGTAGTTCAATGACGAAAGAGGTACAATTCAACCTCTGATTGAAAATCTTAAATTCCTATACCAAGCACTACCGCTGCAACATTCCTGTCTTTTGCCCATTACTGACAGTTTTTACATCAAATCTAAGAAACAACTGAGACATTCATCTACAGTCCTTTCCAAACTTGTAATCTATTGCAGAGCTTTTCTTTATATTTTCTTTTGAGAATTTAATTATTGATTTCTGGCAAGTGTTGCCCTGAAACAAAATACTATACTAGAAATGCTGCCTTCTCAGAGAAGAGTACTTGGGTCATCTGGGGACAGCAGTGGGGTTAGATGTCCTGGTGGTGGCAGGCAGGGCAATTTGATGCTGACTCTGTCTTCTTCTTAAGAATTACTGGTTTACAGAAACCGATTAAGGTAGTACAGAATTGCCTTTAGGGCTTAAAGGTTGTGGAGTTTAAGGTAAGAATAGATAAGAAATTTAAATGGTAGAATTCCCTTCTTCCCTCTCCTGCTCTCCAATCCCTAAAATACACCAAAGGAAACTTCTCTGTTACTTATGAAATATGAATCCACTGTCCTCATTTTTCCTGAAACTTGTCAAACGCCCAAATTTCATCAGCAAATCTATTTTGTAACCAAGGTTCATAAGACTACACTTATGCCTGCACGAATGTTGCTCATGCCTTAGATGGGCAACCTGCATGCAGAGTCTTAGAGTTGGATTTAAAGGATTTCAACCTTCCTCCATATAATCCCATCAAGTTTATCTCTAATCTTTATCTATAAATAGAAGCTTTCTCATTCTGTTAACCTTGTTGAGGAGATTCCATTCTTATCAGGTAGATTCTTTACATTATTCTACAGACAGAATTTGGGGGGCTGGGGGGGTCTCACATTGGCCTCATTGAAAAATCCATGAACTCTGCAGGACGTAAACCCACATAGGCAAAGGAACCCGCACCCCCCACCCCCCACCCAAAAAAAAGAAGAGGAAAGAAAAGGAAAAAACGATCAAAACCTTCTTTTCCCCGTCATTCCTGGGTTGTACCTTTTCTAGCCTTTAAGCTTAACTTAACTACATCCTTGCCTCTGAGCAAGCCTTTTATTTATTTTTTGTCCTCTCAAATCTTCTTTCTGTCCAAATTTTATACTACTCTCTTCAAAGCCCATTTTGCCTGCAAGGAGATTGTTCTGATATTTTTAATCCTACAGTATATTAAACACTTGTTTCACTCTTCTCTCCGTAGTATTCTGTATGTAAATCACCCTGTATGTAAATCACCAGCGCACACATAGATACTGTAGTCCAGTTGAGACATAGAGCGGATCTCCTATAGCATCCCATTGAGTAATCTGTATAAAATGCTTCTCGTCTTCACTGCGGTTTCTCCATAGCACAGCTCTCTCATATTTTCCATCCAAGATCATTGTGGTCCTACGTGTAAACATTTCTCAGACTGCCAGTTCTATGTTTCTGACTCCCCCTGCTTTCTATTCAGGCCATTCATCTCTCACCTTGACAGTATATATCCTTTACATCCTATAAGATGATGCTTCAAATTGACCTTTTCTAGAATATTTTCCTTGATGAATCCTACCTCTTTCAAAAACTATTTTGAGTTTGGTTCCCTTTAACACTTATTGCTGCTATGTATAATATAGGCTTGCATGGATTGAAGTTTTATACTTATTTGCTCTTTTAGATTGTGCAACGTCCAAGTTTCTTTCAGCTCTCAAATTCCATACAGCTCCTAGGATGTCTTTGTTTCCAGCTACATGGGAGCACCTGTGCAGTAAACCCTTCTCTTCTTTTTGTATGTTTAAATCAATCTCTGCACACATCAAGCATATAGTAAGTGCTTATGAACCAACTCCATGTGCACAGGTAGGAAGCTACAGAAGATGGCTTAAGCTTCAACATGCACGCTTTAGTTTGAACATAAGGGATAAATTCCCCGATAATAAACTTGATTGAAGGCAGAAACAAGGTATTGAAGAACAAAAAGGACTCTATTCCCTGGAGATCTCTAATGGGAAAAAAAAATAATTTATCTTGGATGGAGTCAGGGCACTAGACTAGAAGATGTACTGAGATTTTATCTGGCTCCAGGATTTTATTAAAATCCTCACTGATAACACTACTTTCATAACGTGTTTCTGGTAAGAGGTTTCTGGTATTATTTTTTTCTGTTAAAAAATAGTAAATAAAAATAAATTGGGAAAGCCTAACTTATTTTTAGAATTAAACACAGACTTTCAGTAATTAAAACTTGGAGGGAACTACATGTTTCTGCGATATATTTGTCAAGCACTATTAAGTACATTTTGTTTTGTTGCATGCCTTCTTCAAAAATCCAAGAGAAAAATATTTTAAAAAAGATTCTTTTTTCCTGCCTAGCAAATGACGATATTTCTACTAGAGGTAGGTACTTACTATTCTTACTCCATCACAAGAATTTTCTAATTTTGTAGAAATCAGAGAAGCTGAAAAGTGAATCCAGTATTTCTTTCTAGAACTTAACACTTCCTAGTTGCAGATGTTAGTATTTGTGCCTACTTGCATATTTCTTCTGAGCTTTAATTTTTTTTCCTTTCTAATTCATTTATTTTGGGTTGTTTTAATATGGTTTCCAATGACAGCAAGGAGGTTTCTGGGGAGAGAAAAAAAACTTTTTGACTGCCGATGAGATGGGACTCTGGCTTTGCTTTCCGGAATAGCTTTTATTCTTATATGATTCTTATCAGGGAAATGGTTCTAAAAGTTGGTACTTCATACGTTCAGGCAAATGTATGCAAGATGATGTAATTAAGAACCCTATTCAGGTTAACTGATAGAGATTTTATAAATGAAACTTTAGTGTGTGAATCTGTGTTATCTTATCTCAGACCATGGAACATTGCCATTGAGAGCTAGAAATATTAAGTGCGTGTTCCTGGAAAATCCTCAAAAATCACTTATTTATGAAATAATAGTTTTGAATCAATAGCCATTAAAACCTCTATTGTAATAGGAATTGTCACTTGCAGGTAATGACATAGTGTGGGCTAAAATATGTTCTCTAAAATATAACTGCAGTGTAATAGCAGCCTCATCTGATGTGGACCCTTAACCTCTTCCCTTTGGATTCCATGGTGTTGCTGCATGACCCAGGGTGTGCCATTTCAACTCTGTGATTACTTTCTAAGTGTGGAAAACGGTTATTAGAGGTCCAAAATTCAATATCCTATTGAGACATTTGAAGGAAGATATGTTTGGATTCATACTGAATCTTTCCAGTTATCCAGAGGAACAAGTACACCAAGTCTTTTCTTTTGAACAATGTTGCCACATTAGACGTTATTTCTCCCCTCTGCAGCCCCATCAGGTCATTGATGCTGTTGCCCTTTAAAATATCATCTGCCTTTTTGAGGACAACTTTTGTAAGTTATAAAGCAACCTTGTTAGTATGAGTGTCTTTCTGAAAAAATTAAGGAGACTTGCCTGAAGTAAAAGGGAGCGGGAAAAGAAAGAAACAGTGATAAATAACTCTCTTATTATTCTATTCAGTAACATAACTTGTTTTTGCTAAAAGTCAGGACTATATTAAAACTTTTATTGACAGAGGACGTCTGTGTGTCTTCCACAGTATATTTTCCTTCTTATCGATGGTTTCGGTTCCCCTGGAATTACACACAAATACACGCAGACACTTAATGCTAAAAGTTTGTAAGGACAAATTATTAAATCTCAAAATATTAATCAACCAAAGTGATGCAGGATGTGTTTTCAGAATCCACTTATAATCACACACACAAATTAGTTCCAGAGGAACCAGGGAAGCTGATATTAACCTAAACCTTTACAGTTTATTCCCTCCACAAGCACCTCCCCACCTAATACTCTACCTAAGCTTGTTGCTAAACCTCTAAAGTAATTGATGTGTGCCCGGCTCTTGCCCTGGATCTCCCAGGGAAAGGCCTGATAGGCACTGAGTTGAGCAAACAAGAGAAGGAAGGGCCAAAGGCTGAGCAGCTTCTTATCTTGGATACCTACTTCAGAAAGAATCCAGAGTTTGCCATGAAGAATGGGATTGACACATGTACACTAATATGTATGAAATAGATAACTAATAAGAACCTGCTGTATAAAAAAATAAATAAAATAAAATTCAAAAAACAAACAAACAAAAAAAACAAAGAACAGACAAACAAACAAAAGAGTGATAATTAACAAATGACATGGGAGTCTCGCAGGCTTGTATGCTCCCGGTGGTGGGTAGTGTGTTAACAACTAGTCCAGAGAATTTCCACAGAGAGATTTTCTAAGGCACAGAAAATAAACTGTTTATTTTAAGGGACCATCAAAGCAGTCAAATATTTTTACAAACATTTCCATTGACTCTTTGCTTCCCCCTCCCTACATTCCTTTCTATAAAAATATTTGTATTTCACTGTTGATGACTTTTAAGAGAATATTTTAATATAGTGGAAGATTTTTTTTGCTATTTACGATGTCCTCAGGTTTTTATTTTTATGTGTTTTTGGGGGGTGCAGATGGGAGAGAAATGCTTAGGGAAAATCCTTTTGGAGTTAAAACATTTTCATTTGAATATTTCTGTGATCATTGATCTTCCACACAGGGCTCCATTTATCACTTTAGACAGGCCTGCTCTTGCTTCTGTTTCTTAATCTGTTACCAGAGGCTTGTCCTACTATATGCAAATATAGTTATTTTAGCATAAACTCTCTTTTGTTCATCTGTTATCAATTATTTTACCACCACCTACTGTGAGCCAGGTACTGTGGGTTATAAAGCATAAGATTAAAGCTCTCCACCCACATGGTACTTACCGTCTAACTGGAAGAACAACTCGTATACATGTAAGACAGTTAGTAATACAGGATTAAGCACCAGCTTGAGTTGATATCGTAAGACACTACATTGAGCATTATGGAAATTGTGATGAAACGCTAATATCTGATGATGACCAAAAAATGGCTTCAAAAAGAAAGAAGTTAATGTGACTCGTTCATCAAGGAAAAGCATCTAGGCTGAGCCTTATCTTATTATGAAGAATAATAAGATTAAGGAGAAAGAGTGGTTAGAGACAGCATTAGGGAAGGACAAGGCAAGAATCATTTTTTAAAAATTAGTCTCTCTATATTAGGGTAAGATCAACCTATTTTTCATTGTATACACCTAAAGATTATACATATTTCAAAGAGAGGCATGCTTTGGTATTTCAAAACCAAAAAAGCTATGATTTTTGTGGGTGATGGATAGAGAAGGCCACAGGAGGTAGACTTTTTGAAAGAAACTTTATGAGGTATTGTTGGAAAAGATAAATCTTTATTGTATTTATAGGGAGTTGTTTCTTTAAAAGCATTTTTTAAAGCTTTTGGTGAAAAATTCTTGTTTAATGACCATGAATGAGACCAGAGGAGAAGATAATTTTTTCAGATAGGAAAATAAGAAGATAAAGATAAATTTATTTTTAGAGGGAAATCTTCCACTTTCTAGATAATTAAAGTGTTTCTCTCTGATAAGGAGCTTGAGTGTAACAATTTCCGGGTCTTATGATAATCTGGCTTGTCTTATTTTAATGATGAAAAAAAGAAGTAAGATGAACTGGCTCCTGAAATGGTGAGAAACCGAGTGGGAGAAAACTCTCAAAAAATAGACGTAGGGACTCTAGGAGCACTGCTACCCAAGTGCATCTGTGGAGAGTGGGAATATACTAGTGTTTGAGAGTGGTTTGCACAGAAACATACTTTCAAGTTACTTTTTTTGAACACTGAAAGCTTAACTTTAAAATGCAAGGTATTTGTCAACATTATCTGAAACACCGAACTAGAGGCAAATGTTCCAACATATTTGTTTACTTACAATTAAAGCTAAGCTGACATGTTGAAAAGATGGTCTTCAAAGATATTCAGAGGCTGCTAAATTTTTGTCAATAATTAGCCTTCACTTCGCTTTGTAGACAGGGAAATGATATATTTTTTTTCTCTTCATATTTGCCAAGTAAGGATTTTTCACTTTTAAATTTCCTCATCCTGGTGTTTGCATTTAAGCATTTCAAACAGACTCTTCACCCTCAGCCACCATGTGTAGTATTGCATTTATGCATTCAACTTCTTACTCAAGTGATGCTATTTTTTTCTGCCTCAGCCTGACAGCCACTAATAATAACACATGAGGACAGTCAGACAAAATGAAGACAAATGCTGCTTGTCGCAGCAGAATCATAATGTCTCCAGACTCAGTAAAGACAGTCTAACTGTATGTGGATGCTCTTTATAGCTTATTTAGACCTGTGGTTTCTCCCTGTGGTTTTTTTTTTTTTTTTTTTTTAAGCACAAACATTGCACAGAAATACATTAAGACAACATATGGGCCTGTTAGTTAGCCAAAACAATGTGGAACCATGGAGAATAGAGATTGCAAAGCACAGATGGATACTGTAAAAAATTCATGAGTGGCATAACAGATCTAAAAGGTAAATTTTAGTCAAAATTCAAGTGGAACGCATAGGAAATACTTGAGAATTTGGCTTTATGAGGTTTTTCGAATCACACAAGATGAAACATTGTGAATATTCCGCAGATTTGTTTATGCCATAATGTGAAAAATCAGAGCTCATCATTCAACAATAATTACGTCTATATAGATTCATGCCATCAGAAATAGATTGCTGATAAACAATAGTGCTTTGCTTCTATTGGATGTAAACGTTGCAGTATTAAATGTCCATATTATTTCCAGCTCAATATTAGAAAGTGTCAGTCATTGTGACAAGTCAGACAAGAGGAGCTCACTGAGCCATCCTCTGTGCAGCCGAGTACTGTCGAATAACCAGGTTTTCATGCTGTATTACTTTGTTGTGAAAATTGAGTTCTAAACAGTAAATTGGCAAATCATTTTCCCTCCCTTACATTTGGTTCTTTTAACCAAAACTGAAGCCTCAAGGAGACATTGGATTCTCATGTGTACATCATCAAGATGCACCTTGAATTTTGCAGAACACTTGACTTTTGAAGTTATCTTCACTGGGGCTTGTCATTGTTGTCTTTTCTTAGGAAAAAAAAATGTTCCAGTCTCTGAGACCAGCCCAATAAGGGTACGATTGGGGGCCTCCCTATAGCCAATTTCATTCATAAAATTTCCTTGAGAACAATTCCTGAGCAAAATAATTCTGCCTAGTGAAACAATTAATTTGGTCCCTAAATTTCCAGTGGGGTGAAATTGAAAGAAAAGCAGAAAGGGTAGGGGACTGTTCTATACATGCAGTCATAGAGGCATTTCCCCTTTAGAAGCTTTCAAATGTCTGTGATGCCATGAGGAATTCAGATATGTTTTGTCATTTTGTTGCTAGAAAGGTGATGCATAGTAAGCTATCCTTTGTATAAAGGTGTAAGTGATATCGAAGTGGTCAAATAAATACTTTAAAATCTTAAACACATTGGTAGACAAGTTGCACGGACTTACTTTTTTATAGTGAATGAGTTTGCTAATGAAGAGATTTACAGAGGGCCCTATTATTATACCTTGAAAAGACACTGGTACATTATTTAAACAACCAGAAAAGTATTTGATACTAAGGAGAAGATGATTGGATTGAAAGTAGATATTATGGACAAAAAGTAAATGAGATCACTTATCGAACTGGACCAATTTTTTTTTTACCTATTTTTTTTCTATAAGTAACATCAAACAGGACAGGTTCTGTAGCTGGCTCTTATGCTTGGTACTAACACCACTGTTGGGACCTTGAGACAGCAAATTGAACTTTCTGATAGTTGTCCTAATAGCTCTTTCAGGCGGTTTTTGGTGTCCTTAGTGAATTAAAGTTTGCATTAGTGAACCCACTGAGCAGTAGCCAGGACTAATTCTCAGCTCTGTATGACATTTCACACATTGTCAGTTCTTAGTAAGTGTTATAGGATAACATTTTGAGATCCTCATCTGAGAGTTGATGGGGAAATATCAAATAATATATATGAGGTTTGCCAACTACGTTGAACCCAGTTCAAAAGTATGTCGTAGCAGATAGGTAAAGATGGCAGTGTTGTGTCTCCTTTAAGTAGAAGATAGATTTACTCCTACAATTTCACAAGTCTGAGAAAGATGTCAAGCAAGAAAAAAGAATGAAGAGACAGAGAAGAAAAAGTAAAAGGGAGCTGCCAAGGGGGAGGGGGGTAAGGGAGGGAAGGACTGGGAGTTTGGGATTAGCAGATGCAAACGATTATATATAGGATGGATAAACAGCAAGGTCATACTGTATAGCACAGGGAACTAATATCCTGTGATAAACCATAATAGAAAATAATATGAAAAAGAATATATATATGTATAACTAAGTCCCTTTGCTGTATAGCAGAAATTAACACAACATTGTAAATCAACTATACTTCAATAAAAACTTTTTTAGAAAGTAAAAGGGATAAATTTGTAGATATAAGGAGAGAAAGTATAATTATCTTCCTTTCTTACTGATTATACCCACTGTCCCTTTGGAGATTCCAAGAAGGATATGGAAAATGTCAGATGTATTAGAAATATGTGTATATGTGTACTATATATATATATATGTGTGTGTGTGTGTGAGTGTGTACACACACATATGTTTTTTATATTTGTATTTTCTTATCAAATGCAAGCTTCATGAGGACAGGATCACTTTTATTCATTGCTATATTCCCAGCCTCTAGAAGTGTACCTGCTGCAAAGTAAACACTCAGTATTTGTTGAATGAATTTCTTAAGAGGCAATTTTCCATATGTTCCTGCTGTCATATAAGGAATCATAGATTTGTTGATCTCTCTTTAAAACTGTTAGTTTGGTTAATACTTAACTAAGATGGCTGCAGAGTAACACATTTTAGTTCAGAGAGGTGCCGTCTGGGTGGGTGAGGAGAAATACAATGAGGAACTTCTAAAATTCAGCAGAATGAATTTGTCTTCTTTCCTCTGATAGAGGAACCCATAATGGTCAGGTCATTTGGTTTGTTCAGTATATAGCGTATGTTGTGGTGGGGGACCCTTCAGCAAGAAACATTTGGTGGAGGCGTCCCTACCACTGTTCTAGGAGAACTAAGAGTAGTCCATGATTTTCCTTTCTCTGTAGTATAAAGAGTGGAATTCACTGGACACTGTGAAGGAAGGTGAGAACTCTGCACTGACAGTTTGGTGGGCAAGTTGAGTTGCCTGAGTTATATTTCCAGACCTAGGTAACCGGAGACCAAGAAGGGCATAAGAGGTTTATTGATGATCAAGACATTTTGAATTGATTCTCCCTGCTGACTGTAGTCTTTTTGCCTTTTTATGGGATTCAAATTATTTAATTTAATTGTTCTTAATTTATGCACTATTACTAGATTTGCTTCAGGGAGATGTGAGATGTAATTGGTTGCATTTGACGTTGTCTTCCAAACACAACACTTTTGCCAAAAAGAAAAAAAAACCTTGCTGAAAATCACCAAAAGTGGAATTTACAAAAGGAAATGCACATTTTTATTCTGATCCCACCTTGACCAATGTCAGAGTAGCATGTTTGAGAAGTTAATATACATATTAATATCCACTTTATTCATTATTCCTTGTGTAGTATGTATTTATTATACATGGCATTTTTAAAGAAATACTGAAAAGAAAATGTACTTTAATTTAACAGACATGTTTTGAGCACCTATTATATGCCAGGCACTGAGAGATTCAGTGGAAACAAGTAAAGTTCTTCATGTACCTTTTAGTCAAGGGAGAAAAACAGACTTTAAACAAGTAATTACAGATGTGATGGATGTTAAGAGAAGAGTGCTATAGAAGTTTATAGCAAAGAATTTAACATAGGTTAAAATCAAGTCAAAAGAGCTTGACAGGATTAAGGAAGTTATGGGAGAGGGAATGATCTGAAAAGAAACCAACTTGTCTACTATGTCTCTCCCTCCCTCCCTTCTTCTCATAACTGAATATTTAACAAATATTGATTGAATATGAACAATGGGTCAAGCAAATGCCTAGAGATATAACTGACACAGCTCAGAGCATGGGTGAGATTGAGGGACGTTACGTAAAAAGAGAACAGAGATGAGTTCAGAATAGTGCTAATACTTAAGGGCCAAGTAGGGACAAGACTTAGAAGTAATAGAGACGTAGGAAGAAAACCAGGAGAGAATGTTAGTACCATAGAAACCAAGAAAAAGAGCAAGAAACCAAGAAAATGAGAAGATAAACAGTGTCAAAGGCTGTGGACAAATAGGACTAGACCTGAGAAACCTCTGTTACAATCAGGAGGGTTAGAGTGAGATCCCTGTGAGAACATTTTTGGTGGAGTGAAAAGTGTGCCAGACATACTGGAATGGGCTGAAGGGCCAATAGGGAGATAAGACAATGAAGGATACTTGTCACTCTAAAAGTTCATATTTAAATGAAAGTGCAAGATAGGATTCTACCTAGAGGAGGATATGGAGTTGAGAAGGGATATTTTCAGATGTCCAGGAGTTGATGAATTAGTTGTATTTGGTTGCAGCCAACAGAATACCTAACTAATGGTGGCTTTATTAAATGACCTTTATTATTTATTTCACGTATTGAGAAGACTGGAGATGGATGGGCCCAGGGTTGGTGCAATGGCTCAAAAATATACTCAAGCCAGGTTCTCACTATGTTTTCACTCTACCTTTCTCTTGGATTTTTGTTTTTGTGCTTGACACCTAGTGGACATTAGCAGGCTTCTTCAATTCCATGTTAGATCATTCAAATCAAAACCAAGGAAGCATGATCCTTGTTCTCTGTCTTTTTATAAGGGAACAAAATTTTTTCCAGACTTTTCTTTACCTCTACTCCATCAGACTTCTATTTATAGCTTGTTGGCTAGGACTGAGTTATTTGCCCATTCTAGATGAACCATTAGTAAAGGAGAATGTGGTTACCAAGCATAATTTAGACCAGGGGTTCTCAAAAGGGTGATCTCTGGACCAGAAGCATCAGCATCCCTTGGGAACTTATCAGAGAAATACAAATTCCTGGACTCTATCATAGTCATAGTGAACGTGGAGCCTAGCAGTCTATTTCAAACAATCCTTCTAGGAAAATCTGGTACATTTTCCAGTTTGAGAACCATTGGTTTAGACTAATCAAGTCATTCTCTGGTGCTGGGGAGAGGACTCATGTTCCATGAGCTCACTGCTTTCTTAGGAAGAATGGGGCATGGCTGTTGGTAGATGTAGAAAAGTGTCTGCCATCCTTGACTTTCAACATTAAAAGAAATGAGCCAGTAAAGAAAGAGGATGAAGATAAGAGAGGGGGTAATTTAGAAGGGAGATGAAAGTGAGGACATTCATGGACTCAGGGGGAGGAAATGGCCTTCCCTGTGAGGATTCCACCTCCATATAAAGAGAGCTTGAAGAAAAGGGTGCGTGCAGAAGCAGATAGGCTGGTTGTAAGACGGTCAGAGGTTTCCGGGAATAGAAGTACAGTCGTCTGCTGAGAGGGGCAGGTGTGGTGGAGGTACGATCTGAGAGCGCAGAGAAGGTTTAAAATGTTCGTAGAGAAAGGGAGAGCTTACTCACTGGAACCTGTTGGAATGTATATTAGGTTGTAAACCCGCTTGAGGTCGGTAAACCTGAGTTCAAAGTGGGATAATCTGCCTGCTTGTGTGACATGCAGCAAGTGGGTGTAGGTTTGCAGATCAGAGATAGTTTGATTCCTTCCTCTAGGGTTGTGATTTTGCCAGAAGGATGTGACAGAAGGTCGTGGGCAATGATATTTAGGATATTGTTAAGAGAGGGGTTGAAGCGATGAACCAAGTAGTCTATGCTGAAGGGGAGGGCGAATGAAGATAGGGAAGGGGGAGGGTTGGTCCATGGAACCCAAAGTCATGATGGTTTTCTTCTTTTTATACATTTGGTAAGAACCATCCTCAAGAATAGGTCAAGCTGCATCCACATTCTTAATTAAGAAAATTATCTATATCCTGACCTCTTCTCTGTTTATCATGGGAAGTTGGAGATTTGTCACACTTGCAGTGAGTTATGGCAGACTTTTCCTTATCACTCAGTTGTAGGACATTGTGCAGGACAATAAGCCAGAGCCGTTCATTTGGCTTACCTTGATGCTTTTTGACCTGTTTTATTTTTCTTTATTGACGGACAACACTTTTTACAGGCATGATTGTATAGGCCTTGCACAAATCTTGGTAAGTCATATGTATAATATAAGGTGGAAGACTGTCTTTTATCCAGCTGGATTTATCATTTCCTTTGCCTAACAGAGAGATAGTTGTAATTTCCTAAGGCAGTTGATAACTTGAAAGATTTTAACATTTTATTTTTTTATGAAAGCAATCTCCTAAGAGCTAAGGAAGAGTCATTGTTTGGGAAGACGGTGTTCTTCTTCTTTATCTGTATGCAAAGCAGATGCTGTGCATCCCAGCTGTGGCCACATCCAACCTTGAGCCTGTTTCTCTCTGCCACTTGCCATGTTCCTCCCTGGGTTGTCCTAAAAAAGTACAAACCCACCATACAAATCTGAATCACAAACAATTAGGCACACGTTTCCTGCTGCAAACATCATAAAGTAAATTCCATAACCAGGAAGGCGTTACCTCTCTGCTGTGCCCTGTTTTGGAACATCCACTGTTGACTTTTTGCCCTCCGCGCAGCATTTAGTACAGGAGCGTCACCCTCTCCGTGAGTGTGACTAAGGGGAAGTCAGCTGCCAGGCTCTAGACATTCATGATATGAGTAGAGCACAATGAGACTCTGTTCCTAAGGAACTTTGAATCTGCTTCCAAGAGAAAAGAGCCAAGTACTTTGAAAGTCAATAAAACTGTTGGAATATAAGTTCCATAAAAACAAAGATTTTGCTGATTTCGTTCCCTGCCGTATTCCCAGTGCTCAGAACAAGGCCTGGCACATATTGGCACTTAATAAATATTTGTTGAAGGGATAGTGACTCTTTGAAGATCGATATTCTTCTGTAAATTTTGGTGTCTGTTGACAAAATAGGTCTTATTGTTTGGTAGTTATGTTAATGAAGGAGACCACCACAGGGAATGGAGAAAAACGCACAGTACATTCATTTACGTATTTCATTTATAGCAACTGTGATTATTCAGAGTTTATCATTAGTTGAACTAATTCTTCACCAATATGATTCGTGCCTACCTGTGTGTTGTTGAGAATAATTAGACATACATAGGTGTTAGAACCCTTGCAGTAACAGTTTGGGCATTTTATTCTGGTGGTAGTTTATGTTTTACAGTTAAGTTTCGTTGAGTAATAAGATGGAGAACGTGTGGGCTCAGCTCCAATGCATGACAACTTGGATTCTATCCCAAGCCTTCCAGAGAGGCTTTCATTCCATGGAGAGATAGCCCTGCTGGAGGACACTGGAGAGGAAGGACCATGAGTCGATCAAGTGCATGGATGTTGGAGTTAGTTAGACCTGGCTTCAGTTCCTACATTCCCTACTTGCTAGCTGTGTGAGCATGGACACAGTTTTTACCTTCTCTAAATTTTAGTGTCCTTCATCTGTAAAACAAGGATAATAATAATATCTGTCTCTCAGGATTATTGGAATTGAATGAAATATTACATGCAAAGTACTTAGCACAGTGCCTGGCACGTAGTAAGTACTTGACAAATGTTAGCTGTTACTATCAGCTATAGTAATGAATTTATGAATTATGCCTATGAATTTGTTTATAGATTATATAAGTCCCAATATATGTTTGCTGTTGCTAAATTCAAATAAAGTAGTGTAAATTACAAGATTGCTAATGCGGAACATGAATGTTCATTATAGATTAAAATATGAAGATCTCGCTTCCTCCAGCAATTTGTTTAATCTAGTTAATTAGGAAATTCTTTTACGAAAAACTGACACATTGCCATTTTAGGTGAGTGTGTACAGGTGTTTAGAGTGCCACTGAGCGCTAGGCCAATCCTTAGACTGTTGGTGGACTTCCCACCACTTGTAAACATAAACCATGCTATCAGTAGAAAGAAATGGCCTTTTTTTTTTTTAAATCCCCTTGGCATTGTCATTCTCATTGACTCATACTAGATGACCCGTCTTCTTTTTCAGGCTTTATAATTTTCTTCACTATTTTTATTTATTAAGGTCAATCAGTTGTCACACAGGAAATCCTAGCTCTCCAATGTAGTACAGTCAGCTTTGTAGGTTGCTTTTTCTACGTTTTTATAGGGACACCAGCAAAACTAGAGACTATCTGGAGAAAGGAAACCAAGATGATAAGGAACTTGGCAATCATGTTCTTTGATGAATGTTGAAGAAACTACAGATGCTTGAGCTAGAGAGGAAAAAAATAAAATGACTTACTAGGAATATGAAAGTTATTCCCAGATATTTGTAAGGATATCATGTAGAAGAGGACAAAAATAGCGTCTTTGTATTTACAGAGGAAGGATGAAAAATAAATAGGTAGACGTTAAATGGTGTCCAGTTTTGGTAAGCATTAGTTAAATGAACCAGTATCTGTAAAGTACGTCATGATGTTCTCAGGCACCGTTCAGCTAACTCTCCTCCCCAAGATATAATGTAGCTGGCTAGGGGTAGAGTCAAAATCCACCTTTTATAACTTCAAATTCAGGTTGTTGTTTTTGTTTAATCCTATGATATTGCTTTGATCCTCATGAAGTTTAGTTCAGTGGGTTAGAGACTTGTACGGTTGAGAACAAGTCCAGGGTTCCAATTTTCTATAAGGCAAATTACTTTTATTCAGTTCTACGATGACACTTGACACCCTGTCCTTAGCCATCTAGCATCCAGCCGATGCTTTTGATTCAAACAGGAGGCAGAGTATGTATGGAGCTCTCACCATTCATAAGAAAAACCATTTAAAAGATATTTCCTTTTGACCATGGGTCAGTGATATAACCTTCATAGGAGAAGGACAGTATATTAACTTGAGGGTAAGTTGTGACAAGTGTCCCAGTAGTACCTTATTAATGAATATCCTCTGATCTCTACATAAGAGCATAAGCAATGAGGAAGTTGAAAGAATGAACTTAAATAAATGGGACTAAAAAGATGCATTTTGAAAGTTTGGTTGTGATGATGATAATTTGTGCCACCCAGCTGTCCCCTACTCCAGGGAATTTGTTCTTGTAAATTGTTTATTTTTCCATGTTTCTATGCAGAAAGTTGTGAAGCTAAAATTTTCTTCCCTATTGTAGCTGCCCATCAGGGCTGAACAAAGAGTCTGAGGGCACAGTGAAGCTCAGGATTCTCTGCAGGGCAACGGCTCATCCGGTCAACTCAATGCGGGTGTGAGCCCTTCATCATTTTATATATAGGGGAGCGTTGCTGGTGTCATTGATGGAGCTGTTGGTTTAGAAAATTGCAGCATAATCTGGGTGGGTATCCTGAAAACCCCACACATAAATTTTCCAAAGAAATGAGACTTTATTAAGATTGTAAAATAAGGGGCCCTGGCCATAGCTCTTACCTGCTGGCTGAGCAGCTCAGGGTCGAACTTCAATGGTACGGGACTAAAATCAGACCCTGGCTCTCGCCTCTATTTTCTTTTTTCTCCCTCCTTCCTTCTCTCCCTCCCTTCTTCCTTTTCTGTCTTTGAAAGAAAAGAGCAAGCTATTTTCTAAGAGTAAAGGATAAACTGATAGGTTATACTTGTCTGTGATTTGCTGACGGTCACACAGAACACTTTCTGAGTGTTTGACTATTCATGTAGTCCCCACTCTAGAACTTGTTCACATTCTTCAGAGCCCTGGAGCCCTGAGCAGAGCCCATGTGATGGCACAATTCCAGCAGTATTCTTCCTTCTCCCCTCTCCCACCACACTCCCACTCCTGGGAGGTCTGCACTGTGACAAGACAACCCTTCCTAGCCCAGTGGATTGAAAGCACCGATTCACTGACACTTTGAGATTATTCCAGAAACATAAGTCAGGCAGCAGAATTGGCACCAGATTTCCTCAGACACTGAGGTGAATGCTCAGGGAAGGCTGTAGACTTACATTTGATTTCTACATCCATCTTCTCCCTGCAAATTAAGTTATTAATTTTCCCACATGCCTTCTTGTTTAATGAGAAGAGTGGTGGCCTTTATCTGTGCATGTGTGCAAACAAAACGTCACAGCAGGGGCTCCTGAACTTCCCAGGCAAGCTGAGGGGTTAAGCAGTCAGATGTAACTGTCTTGGTACAGTTGTGTCATTTGCAAAAGTCTGGCTGGCTGTTGGCATCATATGGAAGGATTCAGGCTCCAAAGCACCTCCCCACACACATATTCAAAGATGAAAGCTCCTTTTACAAATACAAAAGAAAGATCAAAAGAAGGAAAAATAATAGCATTTAAAAATGCACATGTGTAATGAAAAATTATGATATGATTGTTTCTCCAGGTTCCATTAGAGTGGTGCTATTTTCTGAGATGGTACAGTGTTGGTTGATTACTTTTCCATAAAATAATGGATAATTTGACTAAAAACAAAACAACAAAAACCCCACATGTATCTACATAGATTGTTTATTATGAGTTATTTAAACATTTTTTTACATGTCAGTTTTTGTTTATTGAAGGGCCATTAAATATATGTTGTCTTTGTTCATGGATTTGAGTAGTGGACTTGCTACCAACCAACTCTAGAGCAATGCGATTCCCATATCCTGATTCTAGAGTGTCAGGTTTATGGCTCTGACACAGGAAAAATTCCACTTTAGTGATTACAAAAGATTTTAGGTTATTATTTTAAAGATTTGTTATCACTTGCTTTTGTTTTATAAATGGCAATATTTTCTTTGGGGATCTAAAGTTCACCTTTTCTTAACAAGTGCCAGGGATGTATCCATTTATTAAAATTAAATGCAAACTTTAAGGTTGTGCTTAATAGAGTCAAGTTTGGTGAATCTTTATGATAAGTCCTAAGCTATCTATAACTCGCAGATTAAGAACTTGATGATCTCTTTGTGCCCTCACTGCTGCCCCCCACCTTTTAGTTATTCCAGAGAAAAAAATAAAATTTTCAGAGTTGTTACATAATCTAGCCTCCCCTCTTTTAAAAATGAAGTCATTCAGCAGTCCATGTGAAGAGTACTGGTCAGTCTCATCACTGTAACATTTTATATATCACTCACTCATGCACAATATGATATATAATGTATCATATCACTTTATTTTTGAAAATACATAGTTATTTCATTAAAAATTAAGAGAAGTAGTCATTATTACGTAAAGAGGAAATTATTTGTCTAATTGAAATATATCTAAATAGTTCATAAAGGAAAAATATCTGCAGAACTCCCTATCCCCTTCATTGGGGGAAAGGGGACACTCTTTCAATGACAACTATAGTTTCTAATAAAAGGGTAAAGTTTGTACAGTCTTTTTTTTTTTTTTTTACAATATATTCCTTTCGGGAAAAAAATGGTTCCCCTTTAATAAAATATTTCTGTATATTTGATTTGTATTGCTATATAAATGTACTTAAATGTACATCTATACAACTTGTGGACACGTATTAGTTGATTTTGCTTGCATTTCATTGAAGACTATCTGGTCTTAATCAAGTATTTTCATAGGAAATGTATCATGAAAATCTCATACTTACTCATTTATAAATACATGAAATAACAATCTCTAGGAAAATTGATTGTAAACCATTGGCTAGTTTGGAATAAACCTTTGCTAAGCTCAATATAGTTTATTAAAAGTACCATGTTGGCTCCAGTTTGAATGGCAGCCTCATTTTTCACATTCTGTTTCAAAGGAGCCCTCTGCTGGACAGCTCTGCGTGACATCACGAGCACACACATATTTTACATATGATTTATAGGCTACAGCTAATATAACCCAAAAGCCATTTGTGATTGAAACTCTATCTTTGCAGACTGAAGCATCACTGAAACCTGTTTTGTCATCATTTTTTCATATTTAACGAACACGCAATTGTCTAAAAATAAAATGATCATCCTTAAAGTTTACTGTAAATCACTGTACATCAGCATATTCCTACACGTGAGATAATCGTACTAAATTAACATTCATTACCAATAATTTTAGTAATGAATTATTCAGCTGATATGCAATTATCACACACATTTCTAAAGCAATTACTTTATTACATGGGTACTCCTTGTCATTGATTTTACTTGTCTGTATTGCATATGTAAATGTAAGAAATCTTTGCATTTACCACACTTTCAAAGGCAGAGGGTTCTTTCATGTTGTTCAGTGTCACAGGGTTGTGAGGATATACAGCTAGCATTACAGACATTTTAAGAAACGCTTGGGCTTCCCTGGTGGCGCAGTGGTTGAGAGTCCGCCTGCCGATGCAGGGGACACGGGTTCGTGCCCCGGTCTGGGAGGATCCCACATGCCGCAGAGCGGCTGGGCCCGTGAGCCATGGCCGCTGAGCCTGTGCGTCCGGAGCCTGTGCTCTGTAACGGGAGAGGCCACAACAGTGAGAGGCCCGCGTACTGCAAAAAAAAAAAAAAAAAAAAAAAAAAAGAAACATGCTGTGTCAGAAAATTGCTGTGTTAAAATCAGGCAAAAAAAAAAAAAACCCAGAAAACTACACCATGATGTTATAGGAATGGAATGTTTTTCTGGGTAGTGTATCTCAGTAGGTTCGTACTATCATTAATTATATTCTAAAAGTTCCTATTAGTCAAGAAAAGGGTAAAAATTGACTTCAGCTTATAGTTCTATCTGCATCTAGCCTCACGTTTAAGACAGCATATGGAAACTGCACAGCATAGTGAAACAAATATAATCTTTGAAATTAGACTGAGTTCAAATCCAGCCTCTGTGACCCTGAATTATTTAACCTCATCTTTAGAAAAGAAAAAGTGAGACGAACTCAAGAGTGCTGTGGTAAGGATTAATGGCATAATATATATAAAGTGCCTGGCACGGCATCCGTGAGCCATGGTGCTGGAATGTTCTCTGTACATTTGGAGGCAACTACTAGATTTCTTTGGGCAGATGTGTGTTAATTTGTTATCAAGTAGCAGCTGAGATAGAGCCCCATATTGTTGGACTTCATTTATATGTAGCAAAATCAGTTTAGTGAAATAGACGTCATGAATAGTATGATAATAGTTTTAGGCAATATCTTAACTTGCAGACTTTAGAGTTAGACGCAATTCTAAGTCAAAAGCCTGAAATCAGGCTTTTTTCTGAAAAAAACCCGACCAGCAGGAGCCATAAGTTTTTATTTAACGCAGGCATATCTTTAAAAAATAATATTGGAAATGAAAAGAACTAGTTGTTTTGGAACAGTTTAGCAAAACACAGTTATCAAATTTCCATGGTTAAGAATGTAATAGAAATGAAGAATGGCATGATCTGAGAAGGTATTGTTAGGTCACCCCTCACTTGTTCTGTCTCTGTTAGTTTATTCACCCATTAAAATTCACATCGCACCAAGTTGCTTCTTCCTTTTGAACACGGTTTAAGAAAATGATATATATAGCTTTTCAGTAGTTTATATGTTTTCCACAGAAATGTAAACAAGTACCCAGAATATAATATGAGTTGAATGAATTTTGTTTGAATGAATAAAAGAACAAACAAATGGATCATTCATTCTCCTAGCAGCTGACTTTAAAATATTCTTTGGTAGATGATGAAACAAGCCAGACTCTCACTGAGAGGAAAACTTTGTCAATACAGAGCCATTGACTCAGATCATTTGGTCACTTTTTTTTTTTTTTTTTTGAACCTCTATACATTGAAGCAACCAAAATGTTTTCAAGGCCAAAAAAATTAGGGGAAATGGACTCACCTACTGATTGAAATGTTTAATTCAGTGATCTAATATCTCATGCTTCTGCAAAAGTTATAAGTCCAATATGAACAGAAACATGTTAATTCTTAATTTATTAAAAAGCATTTATTAAATACCCAATAATGTATCTAGTACTCTGTTGGATGCTCTCAGGACTACAGTGAAGAATAAGACAGTGTTTGCCTTGAAGGAGCTTACAGTCTATGGGAGGAAATATAAATTACTGTGGTTAACAAGTTCCAGGTGGTTTGGACCAGACCATCGTTGAGTTGTTGTCAGCCTGGGAGGCTTCATGGAAGTTGTAGATCTGTAATCAGACCTAGAAGTTTTAAGCATTAGGAATTTATTAGATGGGCGCATTATATTTACAAATGGTTATGCTTGTGGGATCTACAAAATATTTCTCCACTATGAAATCCATCAATCATAACCCATTAGCTATTGTCCGTGGATCAGATGGCAAACTCTGCACTCTGTATCAAAGTGCAGGCAAAGGGCAAAACCTGGTCAAACAAGATTTAGTAAAAAGCCTTACGTTTGATGAACTTGGCTAGCATTACATTGTTTGGGATATTTGTATAACCTTTAAAAATTTTAATAAACTATCCTGTGTAAAAATAATGTTACTATCATTTTCGTTTTCTATTCCAAGATGTTCTGGGATCATCCTGTACATACAACCCAAATTTAAGCATTTAAGATTTTATGAAGTCCTATCTTTGAAACTTCTCTCTAAGAAGATGCATTAATTTTTCATACATTTTAATCATTCCTTACCTAAATATATTAAATATAATCCTATAATTCTGGATTTTATCTCACATAGAATGCTTGAATTATTTCAACACCCTTGTGTTAAGATTATCAGATTTTGTCTTAATATGGTAACCATATGCTTCTAACTTCTAGGCAATGGCTTAGGCTCTGGGAGAACATAAGTTGGATTTCTTTATCAAGGGTGGAGGTAGGTAAATGAACATGATTTAAAAAGAGCGTGAGTGATTTTATTAACAAGCTTGCTAAAACTTACCTGCCCCAATGTGTCCTGTTCCTTTCGATATATACAATGTTATAATCACCAGGGTGTACAGTGTTATAGTTACTTGTGTCCTGACTATCTTCATCATCATGATACATTTCCATGAACACTTTATATAGAACACACCTTAATCCACCACCTCTATGCACACAGAAGTGTCCCTGGGACCTCACAGCTGTTACAGGGTGGCCTCATCAGGGGCCGCTGTGTCTGAGAGAGGCTGCTGGTGCCCCACTACAGTGATTCCACAAAAGCTCCGACCAGTCTCACAGGAGGGGGCAGGTACGTTTATCGGACCAGGTACCCTTGGCTCATTTCTCTTCAGTTATCAAGTGTCAGTATGCCTGGAGTTGAGTCTTCTTAGTCAGGGAACAGGAGGGGTGGAAAGAAAGCATGAAGAACAGGTGATTTAGAGAGATGACTCCCTTCCTGTACACGTAGAGTACCATTACGCTAATGAGTCCCCTACTGACTAGTAGATGCATGCAACTGTTATCTCTGTGATAGGACAAACTGAAGTACACGTGAGCTTCAGGAAGAGCTGTACTAGATATGTGGAGTTGTTTTTTTAAAAAATCCATAATAGCTAAGTAAAGGGATCAAGGGTAAAATGCGGTATATTTCAACATACACTTATACCTTTTGAAGTCGATATATCTTGGACATACGAACTGCTTATCTGAGTGATTGTGGCACGTACACATCAATGTGATGGATCGCAGAAACATTCACTAAGACCACAGAAAGTTCCTCCCTGAAAATTCTGCCCAAATCTATTGTCTTCATCTTCTTTCGTTCTGCATAAGATCCTGGAAAAGAAACTGCTGTTTTTATAAAGCAGTGTTTCAAATGCTGCCTACCTTTCTATATCCATGTTCCTGAAAGGTCAGTGCATGTATTTAAATTTCTTCCGAATATCCAAGCGTTGTCGCGTACTTTCATCCAATTTACAGCCTATTTTGTCAGTGTAAACAATTAATTTTCCTGAATAAATATGTATATTTGGTCCAGGTACCCTTGAGGCTCTTAGGCTCAATTCACATGCATACGTGGAAACTGTTCCACTAACTTGAAACTAGTTAGAATCTGAGAAACCAAGGACATTGCCTTTTCTAATTAGAAAAAACAGCTACTCTTCCTTATTGACATTCTAGCTGCTGTGCCCTGATTTTCTATTCTGATAGTCTCATTTTGAGGCTACCTATGGCCACCGCTGCCCTTACAGCTTTCCTTCCTCGTGGGCTTTTGAAAGGCTTGTGTAAAACCATCCAGTGAGAAGGAACGCGTTCACCGAGTAACAGCCTCTAGTGGTCACTGCTTGAGCCAGGAGGCTGCAATCCCTCTGGAGCACAAAGGAGGCCCAGGAGTTAGATGGCTGATTGTTTGTTGTTGCTGATTTTGTTCATTTCTAGAATTCAAAGCTGTATTAGAAGACATGATCAGTTTCTGTTTTGTTTTGTCTTGTCTTCTAATTAGTGGATCTCATTAGCAATCTAATCAGGGAATTGGTTTTAAAAATTAACAGGCACAGTGATCCCAAATGTGGATCCCTAGAGCAGAGTAGAACCACTTTTTCCAAGCTTGCCTGCTTGGAGAGCAGAAAACAGTGCTGGGAAGTTACCTGATACGTCTGTGGCCATAGAGAACGTCAGGTTAAGAAGGATGTGACTTACAATTGAAACCCTTGGTCCCTAAGCTTTTATCCACTTAATAGTTTTCCACCATCTGGATTCCGCAGTAGAGTACTCAAGGAATCCAACTGACTGTCCCAAATAGAGTGGCCTTTTATCTTCTCACAAGATGGATAAAGAGAGGGAGAGCCCCTTACTGTACTGGAATAAACAGTCCTTCCTTTTGAAAGCACAACCACTTTGGGATGGAGCTGAGTTGAAGAATGGAAGAGAAAGTGGCATAATTTGACTTTGACCTTAACTATCCAATGATTCAAATATTTTATATACTTACAGCAACACAGCTAAAGTGAAATTGGACATTATGCCCCAGTTCATTCAGAGACTTGGAGAGGTAAGGGCCCTAGCCAGAGGCTTGCATGTCTCAACTGCGGGTAGAGCAGGGAAGAGCACGTGTTCAGGGACCAAGAGAATTTGCCAGACCCTGGCCAAACTCTTCATACATTTCAGTGTAGCCTATTTCTCTCCCCTTATTTCCCAACATATTGCCAGCATTGTCTTTTAGAGTTGTTGTTAAAGTGTGCAACATTTAAATATGCCAGTAATTTTCTAATGAAGATGTGAAGGGGGAAAACTAAGCTAGAAGGCACTGAAGTGCTGAAAACACACTGTAGCACATTTGGGAAATAATATGTATGTGTCAGTCAATGAAGATAGAAGTTGTCGTGATATTTTACAAAAACGTAACTGGTAATGTGATTTCATGTGAAATTTTTTGATGGCTACTGAGCATAAAAAACATAAATGATAATGTGAAATTCCTGATGGTTACTGAGCATAAGAAAGGTGACATGCACTATTGTGGGACAGATCACACTCTCACCCCATTTTTACTGTTTAGTAAAACAAAGCTGTGCGTGTAAGCAGTTTTTCGATAGTTAAAAGAAAGAAGACTGTAAAAGTGGCCGGAAAATGTAACAGAAGGAGGAGCTACTGCCGAGGCATACCTTTCCTGGTAGGGTGCAGGAAGCAGGGGAGAGGAAGAATGCATCATAGCAAGATTTCCAATAGTTAACAGTAGTATGTTACAGTGGAGGCTGAACTGCACGGCTGTACCAGGGACAAGAGGAGTACTGCAGGGTTATAGGAGAGTTCTCAAAAAGGAAAAGAAGTCTTCTGCATGATGGTGGGACATTTACCAATCTGGATTCTTGTGTTATTAATGACTCAGTGGGAGTATCGTATCAGCAATGACTTCACCAGCTTGGGGACAGGCATCTAGAATCTATGCTCAGAATCACTACGTTATCCTGCCTCTAACTTGTACTAATAAAGACCGTGGTACAATCTTTCACCATCAGTTTTATTTTCAAGACAAAATATAAAAACAAACAAACAAACCAAAAAACATTCCCACAATGTGTAAAAATGTTGGCTCATAGATAACAAAGCCAAAATGAAAGGGGTGGCCACACCTAAAGTAAATACTTTTGTTTTTGCTTCTGTTTTGGCATCTCCAACAAGCAACAGATCTTAGCCTGTTGTGAGCTGTTAGTAACATTCCTACTTGATTAAAATTCTTGATGAATTTCTACATAGAGCTTCTATGTAGCTCTATGGTGCTAAGGTTGGAAAAGTGCAAAATATGCAGGAATTCAATATTTGCAGTTGTTCAAGTTCCAAATTTAACCCAAATTAAGAAAGCAATAAGTAATATCATCTTAGGAAAATAGCACCTTTTCTTCAAATAAATCAAAGCATTTCACTAAAACAGGTTTCTCTAACACATTTGAACTATAGCCTTTGTGAAGTAAAAAGGGTATTTGTACACAGTATTTATTCTATGTGGTGGATAAGAAAGCTACTATAGAAAGAGACTAAGGCTGTGCCTGCATAAGCTATAGAAAGAAAGGGAACATTCACTTTTGTGTACATTGAGATATTGAATACTCCTCCCAGTGGCAAAATATGTGGTTTGCCTAAATAAACAGTTGCATAAGTGGTTATACCTTAAAATTCATTGCGATGAACACAGAGAAAAAAGGCGTGAGTCCCACTTCCCTAGGCTGAGATAGCATTTTCTTCACCCTGGTGGTGATGTGGGACATGAGGTTGACCGAGGAACCTCAGAGTCTATTTTCCACCTGAAACCATGGCCATCTCCGTGCCCAATCCATGAGTCTTAAGGAGGAAACAGTACTGAAAAATGAGAATTCTAATTAAAAAAAATTCTAACATTCCTTCAAATAATAAATTAGACCGTTTAAAAAAAGTAAAAATCTGCAAGGTTGCCAAATAGTCTGTGATAGAAGGCAAGAGCTAGTCAGTTCTAATGGAAGTTAAATTTGCAAGTTGTTTAGAAGAGGTCAGAAGCCACCCAGTGAAAAATGTCCTCAACTTGGCCAATAGTTGGAAAGAAGATAAACACAGAGTGCTTAATTTAGTGTTGTAATTAAGAATTTCTGTGCTGAAAGATCTTTTCACAGTTGAACTCCTCACTCAGGTTCATGAGACCAGCCATTTGTGGAGGCACTAAAGGCCTCAGACAGATAGATTTGCGCACGGCACCCTCAGCTAGGCTTGGTTATGCCAAGCTATGATCTAAAGATGACAGTTAACTTAAGGCCATGATGGGAGGAAGAGCCACTGAATATTAAAGCTAGATGGAACCTTTGAAGTCACCCAGCACCTTGTGTTAACAAATGAGAGGTCTGAGAAGAGATCTGACCCTGATTCAGAGCCCTTGTCACTGCCATGCTGCCTTTCTCAGTGATGCCCAGAGGATACTGAGATGGAGGGGCTCCTCTGGGCCAGCTCAGGCTGGTCCACAGGCCCAGGAAGGGAACAGGTGCAGTGACTTCTAGTGTGCATTTCACTGTTCTCCTTCCAGAGAACACTGACTGCTTTCAGTGAGGTTCCATGCCACAAAAGATACTGACCAAGTGTCATTCAGGGTAATGCTAAATGATTTACTTGATATCAATTCTTTTATAACTTAATAATTAGCTTCGTATATTTGTTATAATACCAACTTTTTATTATTATGGTTTGAAAAGTGTTTTTTCCCCCCCCAAGGGATAGGAAATATAGAAACTATATCAAAAAAGCACAAATAGTTGTTTCTCTTACAAGTACGTTTTTGGTATTTTTGTTAAGGATGTTTTCCTAGTGTCCTACAGTAATAACTAAATTAGCAAGTCATATAAACCCTATAGGGCATACGTTCCTCATCGGTCAAGTTTACACCATTGGCCCAGAATAGAGATGCACCCCAGCTCTGATTCTGTAACTGTCCTTTGCACCAGAAGATTGTGGCATTATGCTGGATAATTGTTCATTTACTTAATTTCTATGTTTCAGTCCTGGCACTATTAATTACTTAAGAGTGAGTTAAAAAGATATATAGTTATGTGGATATTTTCTGTATACTTTCTGTTGTACAAATAAAAATTAACATTGTTAAATATATCACCTTTCCTATATGAATCTCCTAATATGAGATTTCATGGATCGTTTTCTGTAACATTCTTTATCAAGCCAAATTTTGTGGCCGATATTTAAGATAAATTCTAATGTCAAAACGGTAGCCTATAATAGAAAAGAAAGACATAGAATCTTATAGTTGCAGGGAACATCTCAGATTATCTAACATTTCTTTCCAAAGCAAGAACGCCTTTCAAAATATTTTTCTTTTGGCTGCGTTGGGTCTTCATTGCTGCACGCGGGCTTTCTCTAGTTGCGGCGAGCGGGGGCTACTCTTCATTGCGGTGCATGGGCTTCTCATTGCGGTGGCTTCTCTTGTTTCGGAGCATGGGCTCTAGGCACACGGGCTTCAGTAGTTGTGGCACACAGGTTCAGTAGTTGTGGCTTGTGGGCTCTAGAGCACAGGCTCAGTAGTTGTGGTGCACGGGCTTAGTTGCTCCGCAGCATGTGGGATCTTCCCGGACCAGGGCTCAAACCCGTGTCCCCTGCATTGAGGCGGAGTCTCAACCACTGCATCACCAGGGAAGCCCCAAAATATTCTTGATAGAAGTCACCTGACCGATGTTCAGTTACTTCCAAAGATAGCAAACTTGCTCCCTTCCAAGGCAGCCCATCCTATTATTACCCTACGCTTATTTTTAGAAACATCTTTATATCTTTCACTTTTTGATCCCAGTTTTGCCTTAACATCTCTTTTTTTCTAAGAGCTCTCTTTCGCAAAGTCTCTCCTTATTAATTTCTTTTTGTGATTCTTCATATGGCAGCCCATCCTATTATTACCCTACGCTTATTTTTAGAAACATCTTTATATCTTTCACTTTTTGATCCCAGTTTTGCCTTAACATCTCTTTTTTTCTAAGAGCTCTCTTTCGCAAAGTCTCTCCTTATTAATTTCTTTTTGTGATTCTTCATATGGCATAGCTTGAAGGTCTCTCAATGTACTCTCTCACACTCTGAAATGACCCAAGAGTTTGATGCAGTCCTAGTAAGGCAGAGATGAGAAGAAGGACTCAATCCCTTGAGAATTATAGAAAGTGCTTCAATTTGCCTGTAGGAACTCTTTTCTTAACTTTCTCTGTACTTTCTTCTTGATAGAGAACCTGGAAACAAAAATAGTAATTTTTCCCTTTCCCCCCTGTGGCAAATCAGCATTATGTAATCTTGCTAATTAAATGTCCCTGACCCTTTCTGATTTATTGTCTTATACCAAATGCGTGTGTGTGTATTTATTTTGCTGTCTCTAGAAGTTTTTATAAGTCTAGGATTATTGTAGACTCCAGCCTTTCTGACACTTTTCTTTTCGTTCCATGCCATTTTTTGTAACTTATCCTACTACTGTATCTTCTCCTACTTACTCTATCTTCTTGTTTATTTTATATACCCCTTTAATATCTGCATTAATAAGCCTACTTCCATCTCAGCTATTTTCATTTGTTTTGATTTTTCTCTACTTCATGTGGATCATTATAGCAGTACTTCCTCTTTTACAGTCTCCCAGTTACCTTGAGAAATATTCCATTTTAGAATCTCTAGTCATGGGATTATGCCTGTCTGTTCATTACATATTTTGAATCTGCGCACCTAAAACTCAGGGTGTATGACTGAGGAAACTTAGCCTTCCCTTTCTTCATAATAATGACCACAGCATAATGTTACAACTTTTTCTCAGAGTTCTTGCCTACATTTCATCAATATTCCTCCCTCATTTTGTCTGGAAGAAAACAAGCAGGAGGTGAAAACATGCACAAGTCACATGGATGGTGACAGACAAAATGGGGCACAAGCCCAGGAAGAAGAAAGCTTGAGGGAGCGTGAAACTGTCCTCAAGTATTTGAAGGACTGACTTGAGGGGAAAAAGGTTAGTTTTAATCTGTGTACTTAGAGGAATTAGAATTAAGACCTGAACTGACTTCAGTGTCACTATAAAGGCAACTCAGTCTAAACTGGCTCAGTATGAAATGACCAGTCTTAGGACAGTCGTGTTGCTGGGAGTGTTCAGTGACTGTCGGGCCAGCACATGGCAGGGTCACCATAGATGTGGTTCATACGTTGGCCTGGATGACATTTGTGATTCCTTCAACTCTGAGATTGCATGATTTTTATGCTTTCATTTGTTCAAAAGAGATTTAAGGTAACTCTATGAAAATCAGTGCACATCTATACAACTTCCTTTTCCTTCTGAAAGTTGAAATTGCCTACAAGGCAAGAATTTATCAGATGCTGTCCTTTTAGCAGAGTAATACTCCCAAAAGATAGACCAATACTTGAGGTTTCCTCATCACCTCGTTATCATTTTGCTGCCCCATTGGATAATCTACTTTAGGAAATCATGCTCCCTTATCTCTCGCCTACAATCTTTTCCCATAGCAATTTCAGTTATTTCTTACCTAACCCAAGTACTCTCCATTGTGTTCCTATCTTCTAGAATCATTGTTTCCTCTAGAATTATGTTTACGTTTTTGTTTGTTTTAAGCAGACTATACTACTCCTCCCCGATTTGTTGATTGTATTTCTCTTGATCAGTGCACGCCCTCTGTCACCACTCTGTGCTCATGAGCCACATCCCACTGAGTCTTGGTGTAACTGTGACACACTGCTCACTTCTCTGTGTTAAAATGTATATTTTTCTTGTTTGTGCTAGTATTTCAGGTTTATTTTGTTTTATTGACTATACTTATTAGTATATGTACTCCTAAAGCCATAAGTATTGGGTATAAAACTTCTGTTCTCATGTCATCTTTGCCAAGCATACTGTCTTGTGCAGTTCTCTCTCACTTGAGCATTTTCCCTGGGCTCACCCCAGTTCTGCCACCTGCCTCCAAGTTCCCCTTTAAATGCTCTTGGTCTGTCAAACATAAACTTCCTGTTCTTTATAAGAGTTCCTTCATCTTGGACCAGAAAATCAACATGTAACCCTGGTATACAATTTTTTTAAATATATCTTTAATATAAAAGAAATCTTTTGACACTGTTCTCCCAGCCAGCTTTCTTGTGTCAAGGCATTACTTCAAAGATGCAAATACTCCACCAATACCTCTAGTTTCAGGCCCGGAGCTTTAAAACTCCTACAGGCAAATTGAAGCACTTTCTATAATTCTCATTTATTCTCACTTCAGTCAACAGTAGTGGGTAGGAGTTTGCAGATGCAATGGCATATCTTTTGTAAAACAATGAACCTCTTGATTAGCCATTGAATCACCAACCCATCAGCCAGTAAAGAGTCACCAGTGGGCTCTCTAGCCCTGTTTCTCTAGAGGCTGTACCAGGAACTCTCCTTGGGCTACTGCCTGTGCCTCCTCTTTGGGCCCAGGATGCTACACTTTTTTTAGAAAATCTGAACTCACCTGTACTGGGCAGTGCTACTTATGGATTTTATGGCTTTAGTGGAATCTAGTTTTCTCTTCTCCTTTTCCTCGATGATAGCTTCAGTTCTCTAATCTTCTGATACTCCATTTGATTCAACATCAACCCCACTGAAGTCTTTTTCTTCCTGTTTGTATCTTGGATTATTTTTTTCATCTTCTCTCGGAACGCGTCATCCTTTCTAATAAGCTAGAGGATTCATAGATATTCCTTGAAATCTTTCACTTTCCTTACTAGATATTTTTATCTCATTCTTCCCTCAGAGAAGGTGCAGAAAACTTGTTACCAACCTCAGCAGATAATTCTTGATTCAATTTCACAGTTTCCATGAAATCACCCTTGGTCTTTTGTTAAAATAACTGATTAATCCTACTCTATTGCCTAATTTCTTTTAGGTTTTATTTTTTAAAATCTATATGATTTTCTGTAAGTTCTAGTCATGTTTTTATGACTTTAATTATTGAGGATAAAATATATAGGTTTATTCATGTATGATCTGATGAATGTTGAAAAATGAGAGGGAAACTAATGTTCCATGCTCTGATGTTTTCTAATACTAGGTTTACTTGAAGTAAAAGACTATGTTTTAGCCTTATGGTAAGCTCATTAATACAACTGTATTTGCATGTAGCCATTCATTGTGTAATGCATCTTACAAATATTTATCAAATAGCAATATGCACCAGATGCTATTCTGAATGATGGGACACACTTCTGAACAAGGCAGGCATCTCTGTTCAAAGGAGCTCACAATCTGTTGAGAGAGAAGTAGACATAATAGCAACCCAGTATGCTGAGCGCTATCCTGTGGGCAAATATAAAGAATAGTGGGGACTCAAAGGACCATCTTAGTTTGCTGGTAAAGATTTGGGGTGTCTTTGTAGAGAAGGATACTTTAAACCTAAACTTTGATGGATAGTTAAGATGTCACATGAGCGAGAGAATTCTACATAAAAGAAATTGCTGTTTCTGCACAAAGGCACAGAAACACAAAAGAAAAGGGGTGTGCTATGAGAGCTGTTAAGTTGTATAGCATGGCTAGATGTGTGTGTGTGTGTGTGTGTGTGTGTAGGATGTAGGGAGAAAAGTATTGACATAGCGTGAGATGATATTAGACGTCATAGGGCATGCTAAGATATTTGGACATTTTATTCTATGCACTGATTTTTTTTTTCCACTTAGAAATGCAATATAATGTAAAGGAGTGCTTGGAGATCAGAAGTAGGGCAACCAAGGTAGAGGCAGTGAAAATGGAGAAGAAATGGATTCAAGGGACATTTAGGATGTCGGAGAGACTGGATTTGAAGACTGAGTAGATACATATGTGATGGAGGAGACAGGCTGACTCTGCTGTGTCTTGCCAGAAACTTGGGTAGTTGGTGGTAAAATGTAATACAGTTGAATCGTATAGGAGATGGCATCATTTAGGGAGGGGAGGAGAAGATGATTAATTCAATTGGGGAGATAGAGTTTGAAGTGTTAGTAGGACATTCAGATAAAGGTATACCCGATTAGGGTCTGAACCTTAGGAGGCTTAAAGATAAAGATTTGGAGACCATCTGGTTGTGTGTCAGTTACAGTAAAAGTCATGGGTTTGGGTAAAATCATCCAAGAACACGTGAAGTTTGAAGAGAAGGGAATCAAGGACCCAGAATCCTAGGAAATTCCATAATTTAAGAGGAAAAGTGATTCTGTCTCTTTGGGATAAAGAGAAAGAATAGAATAAGAATCTTGAAGAGAGCAGTGAAGATTTAGAATACCAATTGGAAAAGAAGCTTATGAAGTCCATATAAAAAGTTTGCTGAGAACAAAAGTGGTGCTGAGAGCCCAGCAAAGTTTTGATAGCGTAGATTTTGTGTCTCGCTTTATGCAATGGGCTGTTCTCCTTGATACACAATGCTGCAGTTGTTCCTACCAACTTAATTATGTTTCTGACTACCATTGTTCCTAGCTGGCAAGATCACTTTAAATTAAGACTACCGGGCTTCCCTGGTGGCGCAGTGGTTGAGAGTCCGCCTGCCGATGCAGGGGACATGGGTTCGTGCCCCAGTCCGGGAAGATCCCGCATGCCGCGGAGCGGCTGGGCCCGTGAGCCATGGCCGCTGAGCCTGCACGTCCGGAGCCTGTGCTCCGCAACAGGAGAGGTCACAACAGTGAGAGGCCCGCGTACCGCAAAAAAAAACTACCTTGCAAGGAGGAATTGCATTTACACTTAAATTTTGGTGATCTGCAGTCATAATGAGGATCGTCTCTCTGCCATCATCTGGATCCTTGATGAAAATGTCAAAGAGCCCCTGAGACAAGGAGCAAACATTGCTGAAAACTGCTTTCCCACATCCAAACCTCTGCACAGATGTGCTTGCAGAGTAGCAGGCTAAGCATCTGGCCCGGCTTGGTCAGCACGGCCTCAGAGTGAGCAGGCCCAGATCTCTCAGCACCAGACAGCAGCCAAGTGCAAGGGATGGCCAAAATGATCTTATTAGAAAGAGGAAACTCTGACATTTATGGCCTGTGGAATCAGCAGTGGAAATGAAAAGGCTCTTGGAAGGGCGGAGGAGAAGAATGGAAATTTTTTTTTTTGAAGAAAGAATTTGGGGGTACACAGGGAGAGCTAACTACCCCAGGGCTGCCCAGGCCTGAAGGAGCAGGCAGAGGGGCTGCTGTTTGCAATATGTCCACAGGAAAGAGACTGCACAACATCTGGACAGGGTGCAGATTCACGCCAAGGAAAAGGCTGAGTCTTGGGATGACTTAGTATGCTCAGGTCCCACATGTCCTCCCCAACTCCATCCCTACACCCTTTGCTCTCAGCCCTGTTCATTCAGGGAGTCTTCTGGGTAGACGGAATAACTTGTGTCTTAGCACAGGAGTCAGCTAACTACACCACAAGGGTCAAACCCACCCCTCTGCCTGTTTTTTGTAAATAAAGTTTTATTGGAACACAACTATGCTCATTCGTGTATTGTCATACTTTCACAGAAAATGGCATAATTAAGTAGTTGTAACAGAGAACCTACTGTCTACGGAGACTAAAATATTTCTGCTCTGGCCCTTTACAGAAAAAGTTTGCTGACCCCCGTCTTAGTATGAAGACACTTGAGCTTGAAAAACAGCTGTGCCTAAATTCATTTTATGTGGTTGAACCACTCTATAGCATAAACCCACACACAGACACAGACACACACAGGAAACTGAGAATTAAACGGCTAAAAAATGAATTCTAACTCTGAATTACATATTTTTAAATGTTGCATAGACTGTTTGGATTACCCTCTTTTTTCCCCAGGCTTCGTCTTAATCTTCCCAAGTGAAATCTGTCCTTTGCTTCATGTTGTCTTGTAACCGTATTTCAATAGCACTTAATCAGTGATAAAACTGCTTTGATTTATTCCCAGCTGTGGATATTATTGTTGAAATCTGTGTAAGTGTTTCGACGTGTTATGATTGGAGCAATAGCATTTAAAAGTCCAGAGGCAAGTCAGAAAATTAACAACTGAGTCTTCTGATGCCTAAATTAACTGCACAGACAGCGCTGAGTACAATGAGAAAGTTCTGTAGAAACTTACTCTGCAGTATGTAAAGTGTGGAAATGGCTCACCCATTAAAAGTATTATATCACAGGGACCCAAGTTCTCACTGCGTATACTCTCCAAAGGCAGTACCAGAATTTCATTTAAAGGACAGCTGGCTGCTCTTTTCTTCGGGGACACTTTTCTTCGTGCAACATATAGATTGTTGATGCTCTAGCATCTGACATGACATTTCTCCATTCTGCAGCAAGACTGGGCCCTCGTATGTGCCTTGTGTGCCTTATGATGGGCTCTGCTGATGCATCTAAAGTCATGTTAAAGGAACAAAAGAAAACAGTCTATGTTCGTTGCAGAAAACTTAGACTAGAGAAAGTACAAAGAAAAGCAATGAGACCCATAATCCTAGCAACTAGCAATTTCAGTCCTTCAGAGTATAGTTTTCCAAACAATTTTTTACATTCCTTCATTAATCGTAAAATGAGACAGAAAAAATGTCTGGGTCTGGATATATTTAGCATAATTCCATTCCCAATTTTCCAATTCAATATCTGGCACCTTATTTCTTCATGTAAACCTTCCTTAAATGCTGTTTTTATTTCAAGATTGTTTGTAGTTTGAGTTGTACTCTATATTAGAATTGGCCACGATATGTTATCATTTGCTCTTTTTTTAAATCCGAATTAATGTAAATTGGAGAGAGAGGTTTTCAGGACATACTTTAATTGTTATTGATTGATCTTACTCAACTCTGTCCGTCCATTGTTTACAAGTATTCTCACATATAGTTAGATGTGGTTAGATAGCTTTGTTGATCATCACGATTGCAAGATGTTTACTGGACTTGAGGTTTTTTAATATTTAAACTTGAGACGCTCTGTTTTCATAAGACAATTATCCTTTGTCCTTAGGAACTCTGTAGCTGCTGTAAGCCTTTCTTAGTTGAAATGATGATCTTTGATCACTTTCTAACAGCTGAAAATGATCACATTCTTAGGTTGTTTAGTATTACTCCTTTGCTGTGGATCAAATTATTTATCTCCCCAACTGGACTGTGAACCCCTTGAGAGTCAAGACCATATTTTATCTCGGGGTTTCTAATACCTTATCCAGAATTCAGTATCTGGCACACAAAAAATACATGCTTGATAAATATTTATAGAATAAAGGGGAAATTTCTTGCCCAAGATCATCTATAGTGCCAGAACGCATGTGTCCTCACTTGCCATGCGGGCCCTCTTATTTTTCTTCTTTTTTAAAAAATTTTATTTATATTTTTTGGCTGCGCCGGGGTCTTCGTTGCGCCACGTGGGGTCTTCGTTGAGCCATGCGGCATCTCATTCAGGATCTTTCGTTGCGGTGAGGACTCTTTGTTGTGTCGCATGGGCTTCTCTCTAGTTGTGGCGTGCGGGCTCCAGGGCATGTGGGCTCTGTAGTTGTGGCACACAGGGTCCAGAGCACGTGGGCTCTGTAGTTTGCAGCACGTGGGCTCTCTAGTTGAGGCACATGGGCTTAGTTGCCCCCACCAGGGATGGAACCCGCGTACCCTGCATTGGAAGGCAGATTCTTTACCACTGGACCACCAGGGAAGTCCCCTCTTATTTTTCTTTATGTTACTTGATGTAGTATAGTAAGTGGTTAAGAAAGCAGGCTCTTGGTTCAAAGGCCCAGTAAACTTGAAATCTGGGCTTCTTCCATTTATTAACCATGTGACCTTGGCCAAATCTGTGGACCTCGGTCCCATCATTTGTAAAATAGTGACAACAGTAGAACCTACTGCATAGGATTTTTGAGCATGAAATGAGATGCTGCCCGACTGCCTTGCCCATTCTATGTATCAGCAAATGTTAGCTTGTGCCCCTCCCCTACCCCGCAACCCCCTTGGTCATTTTTATACCTTGGAGTAAGCTGTTTTATTTTTTTAAATTACTTTTTATTGGAGTATAGTTGTTTTACAATGTTGTGTTAGTTTCTGCTGTACAGCAAAGTGAATCAGCTATACGTATACAAATGTCCCCTCTTTTTTGGATTTCCTTCCCATATAGGTCACCACAGAGCATTGAGTAGAGGTCCCTGTGCTATACAGTAGGTTCTCATTAGTTATCTGTTTTATACATAGTAGTGTATACATGTCAATCCCATTTTTATACCTTAGAGTGAGCTGTTTTATAATAAGCTCTTTTTAAGTTTAAAAAATGTTTTAACATGGATAATAAATATTAAACATAAGTATCAGCTACAGACATGTGATTCATTATTATGATTTCTTTTAGGTTCATTTCACTTTTTAATTGTAGATTTACAATCACTTGAACAGAATAGTTCACATGGACCCGTTATTCTTGTGCCTTTTCTTACACCCATTTTATAGAGAGAGAAATCCAGGAATAAAGAAAGGATAGAAGTCTTCTTAAAGCTACTCAGAATTTTGAACAGGAAGAAACAGAAGTTCCAGAACAAGGTTCTCTAACCCTTGTGTAAAACCTTCCCTTCCTCTTGAAACCCTGTGCGGAAGTATCCATGCAAGTATCATTTACATCCACAGGCAGGGTATGGGCCTCTACGTGAGTTGCCGTGTTCTGCTGAAGTCTGCTCACAGCCTGTGCATTAAATTCATAATGAGATTAAAATCTACCGTTCTTAGAAAAAAAGAGTTGAGAATGTGTTGCAAAAGCCCTTTGTCTCATCATATTAATGTTGATACCCTCTTATCCCAGAACTTGGCTGAAGCTGGAGCCAAAGTCTATATTGGTTTAATTTTAAGTGGCTTTGTGAACAAGTGCATACAGACACCGAAGGAACTGAAAGGTACTTAGAGCACTCGGGCTCCTGGATGTGGGCTCTCAGATGGGGCTGGGCGTTCTCACAGCAGGTTGCACCCACATACTTAACGTTTCTGTGAAGGAGGTGCTGAATGTTGAGGCCCTAGCCACTTGCCTTTATTGTAATCACAGAGGCCAATTGGATTCATTAACGAGTAATAGGATTAGATATGGAAAAAAAAATCCCAAATTTTCTAATCTCATGTGAAAAGAGCTCCTCAAAAAGTAGACAGATGCTTTTCTTCTGCAGTCTTTGAAGAAAGAGTATGAAGAGACTGTTTGATAAATCAAGTCCAGATATTCAGCCTGATGATCTGCTTAGACTGAAGGTAGCAATCACTTTTTAATAAAAAGAATTGCAGGACATATATTTCTGTTCAAGTTTAAACTCCCTCTCTGTTTTTTTTTAATTATTATTATTATTATGTTTGGGTAAGCCTGGTTCCTTATTATTGAAAGAAAAAAAATTCGGTACTGCAGAGTGACTTTCTCCCCTGCTCTAGGACACCGGCTAAATGCAATGATTGTCAGTAACAGGCGCCGCCGATGCTATCACAGACAGGTGTGTGGACTGGGTTCATTTTGAATGAGGCAGGCAAGCTCCAAGCTCAGGCGCAACCTCACTCAGGTGTGCCTGCCTCGCCAGGCCCCTGCTGCTCCCGGAGGTGAAGAGTGCTTGATCTCTTCCAGCCTTGTCTCAGCCAGGGGTCTATTGTTAAGACCTGCCTGAAAGCTGGCCAAATGACAATCCCTGGTGTGACTGAGTTTTAATGTAAGATTACAACCATAGATCAAAGTGAGGAGGACATTTGGGCAGGGGCTCTTAAGAATTTTAGAGCCCGAGCATAAAGAAGATAATTATACTGTGTGATTTAGGGTTGATTTTGCATGTGTCACTCGTGAGCAAGGCTTGTCCTCTAGCTTATAAAGGGCTTTCGTCGCCCCCTCCACCCCCTGCCTGCCAATATTCCCTGTTATTTAGTATCTAGAAGACCTTTTAAGGGCTGTGATTAAAGAAACCAAAACTGTTCTATAAATGGCTTTTCCTGATAATGAAGATCTGCCTTTTATACAAACAGCACATTCTGGATTTATTATCCATGAATTCTTGAACAAAAGAAAAAAGGAAAAATATGGGGCCAGCAATCTGATAGAGTCAAAGTCCTTTTGTTCTGACTTTGCCAGTTCAGATTTTTATGATAATTCAACCCCAGCTGGGCTTAAGTTTGCCTTTGCATTGTTGACCTATTTTTTTTAAAGTGTTGGAATAACAGAATCAAGTTTCTTACCTGGAGACCTATATGGAAATTCCTCTTCAACTTTAGAGTTTTGGAAAAGTTCAGTTCTCCTGATGGTCTGATATGCTTCCTTCATTAACTAAAGATTTTTCTGCAATTCTGGAGGTTTTCCCTTTTTGCTATGGCCACCAGGGACCAAGTCCCATGCTTAGTTATGATTGCTTCTTTCAGCCTATTTCTGGAAAACGCACCCTTTTTTGTAATTTGCTGGCTTTCTACACAGTTAATAACAGGTCCATAGTTCTATATTTTCTGTGCCAGTGAATGTATGCTACTTGAAATCTTCTTTATGGAATTTGCTTTTAAACTTTAAACATTTTTTGTCTTACAAGGAATACATAATTTTTTTTTTAAATATTGGAAAGTGTGGAAAAGCAAAAGGGAAAAAAAAGAAAATTAGACTTAATTTCACCAATTGGAATAATTTGCTTTTAACATTGTGGTTACTTAACCCTCTGTGGGTTTCCCATAAATTGGGGATAATAAAGAGGCTCCACCCATAATTCAGCCTCCTAAGGCCTTTGGGAGTGTAAAACATGCTAATCTGTGAGCCACGCTTAGAACAGCACCTGGGTAAAATAAGTGTTTGGTAGAGGTTAGCAGTTATTGTTATTGTTGGGTATCTTATTTCAGCCCTTTTTCCCTAGGCATGTGCCAGACCATTTTTATAAGTAAGTATGAGCATAAATTCAGTGGGACCATGGTTCTTGAGAGCTGCAAGGGGTCTCAGGGTTTATCCAGTGTAGTTTCTTCACAGGGGATGCAGGATATCAGCTGGGGGGTTCTCTTCAACTGTCCTATTCCAAGATCCTACTCCAGGACCCACTGAGTCAGAAACTCTAAGAATAGGTAGGTATATTTGGGAGCAGAAATGAGGTGATTCTGATGGGTGTGGCTACTGATGAGACACGCCGAGCTGCAGGCAAATCTCCGTTACCAGGTGCAGCAGGGAAGCATCCTGGAGGCCAAGTGAGTAGCCTCAAGGCCTCACAAGTGTTCACTTAGAGCCGGAGCAGAGCCCAGGTCTCTGCACCGCTCCCAGGTCTGTTTCTGCCATGCAGAGGGCCACCAGGCACGTTTAAAGAGATAAACCTTTTGTGTGGATTTAGTAGCACAGTAATCTGTTATATCCAGGCAGTTGCTGCAAATACTGTAGCATTGCATTTTAAGATATACCATAATGTTTGTGAGCAGTTAATTTCAGGTTACCAACTGTGCAATTGTTGAAAGTAAAAACAAAACAAAGAAACATTTGCTTACATTCATTTATTCATTCACCGTGAAGCATGAAAGCCTTCACATAGTAGTTCCCCCTTATCCACAGTCTCGCTTTCCGTGGTTTCAGTTACGTGCAGTCAACCCTGGTCCAGAAATATTAAATGGAAAATTCCAAAAAGAAACAATTTATAAGTTCTGAATGGCACGTGATTCTGAGTAACGAGATGAAACTTCACTGTCCCACTCCGTCCTGCCCAGGATCCCCAAGCATCAACATCGTCTGCTCCTTACATCCAGCCATCAACACTGTCATGGCACCATGATCCAGGATACTGGAAGCAGATGATCCTCCTTCTGATGTATTTTCAGAAGGTCAGTGGTAGCCCTAACGCTACATCACAGTGCCTACGTCATTCACTTCACTTGACCTCATCCACTTTACCTCATCCCCACGTCATCACAAGAAGAAGAGTGAGGGTCGTACAATAAGATATTTTGAAAGAGAGATCACACTCACATAACTTTCATTCCAGTATATTTTTATAATTGTTCTATTTGTTATTATTAGTTACTGTTGTTAATCTGTTACTGTGCCTGGTTTATAAATTGAACTTTATCATAGGTGTGTATGTATGGGAAAAAACATAGTATATGTAGGATTACGTACTGTCCTGGGTTTCAGGCATCCACTGGGGGTCTCGGAACATAGCCCTCCCCCCACCGGATAAGGGGTCTTACTGTATTTCACTAATTCAGTCTGACCTTCATTCATCAGTTTTAATTAGTGAAGTTTTACTGCATTTCAACTCCTAAGTTTAGAAGAGAAATTGAGTTATGAATTTAAAACTTTTCAATGGGAAGCTTCCTGTGAGACTCTCTGAGTCTTCATCGCATGAGGTCGTATTCTGTTGCAGATGGTTCACATCTGAGAACAGGCAGTGGTATGTGGCATTTCCTGTCATTCCAGGAAGTTCAGTTTCCCTGTAAACATATAAAAAATCATGTGCTATAAGTTGACCTGTGCTTAAGAAACTACCAGAAGAAAAATCCAAGTTTTTGAAGGCTGCACAAGCTAAGCCTGTGATGGGGTGATTTGTAATGCTTCTAAACGTTACAGGTACATCTGCAGTCTTGTATGACACTGCCCTTGCCACTGCACATGACTGATTCTATAAGAATCTACATGTCGGCGTTTAGATGTTTTACTGTGTCTGCCTGACATAAACGAATGATGTAGACTGCTAACCGTGGTGACATGATTAAACAGGATGTTAATTAGTGGCTCCTCTAAGAGTCTTGATCCTACCTCTTAGCAGCCTGTTATGCATGTACGAAAGTTAAAGAGACAGAAATGGTTGTTCCCTGTATAGCATCTGTTAATAGCAATGGGGACTCAAGAAAAAAGCATTTAAGCCACCAGTAAGATATCAGGCCCATCTTGTCCTGGGAGTTGTCCAAAACCATGTCTTTGTGGAAAGGACTATGGCAATTTTCCTGCAAGCAGTAATCATTTGTACTATTACTTAGTTGTCATGTATTGATGATCCCATTTCAATCAAACATATCTCATTCGGTGAGCTTTTGATGGGAGGAATTTTTGGAAGGGTTTAGGAAGGTTAAATCTGTGAGACATGGCTTCCATCTGGAATGCATTAGCTACAAAGATTTATTAGTCAGAGTGCCTCTGCATAATGTTCCATGGACAGCAGGCCCTGCATCTAATTTCCAGCGTGATGTCTATATGAGGAGTGATCTTTGAAATATCATAGGTGACAATCAAGTTTGTTATAAAAATAGTAAATGCCCAGGATTTTCATGGTGGCTATTTTAAATCCCTCATGAGAGCTGCTAAGCAGGTAGTTGATTTGTTGATAAATGATAAAACTCAAGGAATAGCAACATGCATGAAATTTTAAAAGGGGATACCCCATTTGGAGCAGAAAAAGACTCTTAGGACAATTAGGAACATTTAATATTTTCATTTACATTTTCTCTGCAAGAGAGCACTAGAAAAATAATAAGACCAATACTCAAACTACATGGAGAAGGGCATCCCCTTTCTGATTAAAATTGTTTTTAAGAGCTAGTTGTGTTGATCAATAAGTGAAGCAGGGAAAGCTTTATAACATCTCATACATTAGACAGCCTGAGACTATACTGTTGTGAGCTGTAATGTGATTGGTACAAACTAGAGTTTATGGAGCTGCTAGAATTTCCAATTCTACTGATCCCTGTGTGGAAGGAAGGCAGAGCTGGTATATAGCTCAGGCTTACTTGTGCTACTGTACTCTTAAAAGACAGCAAACATAAAAGCAGAAATGGGGGTAAAGTTTGAGTTTGGGCTGCAGATATTGGGATCAGACAGAGGCCAGAAGCTTCCTCTGCTTCCTGCTGAAAAGGCAGCTCAAGCCCTGGGGAAGGATTGCCTCCTTCTCACTCGCCTTGTTCTCAGTTGCCAACATTAAGGTAACATAATGAGAGCAGATCCAGCCCCACGAAAGCTTTTTATACCATCAGAAGGCAATAATGGCTTAAGGTGCCTTCCCTGGCTGCATCATGGCCTCCTGAAAATGCAGGGCAAAGGATTAATGCCAGGTGAAGGGCGAGTCAGTGTCCAAATATTTACCTGTGTATTTAGGTCACACCACAATGCCCAGTTGTGTCATTCCCTCTCAACACAGGAAAAAGTGTTCTGTATCCTGGATACGAGTTCAGTACGAAATTGTTCTCCAAGGATTCCAAGGGAAATGCTGGAGCTCAGCAATTTCCTTTGCCCCTCGTGTTGGGCTGCTGTGCCACTGGGCAGTTTCGTGCCAGACAACAGAATGGAGAGCGAAGTAGCCCTGGCCACAAAATGTGTGTTAGAGAGTGAAAAGAGCCTTTACCACAAGACCTCAAAGAGAAGGGCTTGGGCTTTTCACCTTCTCAGTGGACATTTGTAGGGTCCTCAGCTTGAAAGTACTTCTCCTCTGCATCCGCTGTGCCTACTAGGAAGGCCACAGCTGCACCAGTGCCTCCCACTATCAGTAAAGGCACATTCCCAGGCATGCACTTGCAGTCAGAATCTTTGGTAGCTTGGATGCATTTGAGGACATGAATTTATTCTTTTCTCCCTGAGGTCTTAGCAGGCAATCCCATTCCTTCTTCCCTTGCAGGCAAAGTGATACGGGGTCTCCACACACCCATATCCCAGACATACTCACCCCTAATCCAAGTGGTGGAGTCCCCGATACCCTTCATTGCAGCCTTGCTGTCATCACATAGGAGTGCAACTTGCTTCATGGGCTTGCCTTAAAAAGATCTGTGGGTCTGTGCCACGGCTCCTCCCCAGCTGATGCCACCTTTACTAAGGCAGAGTAGCACCCAGGCCATTCTCCTGTAACCCCTTGTTTGCAGGAACCTTGTGTTAATCAAAGTCTCACTATACACAAACTATACACAAGGTGGCCTCATGTCTTTGGGTAATGATTTAATGTGAGATAAACAAAACCGTAATAGAAACCATGACGGTTCCCAGAGACACATGGGTTGCGCCCTCTCATCTTTACATCTGGCATATGGTTGGAAATACTTTCAGCCATACAGCTATTGCGGAGTAACTAATCCAAGAAGTTGGAATGTTACCATGAGACTGTCCCTGGCCTGCCCAGTTGTCCAACTTACTTCATTGTTCTTTGATAATTTTGTGTGAAACCCAGAATCCACTTCTACCAAAAGTGATAATTTGTTTTCATTCATTATTAACTTACTTTTAGGCAAATAAAGTTCTGGACAATTTTCACATTTGCTAAAGAAAAACTCCTTCTTTCGATTCAAGTAGTATTTTATTTTTTAAAACTTCAGGGTCTTAGAATTAAATTAATTGCTTAATGTAGACTTGAATGCATGGACATATCCTGAAGGAAATACCAAAAACATTTTAAGGAGAAATAATCAGTCTTTCTTTCATGTCACAATCTACGCTCTTTTCGATATTTTGCATCACTTTAAATTTTCTCTATTTTTTAAAATTAATTTTTATTGTCATATAGTTGATTTACAGTGTTGTGTTAGTTTCTGCTGTACAGCAAAGTGAACTAGTTATACGCATACCTATATCCACTCTTTTTTAGCTTCTTTTCCCATGTAGGTCATTACAGAGTACTGAGTAGAGTTCCCTGTGCTATGCAGTAGGTCCTTATTAGTTACCTATTTTATATATAGTAGTGTGTAATTGTCAACTCCTCCCAATTTATCCACCCCCCCCTTCCCCTTTGGTAACCATGAGTTTGTTTTCTACATCCGTGACTCTATTTCTGTTTTGTATATAAGTTCATTTGTACCATTTTTTAAGATTCCACATATAAGCGATATCATATGATGTTTGTCTTTCTCTGTCTAACTTACTTCACTCTGTATGACAATCTCTAGGTCCACCCATGTCACTGCAAACGACATTATTTTGTTGTTTTTAATGGCTGAGTAATATTCCATTGTATATATGTACCACATCTTCTTTATCCATTCCTCTGTCGATGGACATTCAGGTTGCTTCCATGTCCTGGCTATTGTAAGTAGTGCTGCAGTGAACATTGAGGTGCATGTATCTTTGTGAATTATGATTTTCTCAGGGTATACGCCCAGGAGTGGAATTGCTGGGTCATATGGTAGTTCTATTTTTAGTTTTTTAAGGAACCTTCATACTGTTCTCCGTAGTGTCTGTACCAATTTACATTCCCACCAACAGTGGAGGAGGGTTCCCTAATTTTTTTTTATTTTATAGTAATTGGTAAAGTTGGCATAGATTTATTTCTTCCATCTATGTCTGAGATTCAGAACTTATAAAGTCACACAGAGAAGAAAAACTATAAAGTTTTGTGAGTAAAGGTTAATTTTACTAAATCTAGCAAAAATTATTTTCATTACAGTTAAATTCTTGAAAAAGTAAACAACATTAATATGTCATATCTGAAACAGAAGTTTAACAGCTTTGAAATGAGATTTGATTTTAAAAAGCAGTTGCAGTCATCCTCTCAACCCTTTTCCAGTACAAAATTTTAACTGGGGACTTCCCTGGTGATGCAGTGGTTAAGAATCCACCTGCCAATGCAGGGGACACGGGTTCGAGCCCTGGTCCGGGAAGATCCCACATACCGCGGAGCAACTAAGCCTGTGCGCCACAACTACGGAGCCTGCGCTCTAGAGCCCGCGAGCCACAATCACTGAAGTCCACGTGCCTAGAGCCCATGCTTCACAACAAGAGAAGCCACCGCAATGAGAAGCCCGCGCGCCGCAACGAAGAGTAGCCCCCGTTCACAGCAACTAGAGAAAGCCCGTGTGCAGCAATGAAGACCCAACACAGCCAAAAAATAAATTAAGTAATTAATTAATTTTAAAAAAGAGGAGAGGCTTTAAAAAAAAGTTTTAACTGCATGCTCTGTGATGTATGAAAGAAATCTACAAGTCATTTCAGTCAATTCAATAATGATCAATATTTAAGTGGAAAGAAAAGTTAACCTGGCTGTTTGATTCAATTGACTAGTTATATGATAGTTTCTTACGTAGGCATGGAATAAGAAAACTATGAAATATACAGATGTAAGGTGTTACTATTGATTCACATAACCTATGGGAAAGTGTGCAATCTTAGCTGATTGAGTATCATTATCCTGGAGACTTCAGTGGAGATCACCAGCGGTATTACTACATGGGCAGTTAAAATCCGTGTCATCTCAAATTCAAGACCTGGTCGAAATCTAAGATTCATCCAGTCGACTGATCTGAGGCAAGTCAGTTAATCTCTGATTCATCTGTAAAATGGGAATAATAATTTTACCTCATAGTGTTGCTAAGAAGATCAAAGGAGTGTTCTGTAAAGGCAAGATACAAAGGTTAATTATTTCTGTTTTGTAAACTTGATCCACCCCTCTTCAATAGCAGCATATCTTGAAGGAAAACATCATACAGCCCTCATCTTAATACCACTTATTCCACAATCACCATCACCCTTCTCCACTTAGGTCAGGCTCCTTCCCTTTTTTCTGTGAGTGCCCAAGAACCCCGCTTCCTCTACAGAGAATTCTTCATTGCAATAGTCCATTCACTATCCCACTTGCTAGGCTATGGATTCTTTAAGGTTAGAGATTATTTCTGCCTAGTGTCCAGCATAGTACCTGGTACACAGTAGTCATTCAGTAATTACAGGCTGAATGAGTGAGTGAACGCATGGAAAACTATACACAAGGTGACTGCTAGATCCTTCTTGCAAGGATTTCACAGTAGCACCAAAGATGTGGCCTTCCACACATTGACTAGAAGGCTTGTTATAGCTGTACTTGCATGTGTGCTGCTCTGTTATGAGCATGCTATTTTGTATTTTCTTATCAGTGACATTGGCAATGGCAAGAAAGGTGGCTTTACAATTACCCCGAGGACTCGAAGTCTAAATGGCCCATTTGTACTATCATGCTGGAGTACAATTTGGGGATCTCTGGATTTTAACCCTCACTTTCCTCTGGGAAGAATGAGTTATATACTGTATAGCCCTACAAGGCAACCTTTATTTTACAGTTCAAGGTAGGCTGGCTTTAAATTACAACAGAAAAAAAAAGTTGATGACACATAAAAATAAAATTAGCATGATCAGTAACACTAAAACAAGTAATATAACTCTAAGTTTCTCTCTCTCTGTTGTATCTTGCACGATTTCCTGAATATGGTAACTAGGCAACTCCATGTTATAAAAGTAAATGTTCGGCTTTTGCACCTGGCATATGCAATTATTCCCCCAAAAGCCATCACTCTTCCTCAAAATGTATATACCTAAACTATTTTGGAATTCTAAACTTCCCTCCAACATCCTAAATTTTTATACGCTCTTGATCAAGTTGTCTTCTGGTCTTTCCCACCCCCTTTAGGAAATTCAGTGGTGAGCTAGCCAAGAGACATAAATGCTCCTCAGATTTTGAATTCTTTACAGGGTTTGAGCAATTCAGTTGAGAAGACTATTTTGGTGTTGTATAAATTATTTCTTTCAAAATTGTTTCTATACCTACTCAGCCTATTTCGATAAAATATTTTTACCCTGGTGTTTTTAATTTTTAAAAATCTTTTCATTTGCAGCATTCTACAGGATTGTGATTGTCAGATAATCACAGCTAACACCTATATAGTCAGTATGGGCCAACATCTTAAAAGATGTTCATAAAAGGTGTTATGAGTTCGAAGGGAAAAATCACACCCTGATGGGCCTTAGGGAAGATTTCATGCAGAAGGTGACATTGGCTAGGATACATATTCCCTGTGTGACTTTTACCTTGAAGCAGAACCATCACTATTTTTATATTAACTGACAAACAGGTTCCAGTGAGAAACCTGAGCTTGCACTGAGTATCCAGTAATGAGGTTAAGTATGTAGGGTACTGCCTGGAGCAGCCTCTAGGAGGAACACAGGCTTAGGCTAGAGCCCTGATTCACATCCTGCTCTGCCATTTCCTGTTGGGGCAGATCAGTGGACCTATCTTACCCTCAGTTTCATTATCTGTAAAATGGGAACAGTAACAGTTTCAAGTTCACGGGGTGGTTGAGACAATAGTGATTTCAGTGGAACCCAAGAGTTGTGAATGCGTCATAATACTTTCTAAGGAAAAGGCTACTGATAAGAAAATACTTCCTGCCCTTCCGTCACAAATAATGGTGACCTTTCTTGGTTTCTTTGTTGCTCAGTTCGTTTTATGGCCGAGCACTAGGTAAACTGGAAACAATCATTACAGGAAACTGGTTCACACAGGGAAGTGTTGGAGGAATTGAGTGCACTGGAGAACCCGAGCTCTCGTCCCTCCTCTGTGTCCACGTCACTTAGCTAGCTGGGTGACATGAGGCAAGTCACGCTGCTGTTCTGTCCCGGCTGCATTTCCTCACCTGAGCCCTGAGGGTGTTGGACCAGATGATCCCCACAGTACTATGGTAGTCCATAGTGTGCCTTGCAGATACTGCGTGTCCTCTCCTTCCGTGCACAAGGAGAGTTGAACTCTCTGCCCCCTTGTGATTGCGTGGGACCGCAGACTAGTTCTGGCCAACGGGCTGTGAGTGGGAGTGACTATTCTGCTCAGGCTGACACATTCAGTCACCAGACCTCTGAGGTTCTCCTTCCCTCTTCCATGACACAGCGATGGCTGCTCTGCAGCCTGGCCCTGGAGGAAAGATGTGGAGCAGAGTCCCCAGTGCCCCATGATGGAAGTGAGTGTGAGTGACAGATAAGCTGCCATTTTTAAACCACCCATAAAGTGGGGCTGGTTCTTACTGCAGCCTAACCCATCCATCCCTAATGGTTACAGGGACCTTCTAGCATAGGGCAGCAGGGAGGACTTTAGTAGGAAGTAGTGTTTGAACTCATCATGGTCCTGATTACATGCTCTGGATTTGCATCCTGCCTCCACACGCTCCTAGCAGCGTGATCTTGTGCTAGTTGCTTTGCCTCTCTGACTTTCCAATTTTTTTGTATGTGAAATGGGGATAATACTATTGACTGTCTTATTGAGCTGGCGTAAGGATTAAAGAGATTTTTGCATATAATGCATTGTAGAAAATACCTGGCAAAGAGTAAGATAGTTCCTGTTACTCTATTTTTAACATTCTGTGAGTCAGTGATTTCGTCATCTTTCTGTATTTCTTGTTGTGGCTATTGAGGCAAACTGAATTTATAAGAAATATGCCAATGAACAGTAGCTTAGAAAGAAAGTAGAGGGACCTATACCTTAGCCCTTTTAAGACCAGAAGCTTCTACTGGGAATTGGAGGTTTGAGACCATTAGTGTGAGATCCTTATATCTTAGCCAGCCGATCTCCAAAAACAGGAGTTGAATCCATTAAACAAATCTGAAGTAATCCTTTCTAAGTAGCCATCCTCCAACTCGTGATATTTTCCTACAAACACCTCTTTGGGAAAAGAGATTATGTACGTTTCACCTTGGATCTTGCAAATTTATGTCACACTTTGTGTCTTTAAAGCTTTCCAACAAACATTAAATTGATTATACAGTAAAGGCAATAGCTTATTTGGAAGATCTACAAGAAAACCCCCGTAGAATGAGCAGAATGAGGAAAATCATGAAGCAGTAATTATAATTCTCAAGGCTAATAATTTTAATAATAATTTATACTTAAACAGCTCTATACATAAGGAGATTTCAAAGGTTTGTAAATATTAAGTTCTGTATGCTCTACAGTTCCTAGAACAATGCCTTGAACAAACAGTCCTGAAACATTCAGCCTTCATCAGTATTATTCATCTTATTTTACAAATGGATAAACTAAGGCAAAGAAAATATGCCTGGAGTCAGGTAACCCTTGGCTCAAGTACCTGTGCCCCTAATCAACTTAATTCAAATTCCACAATGGAATAATTTATGTTGCAGTCTACCAAGGAGTTCAGTTGTGTTGCGATAACTGCTGTAACTGGTTCATGTGATATGACCATGGACTTTATTGAGAGTCATGGTCTCCGTATGAAAACGATTACAATTGAGATGATAGGTGTGTGCAGCACGTGGCCTGTCCTCGGCTGAAGTGCAAGGGGAGTTTCATGTTGGATCCTTGGCATGACATATCCAAAAGACTTGCCCTAGCCAGAAGGTCACTGCCGAGCATGCCCGTGTCCTCAAGAGGTGAGCCAGAGCCCATCAAAAGCTGCGGTCCCTGCTCACAGTTTGTGTAAGCCTTTTTTTTTTTTTTTCCTTCTGTTCCGTTGTGCTCATTCACACATGATATCCCAAAACAGTTAAGTAAAATGAGGGATATTATATCTGTCACACATGAGAAAACTGCAGTTACGGATTCGCCTATCGCATTCATTGCTTTTTGGACTCTGGAGTCCCTCGGGCGTTGCCACAAATCTACACGGTAGCCTCCAGTTTCATATTCTGTGTGGGACTCTCTAGTGAGGCCAGCGTGTGCGTAGAAGGTTCATGATTATTGTTGTTAATTTTTTTCACTTTTATAGCTCAAATGAATTGGGCCTAACTCATGGTAAGAGTAAGGGCTGCACTGGCCAAGTACATTACAGTAATCTATTGTTGAAATAGCTCGCTCCCGGCGACGTGGTGTGTCAGAGATCCTGCCCTCTGAATTAATGCCAAAGCATGGGCAACATCGCCAGCATGCAGCAGAGGCCGAGAAGCCACAGTTTCCCTATGCAGCTTTTTGAGAGATCCACCCCTCCTAATTTTTCCATATTCAGTTTAAGATAGACCTTTGATTCCCGTGGGCTTGCATAACGATGAAGATGAAGCCGGTAGGCACTTGTTCCTCTAAACATGTATTGTCCCTGGATGCAGCTGTGACACAAGTTGTGCTGAGCATATTGTCTACCCTCACTGGCCGTCATGCATGCCGATGGCTCTTTGATTTATGGTCTCAGGCCCCTCTTCGGAGAGGAGCTGGGAGCTGTTTGTACGTTCCTGTACAACGCCAAGTGCAAAGCTTTTGTTCAGAGAATTGCTGGGCCCTGGGATGTCCAGGGCAGGGCTTGTTTGGCAGCTTTTGTAGTTGCCCAGACCCTCCACACCTGTGACCCGTGAGGCCTGGTACACAGTAAGCACTCAACTAATGTTAGCTGTTATTATCATCATTATTAGTTTCATCATCATCTTCATGTTGTTGTTACTATCCTCCTTCCGTTCACTATGGAAGCGGTAAACAGGGATCCTGCTTTGATACATTTAATGTGTGTATGTGTTGCCTTGAATCACCCATTATTAAACTCTCCAGAGGTTCTTTTCACTTGAATGATCAATAATCAAACAAATTATGTATTCATGATACCCATTTGCACTTTTATTTACGGATCCATCGTGTCAGGGACTATCAATTGCTGAGACAAAGTTTCCCTACTTTGCACAGAGTAAATGCTCAATAAATATTGTTGAATGAATTAATAAGTAAATGAAACCTTTCATCCTGTCAACTCAATGAATTAAACTGTTTTAATTGGCCATGCTTAACAAATTGCTAAGTGCCCACTGTGATCACCAGAGTGAAAAAGTTTTCAGTATGGCGCCTGTCCTTAAGAAGTTTACAGCAGTTGGGAACTCAGTCCCATGCTTACAAGTAACTATGGATTGTAGACTTATTCATCCAAAACAGGACTCCATATTTATTCAATTATTGTATCTAGTGGTGTTGTTAGCTTTTGTTGGGCACATACTATGTCCCAGTTTTTAAAGAATTCTACATTTATTATCTTGTTTAATTCTCACCAAAAATGTCTACTGTTATCATCCCCATTTTACAAATGAAGAAACTGATACTTCGGAAATTTTATGTAAATTATCTAAGGTCATATAGCCTGTAAGTGGTGGAGCTGTAGGATATAATATGCTTAACCTCTATACATTAAATTTGAAAAGGTCACTGTGTTCTTTTTCTTTTACAAAATGTATTTTTGATATTCTATTTATTTATATATTCCTTGTTTCCATTCTACATATATAAGGAATATATGAACGTTATCGTTATTCAGTTGCATGTGTTCTTAGTTTAGCCTCAAATCATTTGTGGAATCACACAGGGTCAAATAGATACATCATAGATAATGAAATACTAAGTTGTGTGGTGCTGACAATAAGTAAAATAATCGTTTTGAAAAAGGAGCGTCTAAGCGGCTGACACGTGAGCCTCTCTAGAAGGATAAGTCAGAATGTATAGAGGATGGAGAGAGGGGTAGAGGAGCATAAATGAAGAACACAGAAGCAGGATGAATGTGCTCTGGGGGCTTCTATAGGAGAGATGAGAGACTCACTGCCCAGAAGTATCGGACTCTGTGGCACAGAAGGTGGAGCTGTTTGGAGAAGCTAGAGAGGGACCACGGGCCTCACCTTAAGGGTCTGAACCATGGTGGAGGCAGGATTAAAAACCAGGTCCATTTGAACATTAAAGCCAGGACCATTCCATGGGAGGCTGCGGCCTTTCCTAACTAGAGCCTCACATTCTAGATTTTCAGAATAAAAAAACAAACACTAAAAAAGCTGTTGATGATCAGCAAGAAGTTTTGTTTAACGTCTTAACAAATATTCACTTAATGAAGTAGTAGGCATTAATTTAGTTATCAAGTAAATATTATCAGCATTAAGTTACTGTTGCTTGTCTAGCAACTGTATGCCTTTAGGGATGACATGGGGGAAGGCTGAAGACTTTGTTCATCCTCCTTGAGGGCACTGATAAAAGAAAAGTTAGGCTGAAAGTCTCACGTCCGTAATATACTTGTTAACTGAAGTTCTCACGTATTGGTTCTCTTTTTCTAAATCTACCTGTGAGTTGAAATAATCTTGGTGCCCTTAAAGTTGCTGTCTGGCTTGTAACTGACCCTCAAAACCGGGGCTTTAGTTAGTAGGTTTGGGCTGCCCCCTGGGTATGTGTGTGTACCCCCTCAGTAGCTGAATTGCCTGAAATGGAATTTAAGGAAGAAAAGACTAATGGATTTTGAAGCTCAGATTCTTCTGCATTTGGACTCAACACATACATCGTAGCAAATACGTCTTTCGTGTTTTTATATGTATATACAGAAGATGTCATTATAAGAGTGTGTAAATTGACAAAACAGCTAACTTTCTCTCTTTGGGGGAAGGTGGATGGAAAACACTCTAGCTTTCATTTGAATGGAGATCCTACTTAAAGATTAAACTACCACACACCGGAGGAGAAAACCATGGGATTCAGTTTTTACTCGAGGTATTGTAGAACTCACTTTATACATGAAGTTCTAGCTGCTTGGCTTGGAGCAACTGAAATTCAGAAAAGGACAACATGAAAACATCTGTGTTTCCAATAGTAGTTGCTTTGTACTCGGCTGAGCAAGGTACCTAGAAAGGTAAATGAAATTTTCACACAGAGCCCCTCCCCCTGGCGTTTTTCAACCTTGTCTAGGTGGAGCCCCGCTGTCCTTTGTATGCAGCGGCTGTGACTTAGTTAATACAAGTAGTGTGTAGCATGTGCGGTGTGGCTGAGGCCTCAGAATCAATAAGGAGCCTTTAGATTTAAAACTAATGATTTTCTGTGTTCAGCGAAAGTCAAAATCTCTCAAAGTTGCCATTGTTGGCTCCCGATTTTTCCCCAGAGAATAAGAGGTGTGATAAATCATCATGTTCACAATGTAAATAAAATGCACGTCAAAGAGACTTGAACTAGACTAGAGATGGATTACGTGAGTCTTAAACATCTTAATTATTTTGGTCTTGATTTGAGCAAACACCCCCAACTAGCACTGTGGTAACAGTGATTGTCACAGCAGTGGACAAACTGTTTGATCAGGCTGTCCTGCCCCCCAGAAGTGCGAGTGTGACCTATCCGGGAATGATATCTGTCATTGTTTCCTCCCAGAAGTGTTTTCAGCAGTTTGGGATGACGTCAAATGCTTTTGAATGTATCTACAAACTGCCGTTGAATGTACATAAAATTTTACCAGACTCTCTGATTTAAAACCCTAGAGAAGGCCACCAGGCTCGTATGGAAATTAGCTAAGCATAATTTATTCATGAAAGGCAGAAAAGCTGAATTAATAAATACATGAGTATGTAAACTTATAACTGCATAAAGATCTGTAGAAAATATGAAAGCTGAGCTCCATGTGTTAACAGAAACCCTTAAAGTGTGGTCACTTGGTCCCTTCTTACAAACAGTCTGTCTCCTGTTTTGAAAGCCAAAGTCGAAATAAGTAATAAGCAAATAAGTCCATTTATTTTTTGGAGGGTTTGTTTTTTTCTCCTGAAAATATGGACCTGTCTGTGGATGCTGCTTTATGCACATCAATCTAAGAGAATTATTTTTTAAAATATTAATGAAGGCATTAATTCCAGAGATTCAGAAAACTGCTCAGCAGGTCTAACTCATACTCTCTCTTGTCCGGACCCAATTCTGAGAGCACTTTCACAAAATATCGTCTCTCACGAGACAAGGTCAGGCCTTATTACGAGAGTGGGCATCATTTTATTTTCCCTCATCCTTACCCTCCCTATGAAATCACAATCACCGTCAGCCCTATCGAGCATTGATTCAGCAGTGCAGTTGTTATACAGCAGGAATTAGAGCAAGATAGACATGTCGCACTTTAAAAATTTGTTAAAGGGACTCTTACCTTGTATTGAATACATTCTGGTGAAACTTTTGAAGTTGAGTTCTGAGCCTCCTGGCCACAGTTAAGACCCAGTTGGATTCTGGAAGCCTGAATCTGCAGAGTTGTTGCCTTTGATTTGATAAGCAAGCAGTGAAACCATTATTTCCTATAGTTCTTGTAATTTGGTCAGAACATGCCAAGAGAAGCGTGGTATTTCCCACCATATTCATTACTGATGATTTCCTTGTACTAATTAAAAACATTTTCTGAAAGTCTATTTTGGAAAGCATCAATCCATTTCAAACTTCATTCCTAGTCAAGGGATGAGGACAGAATAATCAAATGTATAAAGCTTTTTAAAATTTGTCTTAATTGAGAATTATAATAAATACAAGATAAATAAAGGTGAATCATCAGATGCTTTTCTATCCACAGCCATGATCAATGGAGAGGAAGTTTAAAAAACAAAAGCATATAACTCTATATGCTAACCATAGAGTACTTTATAAATATTAACTCATTAAATTCTTGTGGCAACTCCATGAAGTAGGTACAATTATATCCATTTTACACATGAAGCAAGTGAGGCACAAAAGGGTATGTAACTCACTCAGGGTCTCACAACTAGTAGAGAAATACTGGAAGTCAGCCCTGATCTTGTAGATAGTAATTCAAAGCAAATACCAAGTCCACATGGCTTTCCTTGTGTTAATGGGATCCAGTTTTTCTAGAATAAGCTTTTTTTTTTTTTTTTAAAAGGTTCTTTTTCATAGTGCAGGTCCTTGCAATGACCTGGGCTGATAAGTTTTGAGAGAGGCTGTTGACTACAATGTTTTCATTCTTGCTCTTAAGCACTCTTCTGTTGTTAATTTAACTGTTGTCTAGTAGGCAGGCTTTAGACTTCTTAACTGACCGATGGGAATGTATATGTGAAAGTAGGAAGATATGTGTTCTGATTATTGTAGCATAAAAAAATCACCCCAAAACTTAGTGGTTGGGCGTCCCCGGTGGCACAGTGGTTGAGAGTCCGCCTGCCGATGCAGGGGACACGGGTTCGTGCCCCGGTCCAGGAAGATCCCACATGCCGCGGAGCGGCTGGGCCCGTGAGCCATGGCCTCTGGGCCTGCGCGTCCGGAGCCTGTGCTCCGCAATGGAAGAGGCCATAACAGTGAGAGGCCCAAGTACCGCTAAAAAAAAACAAAAAAACTTAGTGGTTGAGAGGACCTATTGTATAGCACAGGGAACTATATTCAATATCTTGTAATAACCTATAATGGAAAAGAATTGGAAAAAGACTATATATATATATGTATGTATATCTGAATCACTTTGCTGTACACCTAAAACTAACATAACATTGTAAAAATCAACTATACTTCAATTAAATTTTTTTTTTTAATTTAAAAACTTGAAAATAAAAACTTAGTGGTTGAAACAATGACACCATTTATTTTCCTCATGAGTCTGCAATTTCGGCAGCATTTGGCAGGAATAGCTTTTCCCTGCTTTACCTGGCATCAGTTGGGCTGGTCAAAGGCTTGAGGCTGGAATCCTCTGCAGACACTCCCACATGATGCTGCCTATCAGCTGAGATTTCATGTAGAACTTTGGCTGCAGCACCTGCCTGTGATCTTTCCACATGACTGCCTAGCTTCCTTACAGCATGATATCTAAGTTCCAAGCGTCAGGGTCCCAAAAGAAAGAGAGCTGGTGGAAAGAATAACCAATCTCAGAAGTCATGTAGTATCACTTCCACCATATTCTTTAGGTTGTGGCTTGCACAGAGTTCTGCCCATGTTCAAGGAGAGGGAACGTAGATCGCATCTCTTGACGGGGGAGTGTTGACATCACTTTGTAAGAAGGGCATGTGAGATCGATAGATTCATGTAACCGTCTTTGGAAGACACAGTCTTCCATAACTTGTTTTACTAAGCATTTAGGACTGTCAATATGAAAGAAATGTTTCGCTGGAACAAATCCCATTACTATAAGGATAGGGACCTATTGAACCATAGGCTTAACAGAAATAACTGTTCAAAGAATCAAGTTTTGCCACGAAACCAACTCCTATTAGGTAGAGATACCCAAGGAAGGAAGGAAAAAGACTTCCAAAGTTAATTCTAGCCTTGTGCCTACTTCATAGTAAAAATCTTCAGCGGTGAGAATTCCCCAAACACATGTAAGATGGTTCATTTAGGCTGATCACATCTTTAGCAGTTGCGAAAGGATCTTATACCTGATGGTAACATCCTAGTTTCTATCAAAGAGCTACGTTGGACTTTTTTTTTCATTATTTAGTATAAGAACGATGGAAACGAACTTTTACAAAGTTCATTCCCCGCAGATTCAAAGTAAAGTTAACCAGACCCACTTTAAGAAAGATGGCATTATTTGAGAGAAATTCTATTTACTGAGCATCCAGTCGGAGTACACGTTGGACTCCAACCTTGAGAAACTTAAAAGCTAATTCAGGATTTGTGGGGCACATGAGAATATTGGTCTCTTTACGTTAAGGGATACTAACAATCTACCACGTGACTTTGAGCAATTTCTCTAGTTATGTGATAAGTTTGCACTTAGCCAATTATATACACTGTCCTCCAGTCTTTTTCACAACAAATCATTGTTCATCTTAGATAGTTGTGCAGGGCTGATAACAAACTTACGTTTGCCTAGCTTTAGGAATTCCAAAATGCTTTCACATCTATTATCACACTGGGCGCTCACAGCAAATCTGTAAGATGAACATTGTCATCTCCATTTTTCACACGGGGACTTGAGAGGCACGTCACCCTAGCTGGAGGCGCTGGGGCTGTAATCCCACAACCATACTTCTTGTCTGCCTGTCCTTCTGCCAACCTTATGATTTTAAGTGTTATACCAAGCTGTCTGACCAATGCATAGGTAGAAAGCAAGTCCTCCCTTGTTTTAGGCCACAGCAAACAGAAAGCATATAGCGGGGCTCATGTTGAGGATGTAACAGATGGATCAGTGTGGTTCAGAGGAATAGGCACTGGAATGGGGTTTAGGAGTCTGATTCCTCCTTCTTGTCCTGGCTCTGCTTCTCATTGTCACCCCCTGATGTGTGACATGAAGGAGATGGGCTTGATACATGTTTAGATGACTTTCATGTCTAAATGTCTATGTGTCACGTTAGATAAATGAAAATAAGAGAGTAGTTGATATCAACATCCTTAAAAAAGCGTACATAGGTAGGAATAAAGTTGTCAAATGACTTGTTTTCCTATTAGAGTTTAAAGAGGGCATTACCAATAGGAAGTTTGAGTGACATTGTAAGGCAGAAACATGAGAGGAGGAAATTTGAAGAGTATTTTATTTTGTATTCAACACATATTTATTGAGCACCTACTACGGTCCAGTCTTGGTCCTTACAGAAGGGCACAGAAAATTCTCTGTCCTCATGGAGCTTATATTCTAGTGGGAGGAGAGTAAAATGTAGTAAAATATAGTATGTCAAATAATTAAAATAATTAAAAGTTCTATGGAGGAAAAGGCAGGAGAAAGTGCTGGGGCTGGAGGTGATTGCAGTGATAAATTGTTGATGATGGTAGGTCTCACTGTGAAAGAGACATTTGAGCAAAAATCTGAGGAAGGGAGGGAGCTAGTCATGCAACATCTGGGAGAAGAGCTGTCCAGGTGATGAGTGTGGCTGCGAGGTGTGAGCTGGAGGAAGGGGAAGGGATCAGGTCAGAGAGGGAAGAGGGCTTTGCAGGATGTTGGGGGTCTTAGAGGCTTGTGTATGGAGTTTTGTTTTTATTCTGAGAGAGTGGGGGAACCCTCGTGGCCTTTAAGTGGCATGATTTGACTGAGGTTTTAAAAGAATATGCCTAGTGTGATATATATGTCAATAAATATCTCAATAAAGGCATTATTTTTAAAAAGAAATATCTCTAGCTGTTGTTTTTTTTAACAGAATAGGGTGGAAGTAGGAAGACAAGGAAGCTATTGTAATTTTCTAGGCTAGAGATGGTGGTTACCTGGGCCAAGCGGTAGCCGTGGAGGTGGTGAGATTCTGTATAAGTGAAAGTCAGGCCCATAGGATTTACTGGCTCATGGGGGCAAGGTTAATTATGAGACTTTTGTCCAGAGCAACTGACAGATGGAGTTGTCTTTTACTCAGAGAAACCTGTGATAAAGCAGGTTTGGCTGTGTGTGCGTATCTGGGGTGGAATGTGGGGTAGATTACAAGGCAAAAAAAAAAGATGGAGGCATTTAATATTAATATGACTATATTATTTTACTTTCCAAGAGGATTTTCAAAAGCTTATAGTAAAATGTACAGATAGAATAGAGAGGGAAACGATTTAAAAAGAGTAAAAGGCTTAAACTCAATCAGAGTGGTGGACCTAAATGTGAAGTTCCTTCAGAGAACAATAAGTGTGTTTGCTTGACCTTTGCAGAGTATTTGTGGTCAAAAATAAAAAGATGGGAACAAGGCAGAAGTAAAGAGTATTACAACATACTCACAGGGATTTTGCAGAGACCTAAAGGTTCCAGACAGGTTTGCAGGTATTTGAGGAAGGTCTTTTTTTTTTCCCTATGAGGGGTGAAAAACACAGGAATGGTAGAGCTGAATACTGGGAAGGCCGGTAGGATTCTTAGAAGACCCAGGTGTGAGAAGGGCTGTCCACATGGGTAAGGGAGACTTGGAGGTTGGTTGATTGAAACTGGGAGATTGGAAAAGAAGTGATGGCTTTCTATCCGCATCACGGAACTGGAACATGTGTCAGAATCACCTCGTAGGCATGTGAAACATTCAGATGCAAGGCTTCACGTAGACCTTCTGAAGCCTCACCTCTATGAGAAGCCCCAGTAGTATCAGTGTTTTAAAAGCCCCTCAGATGATTCTGATGCAACTCCTGGTTAAGAAATGTTGGAAGAAAGAAATTGATGAATTTAATTAGCTTTTATATTGTGGGAATCACCTAATTGGAATGTTTTCTGTAGAGAGAGAGAGATACTAATTAAAAAATAATTTCGGTGACACTCATTTATTTATTCTTTTAATGAATATTTATTGAATGCTTATTAAGTGTTATGCATATAAGTGCTGAATGCACAAAGATGATGGAAATACAGGTCCTGTCTTCAAGTAGCTCTGAGTCTATTGAAAGAAACAAACACATAACTGATAGTTTTATAGGGCAGTGTGTCCATGCACTGAGTATTATGGGAACAGGTGTGGAAATTGAAGTATTAAGGGAGGCTTACTGGAAGGAGTGTCCCCTGAGCTGAAAACTCGTCTAGAATAAGAGGTGTCAGATCTAGCCTGCCTGTTTTTTGTTTTTTGGGTTTTTTTTTTGCGGTACGCGGGCCTCTCACTGTTGTGGCCTCTTCCATTGCGGAGCACAGGCTCCGGACGCACAGGCTCAGCGGCTAGGGCTCACGGGCCCAGCCGCTCTGCGGCATGTGGGATCTTCCCGGACCGGGGCACGAACCCATGTCCCCTGCATCGGCAGGCGGACTCTCAACCACTGCACCACCAGGGAAGCCCTAGGCTGCCTGTTTTTGTAAATAAAGTTTTATTGGAACCATAGCCATGTTTATTCATTTATCTATTGTCTATGGCTGCATTAGCATTACAACTGCAGAGTTAAGTAGTTGTGACCATATGACCCACAAAGCCTGGTTCATTATAAAAGGTCTGTTAACCCCTGTTCTAGAGCAAAGAGGAGAAGAGAAGCCATTCTATTGTAGAAAGTGGAGAAAAGGTGACATATGGTACTATTCAAGGAACTGAGAGGTGAAAGATTAAGGCAGAGAAAGGAAATGGTATGAAGCTGGAGAGATTGGCAGGGACTAGACCATTGAAGACTGTGTACCCCATCCTAGGGAATGTGGACTTTCTCCAGTGCAGTGGGAATCAATGAAGGACTTTAAGCAGTAATGCTAGTGTCCCATGAATTTAGATAGATTATTCTGTTTGCTTCATAAAATATAGATTTGAGTGGGGAAAGACTATAGGAAAGAAAATTGTTAGAAGGTTTTTTTAAAAACAATATGTATACCAACTCCTTTATTTTTATTTTTTTTTAATTTATTTTTAAATTTATTTTATTTTTGGCTGCATTGAGTCTTTGTTGCTGCACTCGGGCTTCCTCTAGTTGTGGAGAGCAGGGGCTACTCTTCGTTGTGGTGCGTGGGCTTCTCATTGCTGTGGCTTCTCTTTGTTGCAGAGCATGGGCTCTAGGCACACGGGCTCAGTAGTTGTGGCTCGTGGGCTCTAGAGCGCAGGCTCCGTAGTTGTGGCTCGTGGGCTCTAGAGCGCAGGCTCAGTAGTTGTGGCGCACGGGGCTTAGTTGCTCCGCGGCATGTGGGATCTTCCCGGACCAGGGCTCGAACCCGCGTCCCCTGCATTGGCAGGCAGATTCTCAACCACTGCACCACCAGGGAAGCCCCTGTTAGGAGGTGTGAAGGAGTAATTTGTGCAAATATTAATGAAGGATTAAAATTTGACCATAAATTTATAAATTTATAAAATGGAATATAATTGTGGTAATGAGTTGTAGCTAAATTATACTGAAAAGGAAACTACAATGTGTTCAATAAAAATAATCAAGGAAACTGCATACCCAATCAGAAAACATGTGTCTTAATGTATGCCTAGAAAAAAATGGAAACAATACACAGAAAACTTAATTTTTTTTCCTGGGGAAATAAAATTATAGGAGACAATTACCTTAAATTTTACACATCTGTACTCTTTTTTATCTAACAATGAAAATGTATTACTTTTGAATCAGAAAAGAATTAACTTTTTAGAGTGATGAGTAAGGAGAGGGAGGACGAAGGATCATACCATAACTCAGGGCAAGAAAGGAAGGGTGAAGAGAAGGCATAAATTTGAGAATGATTTAGGAAGTTAAACTAGCAAAACTTTATAATGTGGGAGGTGAAGAATAGAAAGGAAGATATATTATGTCCAGGTTTCTGGTTTGGGTGACTATGGTGAATTGTCATATCAATGATTTAATAAAATAAGATAACCTTTATTAATCATTTACTATGTGCAGGGCCTCGTACTTAACATATTTTTAGTAAATTTAAACTATCAGCAAGTGAAGGAGGAATTTTTATGGTTTCCATTTTATTGATGAGGAAACTGAATCTTAGAGAGATATAGCAGTTTACCCGAGGTAATGTAACCTGTGAGCTGAGAGCTGGGAACTGAACGTCTCTCTGATTGATTCCAAAGCTGATATGTGTTCCCACCCCCAACTTTAAATGAATTTTTTTAAGAGCAGTATAGATGGAAAGATGAAACCAGTTCAGGACATAATTGAGTCATCAACGTAAAAGTTTTGATTTAACATGATACGCTCTCAAGAAATAAAATGAAGAGAAGCTCTCAGATTTAATTTTGGAGAATGTTCAGAGTTAGTGGATCTTAACAATCTCTAAAGTTTTAAGAATAATGATATTGAATATATAAAAGACTTTCCGCCTTACTTGCGTTTGGATACTTGATGTACTTATTAGATGCAGCAACTAATAAATATTAAAAAGAATTAGAAGAAAACAAATTTGGTGCATTTTTGGCATCAGAAATCATAGGCCTGATTTTGTCAATTTAACTCAGTGACTGCTGAGGGCTCACTCTGTGCAAAGCATACAGATGCTACATTTTTACCTATTTTAACTTTTTATGCGTCTAAAGTTTCAGTTCAATCTAGGAAGAACTAAGACCTAAAACGTGCTTCATTTTTTTTTTTGGCCACACCGTGCGGCCTGTGGGATCTTAGTTCCCCAACTAGGAATCGAACCCGTACCCCCTGCAGTGGAAGCGTGGAGTCTTAACCACTGCACCACCAGGGAAGTCCCAAGATGCTTAATTTTCTAAACAGATCTTTGAGCTGATATTAGTTTAGAAAATATCCAGAGTCATTTGGTTCCTCTGTTTTTCATCAGACGATTACTGTATGTTTTGCTGAGGGTTCTTTGTTTGAAGAAGTATTCCCAGTTCTGGTTAGGAGTGTCTGGGGTGAAGGTAACCCTAACCGCCAGAGGAAATGCAGTTGGCCTTTGGGAAGGGGAGAGAAAATGACGTGCCTCCCTCTGAGAGGGAAGCAATTTCTCACTGTGTCACTTCACCCTGGCGTTCAGCCACAAGAGGGGGCCTGGACCAGAGTGAAATATGCCAGCTGCCTAGCTGGCTTCTCTGCCCTCCAAGAGAAGCACCATAGCCATCCTCGCTTTGAGGTGGGAGAAGAGCTTTATTGCCCATTTGATGAGCAACTAAATGGTATACTAGTAGCCATGGATATACTCTTCCCCATGAAAGCTAAGAACTGTCTTGAAGAGTTCTAAAAGGTGCAGAAGAATGTACTGTTAAAATTGACCTGAAAACGCAGTAATGGTTTTCCTTAGTGCCAGGTCCTGTGTACACTTTACTTCCTTTTTGATGATATTGATTTGAATCTAAAAATAGATATGGGCTTTCAGAAAGAGAAATCAGGTTCTTGAGATTGACCATTCAACATAAAGTTTGTACATTGCGTAAAAATGTTTCTGACACAGTAAAATACATTCCGTTTTTGCTCATTGTAATTCGCTTTACAGTGACTTGCTTAATAGCTTAACATATATCATTTATACTGCTCTCCTTCATGCTTTTATACTGTAATATCCTTTCCTCAATGACTACTTGTCAGTTTCACTGATCTAGATTTGATTTCATAAATTAACTAGGCCACTTAAGTAGAGAGTTATCATTAGAATAAGAAGTGGAAGCAAATAAATATTAATCTTCCATCTCTGAATGTCGGTATTGCAACACAACTTTGATCATACTTGAACAGTACTTAATGGGAAAAAATACACCCCTCCATTGTCAATTTAGTATTACCCAGTTGAAACACTTACGAGTATTTCATTCATTTTCTCATTCCGAATCCATCTTTCTTTTGGGCAGTTATATTTCTATTTGTCATTGTAAAGTGTGGGGAATAAGCAAATGCCAGAACTTCATTACTGAAGGATTCTGGTCTTGCCTGTTTGCTTGACTTTTCTTCCTGGCCCTTTTGCCTGGGGGGTGTTCTTTCAGAGGCATGGGGGCCTCCTCGTATGTGCACAGTATTATGTCTGCTTGCTACACATTTTTGTCTTGCTTAACTCATTTTGTCCCCCTCCGCAGACTTTTGGAAACCGCTCAGAGACGACGACACTTAACAGAGAACAACATTTTCAAAATGCAGCCTATTTTAAAGAGTGTTTCTTTTTAAAAACTTAGAGTCGGATTTCTTCTTTCTCTCTCACTTGAAGGATTGTTTTTACCTTATTAGCACGAATCTTGCTTTGTCTTCCTTGGAAACGGAAAAGAGTTTGTCAATACGTTTTTCATAAAAACTTTCATATACGCAATCGTAAAATCACCCTTTAGCCTTTTGTTTCACCCTGCATTTATTAATGCGGACTTATTTTTTCTAGATCCTATTCACAGCCTAGTGGGAGCGGTTGTGAATAGGATCTAGTGAGTGGGAGAGGTTGCTCCTCTTGGAACCTTTCCAATTTCTCCCTCCTTAATTATAGACACATTAGATTGCCGTGGTAAAGGCACATCTTTCCAGAATGTCTCTGAAAACATCCCAAGAAGATATAATCCAAGGATCCACGGGAAAAAAATCAACTTGGGATTCCTGTGCTTCGACGTTAACTCTGCTCTCACCGTCCATTCATAAACCCGAGTGGGGGTGACTTAGTTGTGTCACACACACACGCACACACACGCAATACTTATGGTCACATAAACAGCTTATGGAACATTTTGGGATCCATGAGGAAGGATAAATACTGGATTTACATTTCCCCGCTTGTTCTGATTAAACATTTTGCATCTAGGAGCTGGCAAATCAGAGCTTCTTACTCTCTCCAAGTTCACTTACCCCTTGCAGCCCTTCAAGCCTCAGTAGTTTTACCATAGTAATAATTTTTCCCTAAGAATTTTAAACAAGATTTTGCCATTGGACATCCTGTGAAATAGTTAGCTTTGCTTCACTATTTTTTGTAACTTGCCAAAAATCACAAATAAAAGGGTCTGTGTCCTCTAATGCTTCTTCTCTGGTCATTATCTTGGAAAATATGCAGAGTCCGATCCAAGTCGAGTGCTCCCCAAACCTTGCTGTTACTTTGAGAATAGTTTTAATGAGGCTTGCAGCTGAGCCAAGCTCTCCTGTTGGGTTATTATTTGGGCAAGTGGAAGCCCTAGTGATTGATCTGTGTGGGGGAACTGGCAACACTCGCATGCCCTCTGGGTAGAGGCAGAGCCTCCAGCAGGAAAAATTAGGGAAAGAGGAAAAAAAAGGAGAGGAAATGTTTATCACCCATCTCCTAGCATTTTGTGGCGGCGCTATGGTGAACTGGGAGATGGATGTGTATATTCATGGATTTTGAACCACTTTCAGCACTAATAACATTAAATCAACCTTAATACTTCGTGCCAAATGTGCTCTAAAAGAGGGAATAATGGGAATTTTTGTTGACTTTAGTAAAACATCAAAAGTTACACTGGAAACGCATAAAATGCTACACTGCAGAGGTGACGATTATGCTAATATCATGATAATATAAAATATTAAGTCACCGAAATGACAGGATTTACAACCAATGCTCCTCGGTCCCCAGAAACCTTGGAGACGAGCTTCTGGTAAACACAGCAGCCTGTACTCCCAAGGAGTCTGATTACAAATTTAAATATGTATATGATTAGAACTCCGCCAGTCTCCCCACCCCTTGAGACAGATGAAGTACAATTTGATTTATATCATACCTGAAATCTATTGTGTTGAGTTCACTATGTTTTGCAGAGCTGCTACCAGATCTGATGAATTTTGTGTGTTTAGCAAGTTGCTTGTGGGGAAAACAGGGACTCCTATTAATGATCTTGGATAGCAGCCCTGCGATCTCATGAACTAAGACTTAATAGTGATACAGAACTGTCAAATGTTTGAAAATGGGATACTGGCAAATGGAAAATACAGTTCTTGTGTTCCCATCTTGTTTTGATATCCTGGTTTTTGTGCTGAGGTCCAGGATTGAAAATTCTTTACCCTGAGCCTTCATCTCATGACCTTCAATTTACCTTGAACTCTTGGACCCCCATCACATTAAAGTCTCTCCTTTCAGGGAGTTCTTCAGATGCAGTGACTTCATCGGTGGTCCTAGGTATCAGGGAAGGTAGAACCATCATGGCTATGCAGCTTTCCTAATTATTGTCAGTTCTGGCCAAAGAATACTGGCTTCCGTTTGACATAACTAATATCACTATGTCAATGTGAGGCAAGGAAAATTAACATGCAATTAAAGTGTACTGTTACTCTAAACTGATGCTCTTTAATATTTCTTTGTGCTGAAGTCCTAGTTTCGGCTAATTTTGTTATGCCAGCTAAGGTCAGCAAATGCTTTGTTCATCCACGTCTCTACAAGTGACCCAATTTCATTCCTTTTAATGGCTGAGTAATATTCCATTGTGTATATGTACCACATCTTCTTTAACCATTCATCTGTTGATGGACATTTAGGTTGCTTCCATGTCCTGGCTAAATCAGAAAGAGAAAAACAAATATTGTGTATTAACGCCTATATGTGGAATCTAGAAAAATGGTACAGATGAACCTATTTGCAAAGCAGAAATAGAGACACGCACGTAGAGAACAAACGTATGGATACCAAGGGGGGAAGGTGGGGTGAGATGAATTAGGAGACTGGGATTGACATGTATACGCTACCGTGTATGGAATAGATACCTAGTGAGGGCCTGCTGTATAGCACGGGAAACTCTACTCAGTGCTCTGTGGTGACCTAGATGGGAGGGAAATCCAGAAGGGAGGGGGTATATGTATACATATGGCTGGTTCACTTCGCTGTACAGCAGAAACTAGCACAACGTTGTGAAGCGACTATACCCCATATATTTAAAAACAAACACTCTTTGATACTGAAAAAATAACGCACGTTCAGAAGGGGTATGCCTTTGTTTTTCAGTGTTAAATGCATGCATGTTGCCTGAGCTTATGTTTTAAGCTAGCTCTGGCAAGGGTAATACATATATGTTTACCACATATCTATCTATCTATCTATCTATCTATCTATCTACCTATTATTATTAAATATGTCATAGAGCATATATTTACGTATTATTAATATAGCATCAGTACTGCCATTACTAATTAGCCTCTACCAGCAGAACGTGGACTAGCATTGCCCCCAAACTGGGAGACTCCCAGCTGATCAAAGGCACGCTCCCCTAGGTGCTCGTTCAGGCCACCTCTTTACCCATCCGTCACTATGTCACATCATTAATGCTAATGTTATCGATGACAATAAAATAAAACATGTTGCTCCCAAAGGAATTCCTACTTGTGTGCTGTTAAGAAGGGCTCTAAAGCCATGCTTTCAAAGTGCAGCTCACAATCCCTAGAGGTTGCAGCAAAGTTCTTATAGGAGTTGGCAGCGTCAAAAGAACACTGAAACTCTAGGGGCACTTTTCCTCGGTCAATCCCTCCATCTTAGCAGGAGCCAATCAATATTTCTTGATCTCCAATTTTGTGCGAAACTCTGCTTGTGCTTAACCCTTCTGGCAATCCCCTTCTTTGCCAGTTCCCTCTTTCTGGGACAAAAAGAATGTGTTCTTGCTTTTAACAGGATGGAACTTTGGAACACATTTATTTTCTTCGATTCATGAATAATTGCTGGGGTTTGAAGGTTTCTATCACATATATGTATCTGTAGTATGGGAAAGACATTTCCAACATTATCAAAATTATATTTGTTTCTAAGTAAATGGAATTGTTTTCCCTTTTTGCTCTGGAGGCTTGAGTTGGCTCTCTTCCCAAATGTAACCTTTTGGATAATAAATTCCTTTTGAAAAGAAGCATGAAACCCTTTTGATGTTATAAATAGTACATGTAGTAGAAGGGAGAGGATCATAGGTAATTGCAACACAAAGCCTGAGAGAAGTCCATGGGATAAAGTAGATCTTATTTTTACTCAACAGTCAGTCACATGTCATGTGTTTATATTAAAAGATATATTTTAATAAGCATTGCCAGTTTGTCTGTGTTTTTGCCTCTAATACAGCCTGAGTGATTCACTGATATACAGGTAAACATTTACAACTACAGCTCAGCAGGAAATTCAGTGAGGATTCAGTGATCTACTGCTATCACAGGCCTTCAGGCAATCTTCTATAAGGCAAATGATAGTCTAGGATTAGCTCTGAAAAAGCAAAAGATTTTGCTGTTCCATGGAATTCCTTTAGGACTCCCAAGGCAGTGCATTCATTCTCCATCCTTCCTTCTCTCTCTTTCATATTCTCTCTTGTTCCCTCTCCCCACATCCCTCTCACCCTCCCTCCTGCTTTCATTCCGCCCCCCTCCCTCCCTCTCAGCTGTCCCTGTGCACATCCAAATACACAGCTGGAAAACTTCACTTCTGAGGGTGGCCTGTTGTCTTCCCCACCGTGAGACCCTCTTTCCCCCAAGTTTCGTGCTCTGTTTTGGCAGACATTGTAAAACTCTGAAGGCATAAACCTCACCGTGTCAATGTGGCGGTGAGGCCCAACACATCAGTAAATGTCACAGAGGTGTCAGCCCTTTACATCATAACTGCAGTTCATTTCTCTGCATTGACAGTGACGCTTATACCGGGCAAGGATTAGAATGGGCATATTTCCAGATCTTAATTACATCAGGCATAAGGATGAGCAACAGCGTTTTTCTTTGGGGGAGAGGAGGGGAGGAGGGAAAAAGGGGAGCGTTATGCTGAATTTGGCCATCTAGAGCCTCATGTGTCCCTGTTTATCAAGAGATAATAGGATTAAGCTAAGCTATGGGACTTCTCTGGCTTAATGCTGCCTTCAGCAGGGGTCTAATAAGGATAGATATAATTGGGTAAATGGCGAATAAGAATGAAAAAGTACAGAGTATAAGCACAATGCTTAGGAATAAATAATGACAAATTGGATTTTGCCCAGTCTCTGCAGACTTGGTTAAACGCTGGCATCCCACACTGAACTCTGAGGGATGACATCTGTCTTTCTTCTCGCCTAACTCGTCTCCGTTCATTGCAAATGTCATAAAGTATCCTCTCACGTCCAGCTGGGGTCTATCAGTACTGCTCATTGAAATCAAGTCGGAACTGTTAAGGAACATTCAAAGAGGGTTAAAGAAACAGAGTAAATTAAGTGCCTGAAAACAAACGTGACACAAATTAGAGTTTGTTTCTTTGACCCTTATCCATTTACGGAATTTACCCCGTTAACAGCTGGAAATGTATTTTCACTTTCTTCACCTCTCTAAGAGGAAAGCAAACATATAACGTAGCCCCAAAGGAGTAATTAATTAGATCATTTACTGACATGGATTTGAATAGTTTATTTAAATACAATTCTGTTATTTATTTATTTTACAACATTGTGCAGGAGGTTGAAACTCCTGTTCTAATTTGCACTTAGCAAGGATCTCTGGAAAAATATCACAGTGAAGGAAATAAAGAACCGGTGATCAAAGGGCCACACTCAGAAATGCATAAAAGAATTTCACCAGGATGAGTGTTTCACTGATTAAAAAATAAGGGACAGGTTGAATTGGGGGCGGGGGAGATAACAAAACTGCCTGTTTAGTTGGTATTCCCATGGGCATATTTTAACAAATATAATGAGTTCATTGATAAGATGCTGTATAAAAAGCTAAAGAAAGAAATAGTAAAAATAAAGGATGCCAGTGTAGGTAAGAAAGGTGTAATGAATATGCAGATTATCACAACAAAATGAAGACTGCTTTTGAAAACAGTGGAAAATTCATGAACTCAGAAGCAAGTCAAAAAAAAAAGATAACATGCAACCTCTCAAGTGGTAAAAGTTATAAATTTGTCCCACAGAAATAAAAGGTCCTTCAAGTATATTTTCAAAAGCTAGAAATGAGGGCTTCCCTGGTGGCTCAGTGGTTGAGAGTCCGCCCGCCGATGCGGGGGACGTGGGTTCGTGTCCCGGTCCGGGAGGATCCCACATGCCGTGGAGCGGCTGGGCCCGTGAGCCATGGCAGCTGGACCTGCACGTCCGGAGCCTGTGCTCCGCAACGGGGGAGGCCGCAACGGTGAGAGGCACGCGTACCAAAAAAAAAAAAAAAAAAAAAAGTTTAAAAAAAAAAAAAGCTAGAAATGAAAGTGGAAAATTAGTTCACCAAAGATGAATATTGAGTCTACTCTGAAATTAAGTAGGGTCTTTTTTTTTAAATAATATGATATTAGGATATATATTCATATTCAATATCTTTGGATAAATAAATGGCCCTATAAATGCTTGTGCATACCATATAAATGTCTTCATTCCATGAACTTTTAGGAAAATCCCTGACTAAACAGCCATATATATGCCTTTATTCCTCCAGCCTATGGGGTTAGAATAACTGTGGTTACTGTAAGTGCAGAACTCAGAAAAATTTTCTCCCCCAGCACTGTCATCCCATAGAGAGTTTATGGAGATATTGAGATGGCATTTCATAAAGGGAGTGGATAAGAGATATACTCTGAAATTCATAATTTCTAGAGATCTGAGGGGCAGAGAACCTTCCCTTCCCCCCTCTCCCCAAAGCCTCCTGTCTCTTCTTCTGTCCTCCCTCCCACCTCGTTGTCTTGTTGTTCTTTTCTCCCTGCCCCTGTCCCCTCTCCCTCACACCACTGTCTGTCACTCTTCGTCGTGTCGTCCCCGCCGCCCGCAGTCAGACTGGAAGGTCCCGAGGTACCGCTTCTACTTTTTCCCATCCATTTTTCTTCCCTCCTCTTCCTATTTCTCTTTCTTGGACTCAGTTGGAACTAAAAAGTCGTCTGGGATTAGTTTTAAAAATCTAAATGTGACAATTATGTAACCAAAACATTTTCATGACTCTAGGAATCATTTTAAAAGCAGGTGGTCAAACATTCCTTATTTTTTAAGAAAACACACACTGCTAGATGGAAATGCGTGTTTTGTGATCTAGGTGTGGAAGGCGTGGGAGGACCTGAGGTAGAAATTTGCCCTAAGGGGGTTTGCTGACTTTGTTCTGACTCTGTCTTCCCTTTATATTTTAACAACAAAAAGTTAGTGGCTAAATGACTAGTTTAGGCTAGAATAGACTGTATGAGAAACAACTGTATGAGAAACAACAAGAAAACTATATGAGGCTTTGGTATAATTTGGAAACAACTGGACAGAAAATGACTCCATCAGTAAGTGTCTCAGCTGAGTGTGTGTGCTATAGGACGCTTGGGCTGCTCGGAGCCTGAATCAGTGTCGGTGGGCTTATCTTCACCTGTGGGCCGGTTTTGTTTTGTTTGGACAGAAAACCAAGGGTCATATTTCCCTGGGACTATACATTTACAGAGTTATCGCCTTCATTTTCTTGAGCAAAAGAACCACCAAAGGCAGCTGACCTCTCCCACGGCATGTGGAGAAACTAGTGGTTGAACTGGGACCTGGTTTTGCATTAGGTTCTGCAGGCTAGATCAGTGTGGTTCCGGCACAGCACACGAAATACCCTCAACACGGCAGACACTTAACCTGACGGTGAACGATGAGGGATCATGGCTCAGGTAATAAACAGTCGTGTCCTAGGGGCATAAGCACCTTCTCCAGTAGAAAGGTGACCACGAAACTATGAAACTGCTGAAGGGAGCTGGTTGTCTCCTCACAGGCTTCCCTGTCACCAGGCCACTGCGTGAACCAGGCAACCTCTCTTGAACGGCTTTCCCCTTCGTCAAAATTTGCCCCTCTTCTCCATCAAAAGTCAGCTGACTTCCTCTTGGGTGGTGACAGCTTTCTAGATTATTTCCATCAGAAATACCCCTTTCCTCCCCCACCCCACCCCCCCCCGCACTAGTTAGCACTTAAAAAAAGGCTTTATGTTTCTGTAGCTTTATGCATTTTTTTGAATTCTACTAGGTAATCCCACGGTGTATGTTTATTCAACAAACATTTATGAAATGCTCACCGTATGCCGGGACCTGTTTCTAAGCACTGGGAATACTCAGCGAACACAACAGACAGAAAGTTCTTTCTTCCTGGAACTTATATTTTGAGAAGGGATGTTAGACATTAACTAAAATAAATAAGGGGACCATATGGTATGTTGGAAGGGAATGCATTCTATGAAGAAAATTAAAGCAAGGAAGATCCGGATAGGGGGTTCTCATGGGTGACACGGGTGTAGCTGTGAATAGTGAGGGATGAGTGGGAACTGAGTGAGTTGCTGACAAGCACTCTAGTCCCAGAGACTAGATGGTATGTGGCCCACAGTTAGCATCACTGAATATTTGGTGAATAAATGGTAATCCGTAATATGTATTTGTCTGGTCCTTTCTCTGCCTCAGGACCATTACCTCATGAAAGGGGGAAGGTACTGATTCCGTTCTTACTTCGCATAGTGCGTTTTACGGAACTTGACTGACAGGAAGCACTGGGTAATGGCCAAATGCCTGACCTAAAGATAAAAATAACCAGTAAGGATGGGTAGAAAAACCACACAGGCAGAGTGGTTCCTCACACAGACGCATTTGTAAAAAGTAATTCCATACATTTGTGAACGTGTGTGGGGAGATGGCTAATACTTAGAGGGATTTGGATTGCAAAGGAGTCACCCAGATCACTTTCAAGCTCTCCCTGGGTCAAAATACCTGGTCAGTCAACCATCGTTAGTGGAAGGTACATCGTTGATAAAAACAGTTTTTAGACTGATTAAAGGATGCTCATTCCAAAGATCTTTCCTGAACTGCCAGCCTGGCGTATGCCTATGATTGAGAGAAATAAATGCAGTGCAGGGACTGTTAAACTGTAGAGCAGGACACACATTAAAGCAAGAAGGGTTGTGACTGCACTGGACCTTCCTGGACTTCATTTCATTGTTGTCCTAATGCAGCACAGAGGGAGGAAACCCAGTTCATCTGGAGCTTGAGTCAAAGGGAGGAACTGTTTACTATAAGGATGAAAACTCCTGCTTTCAGTACAGAGAACTGATTGCTTTACAGGGTTAGTAAGTAGCACTTTTGGAGAGGTAAATAGGTGTAAATGCGCAACCAGAAAATAAAATCGAAAGGCCCACCCCAGTTCTCTCACGTAGAGACAGGCTTTTTCTTGCTGGGTTAGTGATAAGAATTTCTTATGGATTCCTCATGTGCTTAGCGTCATCTGTGGGTAAAATTCTGCAGCATTCCAAATTATCACCAAGAATCCATCTTCCTGAAGATGAGACACCAGGAGCAATGAGATTGGCGAAACAGGAGACGTTTTGAACGAAATGCATAGCTTAATCACATTCTACTTTCAGAAAACTACTTCATTTAAGTCGGTGCTTGCCTGGGGTAATAATTTATGCTCCACACTTGAGTAATCACCAGGAAGATTGCTCGGAACCCATCCCATCACAAACATAGCCACCAATATTCATGGCCTAAAGTAAACTTCTGAAAACTTGGGATCTACATGATCTCAGCAAAATGCAGACCTCTGGATTTGTTGCCCCCACCCCCCTTCAGACAGAATAAGTTCACTTCTCATGCTTTATGTTAACATTTGGAAGTGGTTTGTCTTCTTTTCCCATAATGAACACAATTTAAAAGGTAGTGCTTTTGAACATTTAAAATGCTCGATTTTCTAAGTATAGTTTGCCTCATGAAAATTGAAACCTACAAACGGACAACAAAAATCACTTATTTCTAAATTTGAATTATTTTTACAAAATCTCCTCAGTCTTGGCTCTCTCCGTGCTAGAATTCATCCAAATGCATAAAACACACGTGGATTTGTGTTTGTTTTCAGCTCTGTTCTTTCAGCCCTAAGGAGGGTCGCCACATATGGGTGTTCAGGTTGTGTACTGAACAAGGGTGCCACATCCAAGGAATCAGAGTGTATGAGTACTGGTGGCAGCTTGTGTGCCCCATGTGCTAATTGTGTATATGAGCAAGGGTGAGCATGGGTGCGGCGGGTATGTTCGTGTCGGCCGCCAGAACAGATGCCTCGTTTGGACTCTGGGAAGCAACAGCAGGCAGAGCAGCCAGGCCTCACGGTATATGGTTGTCCAAGTTGCCTAACACAGAATAATGCAAACATCTTTTACTTAAGAAAGGAACACGTTTTTCTCATTCTCACAAAGGCATATATGGACTGGCTGCTGCTCTGGTACAGGTCACGTGCAAGCCACGGAGAGAAATAGAAAGTTTAATGGCTGCCCTTTGTGAAAAACATTTTCCCATTGTCCCCAGATTCCTGCTTTAGATACTGTCCCTTCCTCCCAGCGTCGCCAGCTTTCCCTTGATTTTTCCTCAGCTAATCTCAACCCCAAGCAGACCTTCCTTTCTTAGCTACCACTAAGGTTTACAGAACAGACTGCGTTACTGAATGACCACCGAATCTGGCAGTGTTTCACCAAACAACTAGTCAAACCACTTATTTACCCAGAGGCAGCTCTGGACTAACAGAAAGGAGCTTGAATTCGGCTGTGATGCTAGGCTATGATTCACTAAGCCTTGCTGAGCTGCCCTGCTTGTGCTGTAATATGAAGGGAAAATAATTGTCTCCCAGCTTTTCAGTTCTGAAAGTCTCAAGTAGTCTTGCTTGACTAGGGGTTGAAGTTGGCCAGTCAGCTCGGTCGGAGTACATTCTAGCAACCCATACGCTTTTGTCCCAGCATCCTCAGAAGCCCAACAGAGTTTTGACAGATGTGGCCCCTCCTCTGACAGGCCTCTAGATTCCCATTTTTACAGTATAATTTTTCTTCACCTAACCTTTAAACTTGCGAGGTTTTAGTTACCTCATCAATCCAGACCAAACTCAGTAGACGTTTCACTAAAGAAAAATAGAGACAAAGAATATCACTTTCCTGTTACTGTTCAGCAATTTTCCAAGCCGCCTTGGCCTCCTATTGGGAGACTTCATGCTTGGTTTGCTTATGCTCTCGGATGAATCCGCAGTGTGTTCTGAGGTGTTTATCCCAGTGGTTAAATTTGAAGAGGTGAAGAAAAGTCAAACTCTCCCCAATATTGCCTAGGGGGAGTCTAAAATAATTGGTACACAATGAAAAATGTCTTACGTCTGAGGAAGGAAGAGCAGGTTCCGTTTGTTCGTAATAGCCGAGTTCTCCAGAATTCTGGGCCAGAGAAACTAAAGAATAAATTTACTTTCCCTCCAAGTGTAAGGGCGCTGTTGGTTTTCTTAGCATGCATAGCATATATACTTCGCAATATGATTGCCCACTTAAATTTTTGTTTCATATTTCTTCATTCCCTTAACCAAACCCCAGACATAATAGGTAAAATTAGTGGATCACCTTTCTGAAATTAAACATTTTAATTATGATTATTTGATAAGCATTTCAGACATATTTGCTCATATATCACATAAAGTCAGAAATAAGTGTGTATATCAATAGCAGTTTAATCCCAAATGGAGGCTTTATTTAAACTATCGAGGACTTGATTACAGAAGCTTCGAGATTAGAAATGAGATTTATGACTGGCTAGAGGGAAATATTTAAATATCTTTGCTAGAGCAAATTATAGTCATTTCTTAAAAGACTTAAAATATGAGTGAACTGAGAATTTCATCTAAGGTATCCTTTACTGAATTACGCTTTTTTGTGTGGTCACCTCTGCAGCTATTTAGAAAACAGCTTGATCAGAAGCAAGGAACATCTATTTTGCATTTTACAGCTAGCAAAGTAAGCCTTTTGTGGAAATATCAGTGCTAAGTAATTTTCTATTTGAAATTCCATATAAAACTGGGGGTAGACTTTTTGCAATGTACCGAGTAAGTTTAGTTTCTAAATATCTTTGTCTCCAAAACAATGCTCATGATTTAACCACGGTGTGTTGAATAATACTTCCTGATATAGTTGGACTTGTCTTTCACATTTAAGGGTCTACGTGATCTGGTTCCCACTAACCCTCTCATGGAATTTTCCACAAATCAGGGCTTTGTCCTCAAACCGCCTAGCTTGCTCCTAACTCAGGGTCTTTTAGTACTTGATGTTTCTATTTCCTGGAATTCCTTCTTCCAAAAAGCTATATATCTGGCTCCCTTATTTTATGCAAGTCTCTGTTCAAATATCATACCATCAAAGATCTTTCCCAATCACCCCAAAACAAAGGAGCACCCCCTAGCCCCAGCATTTCCTATCACCATTTTTCTGCTGTTTTTCATAGCATTTACTGGCATGTGATACATAATTATTTGAATTTTGATGTTGTTTATTGTTCATCTCTCCCCATCTCTCTCCCTCCAACTAGAGCTGAGATTTACCTGTTTTACTTTTGTATTGTTGTTTTTCCTGTATCTGAAAGCATATATTTGTTGAATGAATGAGTTTAATTCAACAACTATTTATTAAGCAATCACTATATATAAGGCGCTGTTAGGTGATACAAGGGTTATGAAGCTGAGTGTCAGGTTGCCTAGGAGAAAGAACAATAATTTATATACAGGGGAAAATAAGGAAAATACCATAAGAAAGGTCCAAGCAAAGTGCCACGTGCGTCAGAAAAGAGAGAACTTGGATCTAGTTGAGGTTGCCAAACAGGCTAATGGAAGAAGGTAACATTCCCAGAGGGACCATGAGAACGTGGCAGCGGAAGCTTTTGTTGGCTGAGGTAACAAAGGAGCATATTTCAGGGATGAAGAAATCTGAACCCAGACAGAGAGACAGGATGGTTGTCTGTGTCTGGGAAGTAATGTTTGAGCGAGGCCTGGGCTCACGTATAGAGGACAGGATTAGAGAGACAGATGAAAGAGAGATCAGGAACCCATTGCGCAGCACCCTTAGGTCCGCTCGGAATCTGTGAAATTAGGAGGCAGTTGACGGGGGGGGGGGGGGGGGGGGGGGGAGGCCGTGAAGAGTTCTGAGGAGTAACATGATAAAGGCTTGGCTTCAGGAAAATTAACTGCTGCGCTGTAAGCCCTGGATCAGAAGAGCCCAATTAGGAGTCTGTTGCTATTCCTTAGAGCAGAGAGGCTGTGACCTGGAAGGGAGGAGGTGGAAATAATTGCAAGGACTTGACCATGAAAAGTAAGGGAGAGGAGGGAGTGAAGCAGAAATGGATGGCTCTAAGCTTGCATGATTGGGAGAGTTGTGTTGCCATGATTACTTCCCTGTAAGTAGGATAATACGGTAAAGAGGAAGACCTGATTGGCAGAATGAAATGATAAGCTATGTAGGGCATTAAGATTAAGATATCACCAGGTGGGGGCTTCCCTGGTGGCGCAGTGGTTGACAGTCCGCCTGTCGATGCAGGGGACACGGGTTCGTGCCCTGGTCCGGGAAGATCCCACGTGCCGCGGAGCGGCTGGGCCCGTGAGCCATGGCCGCCGAGCCTGCGCGTCCGGAGCCTGTGCTCCGCAACGGGAGAGGCCACAACAGTGAGAGGCCCGCATACCGCAAAAAAAAAGATATCACCAGGTGGGAGGGAGACGCAAGAGAGAGGGGATATGGGAACATATGTATATGTATAACTGATTCACTTTGTTATACAGCAGAAACTGACACACCATTGTAAAGCAATTATACTCCAATAAAAATGCTAAAAGAAAAGATATGCTAAAAAAAAAAAAAATGAGAGAAGGTTCTAGAGTCATCCTGGCTATAATTTGAGCTAGTTATGCTGCCTTTCAAAAAAAAAAAAAAAACGATATCACCAGGGCATCCAAGCAGTTGAGGCTACCAAGGCATTTTGAGATGTGAGACAGGTCCTGAAGAGAGAGGTGGGACACAGAGAAAGGGACTCAGACGTCAAGTGTATGGAGACCGGTGACGTGGCCTGTGGCTGATACAGCCGAAAACGAGGACGCAGGAGAAGAAGCAAGCAGACCCCAGTAGGGAGGAATGTGTGGAGCAAGGGAGAGAAGAGCTCCAGGGAGGAGACTGGGGTGGGTGGGCCAGGGTGACAGAATCCCAGACAACGTGGTGTACAGAAAGCGCTGGACGGTACAGAGGTTCAGTACTGCGAAAAAGACGAAAGGCAAGAAAAGCGTTCCTGATATTATAGGTTTAATTTTATTGGTCACCGCTTGCAGAGCAGTGGTCATCTACAATGGTAGAACAATTAGGGAGAAAATGGCCTAAAGCAAGTGAAAATACAAAATGCAGTTCATTTTTTCAAGAAATGTCATTCTCCAAGGAAAGAGGAAAATAAGATGGCGCCAGAATGGTATAAAGATATTTTGAATAGAGGAGAGAAGTGTATCTATTACTAGATGCAAAAGAATCATCAATCTGTTGCAAAAAGCCCTTCCATTTGATTTTGCCAACAACCCTGGGAAGGTGGTGGGACTAGGATTGTATCTGCCTTTGACAGATGAGAACTGTGCAAGGTCACTCATTCATTCATTCATTCATTCATTCAGCCTGCCATGTCCAATGTCACTACATACCCAGCACCATGTTACATGCTGTGGATTCAATGATAAATCAGGTGCATACTATCTCTGCCCTCACTGGTCTTACGTTCTAGGAGAGGCAGATAACACACACAGACACACACACACACACACACACACACACACACACACACACACACACACACACATGCCTCAAACTCATAAACTGTGTCAGTGCTGTGCAGGTAATAAGGGGCTGAGATCAGAGACTGAAAAGGGAAACCTTCTTTAGATCAGGTGTCACTTCTCTGGAAAAGTGACATTTACATGGAGAACTGAAGGGCAGGAAGGCTCTGGGGTAGGGAAAGTGAGTTGCAAGAGAGAAAACAGTGTAAATAATAGCCTTAAGTGAAGAGATACTAGAAGTTTTAGGAAAGTAAAGGGAAATAAGCCTGACTCTAGTTTAATAAAAAAAGCTAGAGGGTAGCACAAGATAAATTTGGAGAAAGAAACCAATCACTTGGCCTTACTGGGCCGGTAAGTCTTTGGCTTTTATGTTAAGTATAATAGAAAGCCATGAAAGTGTTTTTAAACAGGGTAGTGACATCCAATTTATATTTTAAGAAGACCATTCTTTTGTCTGCTTAAGAACAGGTTGTGGAAAGGAAAAGAGAGGAGGGAGTGTAATGAGAAGAGTTAGGGGGCTCCAGCAGGCATCACTGAGAGGGAGTGGTAAGCTGGACTAGGGCAGTGGAGATGGTGAAAAGTGAAATGGCTCAAGATATGCTTTACAAGTAGAATTAACACAAGTTGTTGGTCATTTACATACCAGGGAGGGTAAGGAAAGAGGTGAGGTTGATTCCTAAGCTTGAATTACTGGCCAAATGGTGGGTCCACTTACTACGTGTGAGAGGAGGGGAAAGAGGGAGCGATGCAGTACACAATTCCAAAGGGCCATCCGGCAGCCACTTCGGAAGATAGCTTGGCGACTTCTTACAAAACCAAACATACTTTCACTGTACAATCCAGCCATCATGCTCCTTGGAATTTACGCAGTGAGCTGAAAACTATGTCCACACAAAAACTTGCCCCCAGATGTTTATAGCAACTTTCTTTATAGTTGACAAAACTTGGAAGCAACCAAGATGTCCTTTAGTAGATGAATGGATAAATAAACAGCGGTACATCCAGACAATGGAATATTATTCGGCACTAAAAAGAAATGAGCTATAAAGCCATGAAAAGACATGAAGCTATCTTAAATGCATTTTATTAAGTGAAAGAAGCCAATCTGAAAAGGCTACATGCTATATGATTCCAACTATATGACATTCTGGAGAAAGCAAAACTATAGAGACAGTAAAATAATCAGTAGTTGCTAGGGGTTAGCGGAGAGGGAGGGATGAATGGTTGGAGCACAGCAGGTTTTTACGGCAGTGGAAACACTCTGTACAGTACTGTAATGGTGGATACGTGTCATTATACATTTGTCCAGACTTACAGCAAATACAACACCAAGAGTGAACCCTAATGTAAACTATGGACTTTTGGTGATTATGATGTGTCAATGTAGTTCATCAATTATAGCAAATGTACCAATCACTCTGGTGAGGGATATTGACAATGGCGGGGGGGTGGGGGGGGCGGGGGAGGGACTTTGTACGTATAGGGGCAGAAAGTATATGGGAAATCCCTGTGCCTTCCTGCCTTCCTCTCAATTTTGCTGTGAACCTTAAATTGCTCTAAAACTAAAGTCTATTAAAAAAAAAAGACCCATTGGGGGAATTCTCTGGTGGTCCACTGGTTAGGGCTTCGCTTTCACGGCAGAAGGCACAGGTTCAATCCCCCGTCGGGGAAATAAGATCTCACAAGCCACGCAGCGCAGCCAGAAAAAAAGACCCATTGGGATGTAAGTTTGTGAAGACTTGAGACATCCAAATGGAGAAAGGCAGTCAGAAAGACAGTGAGACATTTCAGTCTAGAGATCGGAGGAGTAGTGTGGTCTGAGGCTGGGTTGCCATGGACTTTAATGCTAGAGGCCACAGAGAGAGGAAGCTGGGCAGGACCTGAGAGGGAACTGCATTAGCAGGAAAATCACCACAGGGATGACAATACAGATCTCTTGACTCCTTATTCAGGATTCCTTACTCTAAATCCTACCCAGTACTTGCTTCATTATGCAAATATACTTAGGAACCAAATTGTATGACTAGATCTTTTTCTTTTTAAATTTATTTATTTAATTTATTTTTTATACAGCAGGTTCTTATTATCCATTTTATACATATTAGTGGATATATGTCATATTAGTGTATATATGTATTACTGGATCTTAATCTGTGCTCAGAATTCCTGCTGACACCCACTTGAGCTTAGATTGGCAGCTTCCATTGTATAGTTTGGAATATTAATGGATCGTAGCCTATTGGAAATCACCAACCAAGTGACTACTGCACAGATTGTCATTCTCTCTCTCTCTCCTGTCTCTCTCGTCGTACCCTCTCTTCCCCCATCCCATCTTACACAGCCTCAGAGTCTCTATTTCCATTCACATACATCATAGAAGTGACATGAAAATGCTATATGAGTGCCTTCAGATTAATCTGAGAGGGAGGCTGTTTGGTTCCCAAGCAAGTTCCCCAAATCTGGCTTTGGAGACCTAGGCAGCCCAAAATGAACAAATAATCAAGTAAAAGATACTACTTCTGTTGGAATACATTAAAAACTATATAGCTAACATCTTCCTGGATGGATTCGTCATATTCCTAGAACTGGCTCAGGTCTTTGGGGTTTTACTAAATAGGAACGTTTGTCCTACAGATGGGAATGTGTGTTCCCTTTTATGCCAGTAAATTGGACGTCACCTGGGCTGGAAAGCCAAGTGGAGAGGTTCCCTGTCGTCTTGCTGGCACAGTTGTCGGTGTGCATGGAGCTGGCAGAGCTGGCAGAATGCGCTTTAGTTTTCGTTTACATTCTCACCATTGGGACTATATGTGTTGAAGAAGCACTTTCCATATTGAGGCTCCGTATGAAAGTGTAAAACACCAGCATGTGCAGGAAGTGTGAATATGGGCAGTGATTTTGCTGTTCTTTTTTAAAGATGCTCATGTTACAAAGCAAGCTAAAAATTGCACCCATTCTGCCTGATTGCTATAGCAGTAAGCCCTTAATCTGCTTTGAAGGTGACAGTGAAACTGTAAAATGTAACTTTGAATACCCTTGTGATATTTAGTGTCAGTGAGGGTTTTGTCTTGTTTCCCTTTCATAGGTATCTGATGTGCATTAAAGAATTGGACCAGGATTAAATTTTATTTGTTTAATTTGTAGTGGAATTGAATTTAAATAAATTGACAGGCTGAATACAAATAATGTACATGTAATTTCTACTCTTTTGGATTGACTATTTTATAGGACTTTTGTTTCCATGACATCAGACTTCATACTAACACACAGCAGACTGTAACTACAGTACAAAATATAGGAATGCGCCTATAACAGAAGGAATTTTGACAGAATCCCGAGACTGAGATTGATTTCGCTGAAAGCAGAAACTGTGTCGATACAGAAAATGTTATATGTTCTATTAAAAAAACAGCAAAAACTTATTCAATAAAAATCACACATTCCGTTAATGGAGAAAGAAAATACATCCGCAAAAGCCATGCTCCTAAAATGTAACATCTACTCCCCACTTTAAAAGAATGCACACTTGTATTTTAATACTTAACAAGCATGATGAGTGATTACTCAAATTGTGCTTTAATAAAACATTTTATAACTCCTTATTAATATTTTCTTTTAGCTGAAACACAGTATTTTGTGCTACATCTTGGCAGATACGAATGCTGCTGTTTCAAGTGCAAGAAGAGTAACCTCCAGAACGTATTATAAATTGGCTGGCCTCGGAATAGTGGGAGATGATTAGATTGTCGAGTTTCCTGCTGAGTGGTACATGCTTGTTTTGTAATACTGTTTTATAAGTCAGAGATTCAAACAGAACATGTAGGTCCAATTCAATACCTCAGCATTGTTGATCTGCTTTTTATTGATTTTTCATCTGCTCAAATCTAGAGTTCTTGGTAGGTTTCAGGAATGTTGTAGCCAAAGGTTGCAGCGGAGGAGTTTTAATTAGAAATGCATTCTTTTCACTGAAATCTTGTGAGCATTTTATTGCTTTGGGGTTTGGCTTTACCATATTTACGAAGTTAAGGTATTTTCCATTAAGGAAAAAAGTTGTCTTTGTGCAAGGCCAAGTCAGACTCATAAGGGCTTATGGATTTTGTGTCTGAGCATCACTGAAGATGGTGGCGTAGCTTGTATACATTTGTTTCGTGGACAGGTAAACAATCTCATATTAAATATGGAGACATGTTGCCTATAAATTTTGAACCCATTGTTTGCCTGATCGATTTTTCATAGCTTTTCTGTTCTATATTACTAAATAATTACCTTATGACACTTGGAGAGAAAATTGCTAAACATTTTGATGCCATTTGAATTTACCATCTAAAACCCAGTTATATTTCCTCTTTTTCCTTCCTTATCATTGACTCTGTTAATTTTTCTTCAGGATCCATTGAACAGTGTACAGTGACATTGTAAGTGGGTTGTACTTCCTCACATCAGTGCCTTGTTAATGCCATTCATTAATCTAGAACCCTGAGCTTTTACAGAGACAGTTAGTCCACATTACATGGAGTTTTGGGGACGGGTGACAGCTTACTTACAGCTTCTGCAAGCAGACCTCATTGGCTGTCATGTCATTTTTTTTTTTTTTTAACAAGACCTTGGGGATAGGAGTTTATTAATTAATTTATTTAGTTTTGCTGTGTTGCGTCTTCGTTTCTGTGCGAGGGCTTTCTCTAGTTGTGGCAAGCGGGGGCCACTCTTCATCACGGTGTGCGGGCCTCTCACTATCGCAGCCTCTCTTGTTGCGGAGCACAGGCTCCAGACGCGCAGGCTCAGTAGCTGTGGCTCACGGGCCTAGTTGCTCCGCGGCATGCGGGATCCTCCCAGACCAGGGCTCGAACCCGTGTCCCCTGCATTAGCAGGCAGATTCTCAACCACTGCACCACCAGGGAAGCCCCTGTCATGTCATTTTTAATACTGATACAATGGAAGGGCAGGCATGTGAACTTGGAGCCTTTGAAGGCGGGAAGAGAGGCACAGTGGCACACGTGCAAACCGTACACCGTCATTCCATCAGCCTGCACTGTGCTGGAACAAATCGAGTCTTTTTACTTGTTTACCTCCCTGTTTGCTTTCTGCACCTGGTGGAGAATGAATTCATGTCCAGGTGCAAGCTCCCCTCTAGAGAGCCTCAGATGCTGCTGCCGGTAGCACCACAAGACCTGGCAACCCTAGAGCATTCTTATTCTGGGATACCAGTTAGAGCTGCCCCGAAGTGCTGAACTACCAGTCCACAGAGCATTCGTGTAGCTCAACTGCAGAGCCTGCAGCTCCTCGTCTGTTCTACTTTTCTATCTTTTAACCTCAGCACAGATTTCTCAACCTTGCCATGATTTCAAGTATAAGACACAATCAACTCTACGAGCAAAATATTGGGGGACCTGGTGAAAAGTTATTAGGAACAAATCTTCCAAAATTTACGTGAAAATTAGTACATGTTGGACATCTTGAAAGTCAGTCCTCTTGCTGCGTTTATTGTAAGAGATGAATATGTAAAGTTGCTTTTTGCTTGTTGCCTAGTGAAGGATATAGGGAAGAGACAGACTCAGCATTGTATTAGGGCTTAAGGGTAGAGCCAAGGTGTCCAGATCTAAGACTAGGCAGTGCAAGCCCTTCATGAGACAAGACTGTACAAGGTCTCCAGACGGTGTTGTCTGATGGAATTTTCTGGATGATGGAAATGTTCTATTTTGTACAGTCTAAGATGATAGGCACTAGCCATGCGTGGTTATGGAGCACTAGGAATATGGCCAGTGCAACTGAGGAACTGATTTTTACATTTTCTTTAATTGTAATTAATTTAAATATCCTATTGTGACTGCTGTGTTGGTGCAACTGTAACATCATAATCGCAAAATTTTTAAAACTTCTTCAAATAAATATCCCAAGTCATTCTGGTTCACCTTTGGAGGACAATCATGATAAACACATTTTTATTAGTAGGAGCAATAATACTTTATTCTTTACTATAATGCCTTATTCTTCTTAAGTCCCTAAGCATTGCTTGTGGGAGTAAACAGCTGAGCATATTAATTTATAAGACAAAAGAGACAAAAGCACTGTCAGTATTTACATACAACCGTATCTGGCTGGCTGAAAATGTTTGTGTGCGTGTGCGTGTGTGTGTGTGTGTGTGAGTGTGTGTGTGTTTCATTATCTCTGCTGAGATGTGCATATATCCAGATACGTGGTATGTGTAAACCAAACAGCCCAGCTGTTGACCAAAAGACTTTTTACCCAGCTTTACTGAAATTATTTAAGCCATGTGCTGTCAGTTGCCAGAACTACTGGAAATGGGTCAGCTTGGCTGGCTGAAATTTGAGATTTTCTTGGGGTTATGTCAAGAAGCAAAGTGCTAGGCAAACATTCCAAGATGTTCACAGGCGGGGTGATAATCACACTCACTTAGGGATCTATGCTGCCTTCGATACAGACATGTAACCCCATTAACATTAATAGGACTGGGGCTTCCCTGGTGGCACAGTGGTTGAGAGTCCGCCTGCCGATGCAGGGGACACGGGTTCGTGCCCCGGTCTGGGAAGATGCCACATGCCGCGGAGCGGCTGGGCCCGTGAGCCGTGGCCGCTGAGCCTGCGCGTCCGGAGCCTGTGCTCCGCAACGGGAGAGGCCACAACAGTGAGAGGCCCGCGTACCGCAAAAAGATACAAACAAAAAAAAACCAAACATTAATAGGACTCACTCTCACATATCGATGGAGAGTAAATCCCTAATTAGTAGTGAGAACTGTTATCACCCCCACTGTGGTAATACCTTTCAAAGATTTTAATGTTGCTGTGATAATAGGTGCATCTTTAAATTTTTTTTTTAAACAATGCAAAAGTTGGCACACAATCAAACATGAGATTTATATACCTGTGACTGTCACAGGTAAAATGTTTTTACTGATAAGAGCAGGTAGAGGAAGAGTTTCTTCATTTTCTTTACTTAGGGGAACGTGAATGTTTCTCTCACGCAAAGAGGAGAGTGGCTGATTCTTTTTTCTCCCAGCATGGTAATTATTCGAAAGACTTGTAGGAGATTTCAGAGAAGGACTCATGTGAAAGCGGTGGCCTTTCATCCCTTTTAGAATGTAATATGTAAATAGGATATTCATTGGACATGCTTTGGCTCCTCCTGGTAATGGAAGGGACACGGATTGAAGCAGGGAGCTTCCTGTCCACAGCAACGTGTTATTGATGAGCTGGCATTTGCCCTGTGGCCCTCCCAGAGGATTGCTTACATCTATTACTCACACACATCGATTGGTTAATTTGATAATTCTATCACCAATCGCCTGGTGTCTGACCTTTCGCCATGGCAATGATGGCAGGCTCTTCATTTTTACATTGCAGACCAGTTAGATTGACCTTTTTGAGGAGAATGTCAAGGTATCCCTTGATCTTAACCTGTCACTATATTTGTTAGAACCACACTGTCCCTTAACCTTGATTTATGGTGTTTCAGCACTCGGGATATGAATTTTGTTTGTTTTAAAAATCCCTCCTAAGATATGTTGATCTGAGGAGAGGAGCTGTGCGGTGAAAGTTACATCCTTACCTTCTGAGCGCTGTGCTCAGAAATCATCAGAGACTCTGTTTTTCTTTCATTTGACGAGTCAGTTTACACATCCCAGGAAACTTCTCATCATCATTTTGGTGGCAAATTGAAATGCAAGCCCTGTTTTCTGAACTTGCTTTCTTCTCCCCCTCGCAAATCGATGAAACTGGTAAAAACCCCTTTCAATGCCTTCTGAAAATCAGGGGAGGGTATTATGGTAACGTTCTGTTTGCCCTCGGAGTTTTTCATTCTTCTCCTCAACCTCCTAACTTATACTCTTGCCAGAGGGAAGGAATTGTCTTGCCTATGAGCTGTTCCTTGGGGAGTAATACAAGGGCATCGCTCTGTGACTCTGGAGCCGTCGATTTGCTCTTCAGTTCAACTACAGGCAGAATGAAATGGGACTTGCTCACCGATCTTTCCGTGTGTGTTGTACACGCACACATTGTGTATATGCAGACACAAGTCCCTCATTCAGCCGTGCTCCGTGTTACCTCAGCCTGCTGTGCGAGGCAAGCAGAGACATGGTATATGATCAGGGCTCTGTCATTATCTAGCTAAAAATAGAGGGAGGAGCTAGCCCCTTTGCTTCCCTGTGACTAAAAACCAGCCAAACCGATTTCACTAAAATTTAGTAAAATAAAAACTGTGCTCCCAGGATGAGACGTTGCATGCCAAATTTGAGCCTGAAGCGAATTTAAATGGCTGAGTTATAAACCTTTCATAAAGGATGTTTTGTCACTCACTCAAGATAAAAAGGCTCCTTTTTTGAAAAGGAAATTATCTAGGCACATAGTCTTTAGCAGGGATTGTTGCCATTTATTTAAAGAAAACACAATTTTAAATGACTGGGTTTTTGAGGACTGAAAGCAGCAACTGTGTCTGAGCAGTAATTATGTTTCATAATTTTGTTTAGCAAGTATTACATATTATATGAATAGCATCATAGTAAAAATGATTAGCATTCATACTATGCAGAATTCTGCATATTAAGAGCTCCACAGTAGTGTCCTACATACAATACATTGTAATGGCTCCAAATTACGTTGTGTCAGGCAGAGCCCTCTGTTCCTATGCGCACCTCCAACCCGGAGCCCAGCTCGGGGCCAGAGCTAAGAACAGGCCTCCACTTGACACTAAGCGCCAGGAGAATGGGCACTTCCAAAACAGCCTTAGAGAAACTTCTCAAATTGAAGCAAGGGTTTCATGAATGACGTTTATTTATTTTCATTATTCTGCAAGCCTGGAGAAATGCCTGGTCCTGCTATGCCCATCCGTCAATGTGCGTGCGGCGTTGGGGTGTGAAATGAGAGTGTAGCCCACGTGGTCCATAAGGACCCCTTGGCGTGATGGAGTTTGTCGGTTGGATGTTTCGGTCTTGTGTTTGGAGCCTCAGGGTCTCAAAACAGTTTTCCAACTTGGGGATCAGGCTGTGAAGCTAGGCTAATGATGTTTCACCTGAGGAGACCCATAGAAGTTGGTGATGGGATTGGGGTCACACCTGTGTACCTGCAGGGACCCTAACTCTGAGGGAGACTTGGACTGAGAGATGCAAAGTTCCAAGGGTTACAAACATGCTTATGCAATAAAAGCTATTTTTATCACTGCTACTGTTGTTTAAAAACATGGGTGTGCACTTTTATTTTCATAGTTTGTTTTTGGCAGTAAACGACATTCCTTATAAAGTCAAAAATTAGTATGATATATATCATATATATGGATATACCATATCCATATATAGATGAAAGAGGTATATAGATGAAAGAGGTATATAGGTATATAGAGGTATATAGATGAAAGAGGTATATAGAGATATATAGAGAGAGGTGGATGAAAGAGGTATATATATATAGATGAAAGAGGTATATAGAGGTATATATATAGAGAGATGTATATAGAGGTATATATAGAGAGAGGTATATAGAGGTATATAGATGAAAGAGGTATATAGATGAAAGAGGTATATAGATGAAAGAGGTATATAGATAATATAGGTGAAAGAGGCAGCTGTAATGGGTGAAAGAAATTGTGTAATCACACAGAAAAACATTTCTTTAAGAACATTAACCCTGTAGGAAAAGCTCCGAAACAAGTGACAACCCACATACTGAAAACTTACCTAGAAATGTAACTCCCCGAAAAATATTACCAAAAGGAGCATTGTGTCCAGGTGTGATTCCTTTCCAGAATCTAACCCCAGAGACTTCTAAGACTCTTTTGGTTTGATTCTGTAAAGGGGTCCCCGGGAAAAATAGAAAACGAAATTTGAAAGCTGTTAGTACACTAACTTTCTTTTATAAATGCCTTCCAAATCCTGGAGGGTGAAGTTCAAGCTTTAACTGGTTTTCCAAACAAAGAGGGAGAACATAAAACTAGTCTAGACTGGTATTTTCCCACAGTACTTAAAGTTGTAGCTTCATCATCCCACCCCCACCAACTGGAGGAAGAGCCGAGTAGTCTGAGATCACTCACGAGCAACAGTATAGCTTAAGGTCTGGTACATCTTTAGGGACCCCGTGCCTGCCTGCCACACGGAGTTATGTCAGCACATTTTTTTATCTCAGAGTGCCTCTTGATGAGTTTAAATCTGGCCCTTACCCATGAGGCAGGAGTTTTAACCAATTAAAATAGAGACCACAACTACTGAGACCTGTGCTCCTAGAGCCCGTGCTCCACAGCAAGAGAAGCCACCGCAATGAGAAGCCCACGCACCGCAACGAAGAGTAGCCCCCACTCGCCACAACTAGAGAAAGCCTGCGTACAGCAACGAAGACCCAGCACAGCCAAAAATAAATTTTAAAAAATTCGTATGGAATCTCAAGGAACCCTAAAGAGCCAAAACAACCTTGAAATTGAAGAACAAATTTGGAGGACTCACACTTCCTGATTTCAAAACTTACCATAAAGCTACAGTAATCAAATGTGTAGTTCTGGCATAAAGACACATATAGACCAATGGAATAGAATAGAGTGCCCCAAAATAACTCTCACATGTAAGTCAAGTGGATTTTGACAGGAATGCCAAGATCATTCAATGCGGAAAGACTTCACGCCAGCCCACTAAGACTAGAGTCCCGGCAATGCCTATGTGCTACCTTTCCTAAGACACTGACAAATTGGACATGATAAATTTCCTGCTTTTCTCCCTTAAAAAAAAAAAAAAGAGAGAGACCTTTTAATCTGTTATTGATAATGCACGTTCGTCCAATATTAGTAATGATATTTGAGGGCCAAACGGTGTCCCACATGCTCAAACATGCTGATCCTTCTGCTGTCTAATGCTCGCTTTCTCATTGCTCTTCATTTCCCACTACTTCCAACAGTTGATCTCTGGCAGCCTTCTCACAGCAAGGCATTGAAAGAAGAATGCCTGTTCTGTGTTTCTTTTTCTCCTTTGCCCATCTCCAGTCTCCGTTCTGCTTCTGTCTTGCAGAGTCTGAACATAAAAGAAGAAAGGAATCGAGGGTTCACCACGTTTCTCTTACATTTTCCCCATTGTTGCTGCCCTCTCTCCCTGAATTCTTGTGAAACAGTAGCTTCAGGGTCATAGTACCACATACGAGACAAAAACAAAAAAGGTCAAAAGTCTTCATGATTATTCTGCAAAGGAAGGGAGTTTGAGGAAGGCACCTAACAATTTGGTGCCCAGCAATCACTGAGCCATACATAACCAATCAAATCCACAGAGTCTGAGTTGGCTCTTTTCTTTCGAAATGCAATTCCACGTAAGGGAGGATTATTTTTAAAATCTAGGAAGGAAGTGGGTGGAAGGAAAGGCTTTTAAGAATCCCAAGTACTGGCATTTTTGGTTTGAAGTTTGAGCATCTCTGCACATAAAGCTACGTGAATTTCTCCCTGGGATATCTTTCAAAGTAGGTTTCTGTGCTCTGAGAAGAAGACGCAGGGATCAAGGAAGACCCTTAGCTTGGTTTTCCACCTCTAATCAGTGCAGCCGGACCATTCGGAGGCTGGCACAGATGAACCGGGTACAGCTTTCACTTAACATGAAGGTGACCCAAACTATCAGAGACAGTGGAAAGTTTTAGTCTTTGGGGCATTTTCTCTGAGTCAAAGTTTTTGTTTTTATTTCCATCAAGAAAAGAGTTACCAGAGTAGAATACACCCTGATTCACAGGAACACTATGGAAACTTCCTTAGGTATGGTTCTTATCTGACATGGTTCTTATCTGTTTGTTATACCAGCTTTTTTCAATTCCTTATAAGGTGTAACTTTTGGAGACAAAACCATGTGGGACAGGGTAATCACAGCAGAATTTGTCGTTGATGTTGTTTGTAAAGTATGATCTCCAAGTATATTTAAGTGCTAATGTAAACTAGATTTAAATGTAAGCCATGCAAAGGAAAAGGCTAACAGGCCAGTGTTAGAGCTAGTGGGCTCTCACAGGCCACTGAGCCCCCAAGATATGAAACACACAAATGAAAGTGGTTTGAATTATTTCATAAGATTAGACCATGTTTCCCTGCAAATAGGAATAATTTCGAAGATGACTATTTTAGTTTATGTATAGTTTTTTAAATATTTATACTTACAATGCTGTCTGATTTACATCAAGAGAAATTCTTTTTGTGATTCTAATATTTAGTGTTAGTTACTAGAAGATATCAATATATAATTTTATATCTCCTTAAAAACAGATTCTTACAGAAATAATGTAAATGAAAGGGTCTATGTTAAACATACCCCATATGCCCACCCCCTCTATTAGGGGCTATTTTAATGAGGATCTTCTTTACATGGAAAAACAGAAAGTAAAGCAGAGTGAATCTGAAGACTAAAGTTAACAATAAAAGGAACAACAGCCCTCATTACAGTGGCAGACTGAAAGGTCAGCAGCTCCGGTAATATGTACTTTGCATAATATGTAAATAACTTGATTTATTGTCTGTGAGGGGCAACAGTATTAAAGGTGAAGTTGAAATCCAAGCCTGTTGTTCTCCTTAAAATGTAGCCTTTTCTTAAAAAGTAATCACACGTCCTACTACATCACTGCCCTTTGCAGCAACAGCAAGAAAAGAACATCTCGCACCCTCCCCGTCACACACACTCTCCTGTTTCCTCCCATCACGATTTTTGAATAGGATCTTTCAGATTTGTATTCCTTGTTTCATATCAGTCTCCTCTCTGGAATCCACGTTCCTTTAGCCTCAGAAAACAGCTCCCAGGTCTAGACTTGCAGGTTCATGACTAGGCTGTTAAGAGTCCTGAGCCATCGCTGAGCCTCGGGTGCAGACGTAGCCCGCAGCAGAGGTGCGCTCTCTCTCTGCAGACCTCCTTCAAGGTATCTGCGTGTGGATTTCTCATTTCTCTGTTGGACTTCCGTGTGCTAGGTGTCCCAGTCTCTAGAATGTGTATGTCACAAATCAAGGAGGTAACCGTACTGGGAACTTTCTCTGGAGCACGTTTATATATTAAATGATAAGTAAATCATTATTCCAGGAAAGGACCAAGTGAGTAAACCCTCTAATGAGCTGCAGTATCATTTCATCTAATTCATCCAACTGCTCCCACTCTAAAAATTAATTTCAAGTCATGAGGGTACTATAAGAAAATAAAATATTATTTATAGGTTCCCAAATCTATAATAGCATTAAAAATTATCTTTGCACTTATTCTAATATACAACAAGTAGAATAGGCTAAAAAGTCTATTAAATAAAAGGCAACTGGCAGCTGGGGGTAGTGGGAATACTGGAGTGATACTCCTCAGAAGACTCCTCAAAAGCATCTCTTTTTTTTTCTTTTTATCTATCTAACTCGAATTTAAATGCACGTTCTCCTTTTGTTCTTTTCTTTTTTTTTTTTTTTTTTTGGTAATGTTTTATCTTTCTCCTCTCCTTTTCTTCCTTACCTTTCTCAGTAGAGAAGGTTCTTTAGCTTCTGTTAGCTCCCTGGTGCTCACATCTATGTTTCTAATCATCACCTTCATTGCTGTTAAGACAAGGCCGGGCTCCTGTCTTGCCTCCGTGACGGAGAGCTCTGTTCTGACCTGACTCCGGCCCCTGCTCAACATAGCTCCGTTCACTTCTGAAGTAGTCTTATTTCATCTTTGGTTTTGAATGTTTTCTTTCTCTGCCCAAAATAAAATGATTGCAAAGCCAAATTCTCTCCTTGTTTTCCAGAGAACTCCCTAAAAATAGGCCCCTTCCCTCCTCCGCATCCCTGCTACCAAGTAAATAGTTTTGTCTCCCTTTCTGAACATTGTCTTCCGTAACCCCTCTCTCTACTGGCGATACCATCTCCAAACCTCTTTCCTTAAATCTTCATAATATCATAGGGTAAATCCTTTTTCTCTTAGGTCCCTTCTTTCTTTCTTTCGATCCTTTCCTAAAAACTTACTGTGAGCAGTCCCACCCATGCCCCCGCCAATAAAATCTTCTTGTGCTTCTTACCCATTTGTCTTCTGTACTGTAGGTTGAACCACCAATTTGGGGTCTTGATTGAAGTAAGAACATTTTATCCGTGAATTACGGAAACTTCCAGGGGCCATGAAAGGGTCTGAAGTAAGAACATTTTGTCTGGGAATTATGGAAACTTCCAGGGGTCATGAAAGGGTCTAACACACTCCAAGTTTAGCTACTCACAAGGCAGCTACATTGCTTATACCCTTTGTCACCATCTTCTTCTTCATGAGCTATGATTCAAGCAATTACTTCACCAGGTAATATGCAGTAAACTCTCTCAAGATTTATTTTTTCTAAACCTTCCACAGTTATCAGAATATAACCAGGAATACACATAAAATGATGGCAGAAAAAAATATTAATGCAAAAACCAGAAGGTGTTTCTTCTGTCCCCTTAAAGTGATAATTAAGACATTGACTGGGCTATATAACAACATCAACAGTTACCCTAATACCTACTAATGCACACTATGTGATACTATCATATCAGCCACAAATATCATAAATGGCTTTAGTTTCCATGCCAGTTAAGCCACTTACTAACTCAGATATAATATACTTATTCTTGCAATGATGATAATAATGTTCACACCATAGAACTGTTTAAGGGATTAAATATATGGAAAACATATGTAGTTACTCAATAAATGATCAAAAAAGGAAAATAACAGGACCCTAATTAGTAAGATAGAACAGTACCTTTGGATTCCATGCCTCTGATGTGTTTAATGTAACCCATTGACACAGAGTTTCTACAGGCCATGTTGTGCTATTTCTTACTTCTTTGTATAAGGGGACATGGCAATGGGACAGAGCCTTATGTCCTTATATATAACTGAACTTAATTAAAAATGTGATTCTTGAAAAAAAATGCATGCTCCAAAGAGCCTGATGGGAAATGTGATTTGACACATGGGAAAAATAGGACCCCTGCCAGGGAAGATGAATTGAAGGGAAAGCTGAAAGAGGGAATCACTCTCAATTGAATCTCTTTCCTATCCTGCTTTGTTCATCCTTTTTCTTTACCTTCCATTTTCTCCCTTTAGAGGGAGAATTTATGTTCATGTACAAGTAAACATTCATGACTCAATAAGAAAGGACTAATTTCTCTGCTATAAGCTGGTTGGTAGAAAGGATACCTAAATATTTTTGCATAAGGTCCCATGCACAACAATCTTGTTTAGATGTTATGTTATCCAGATAGTATTCCACGGTTGCAAAAATAAATCTCAGTCCAAAACTATAATTGCTGTTACCTATACCACATAGGGTGTCAAACACTGCTTCCAAACATTTCCATGCAGAAAATATGGAAAAGCTTAGTAGTGTGCTAGTACCTTGGATCTAATCTTTTTGGGGAGAGAGCTAAGAAGGCTACCATCTTGAGTTCCTCTGTGGACTGACTTATGTTGCCAGGGCTTTTTTTTCTTACGTTGTGTGTTATTGTGCCTGGCAGGAGATTTTTATGTTGCATGTGCTTCGAAGACTTCACAACTACCATAGAATGTGTAATGCATTTTCAAAACTACCAACAGTAAAAGCTGGCATGAGCTTTAAGAAATGTGATTCCCAAGACTTTTATATTTCTAATCATATGCAGAACAAACTGGTTTACTTAGCTTCCTTGGCATATGGGATGGAAATTCTCTAAGAGACCCTATGTGGCATTTTAAATTGGCTGTCCATTTTAAAGGGTAATAGCCCTTTTGCAGTAGAATTAAATGAATTAAATCGTTAGACTTGAGGATTCTAGGAATTCATGTATTTTTATATTGAGTTGCGTCCTGAAGTGCTGATTTAAGCAAATATTTATTCCACGCCTGCTATGAGTTGGCAACTTTTCTGGTCATCAGGGAAATAATGACAGCTCCTGCAGTGGTGGTGCTTACAGTCTTTGGGGGGGTTACTGACAAGTAAATGGGCAACTACAATTAGTATTACAATAGCAGAAGACCAGCGTGTCATGGTGTCCTTTGGGAAGAAACACTCAATAACCCGAACTTGGAAGGAACTGACAAATACAGGGACAGTTTGGAATTAGGCAGAAATGGTGGTGGAAGAAAATGTGCCAAATGTTCCAAATGAAGGAGAGAACATATGGAAAAACAAGCCAATAATTTGTTTCTCTCCAAAATAAAATATATATATATAAGACAAATATTTGCTTGCAATATAAATTGGGGAGTTTGGCAAGAATACCAAGTTACTATGCACAAGCAGCTATTCAGGTATCGTCGTCAGAGCGTTCTCAGCACTTTTGATAAAAAACTTATTAATAACAGAAATACACATTGGCCAGTAAATTATTGACTCTAGAGAATTAATGTATTTTAACATTTAAGACTATAACTTACAATTAAAATTGGTAGCTCAGTATAAATATGATAGCCACGTAGTAGATCCTAAATTGATGGTTGAATATTTAATGCGGAGCACAGGCTCCGGACGCGCAGGCTCAGCGGCCACGGCTCACGGGCCCAGCCGCTCCGCGGCATGTGGGATCTTCCCGGACCGGGGCACGAACCCGCGTCCCCTGCATCGGCAGGCGGACTCTCAACCACTGCGCCACCAGGGAAGCCCGCAATCTCTGTTTTGATACCCTACAGACATGCTCCTCAGAAAATGTTGAAGAAAGCCCACTTGCTAGAAATTCACATGAGGTAAAATAACATATGAGTTATTAAAAGGCCTTTCAGCAGAACTGTGATTAATTTCCATCTCCCTCAGGAGCCCATCTGCACTCCCTTGTCACGCAAATGGAGTTTTGGTGGGTGGGTTAAAAATTAGGTACCACGAATTAAATTAAAAATAACTGAGCCATACTCAAATCATGTCGATTTGTCTGGTTTATTTATTTATTTATTCAAAACAGGAAGCAACAGGTATTTCCAAATTAGAAAGTGTATTTTGTACCCCCTTACTGTCAGAGATACACAGGTGAACACAATACACAATGCATTCAAATACCCTGATGTCCAGTGGCCTCCACGATTCTTCACGAGCAACCTCTCCTGTCCGTGCCCGGGCTGTCTCTTCGACCTCATTGCCCACCGCTTCTCCCCGTCCACCTTCTCTGGCTCACCGACCTCCTTGCTGGGTGAACACGCCAAGCTCGCCCTTCTTCAGGACTCGTACATTACCTTTCTGTCTGTCAAAGTGCTTCTTCCATGCCCAAATCTACGGGCTCTTTCTTCTTTGAACCCTTTGATCAAATGGCATCTTATAAGAAACCTTCCCTGGGCACCCAGTATAAAGAGCAACCCCACCCTCTTACCCTGCTGCCCTGCCACTTCCTATCTTCCTCCTTACTCTGCTTTACTTTTCACCATTACCCTTATTGCCTGAAATGCTGTACACTTATTTATTGTCTGTCTTTCCTCACTCGATACAAGCTTTGCGAGGGCAGGGGATTTGCCTGTATCGTTCGTTGCTCTGTCCCCCGATCCTACAACAGAACCTGGCACATTGTAGGTATTCAGCAAATATTTGTTTGTTGAATGAATAAATGCGAATTGCAGAAGCAGGAGATATCTTTCCATATAAGACTGTGTGTATGTTTGTGGTGTGTGTGTATATACACACATATGAATAACTTTATGCAGTCTGCAATCCTATACATAAGTGAAAGATACTGTCAAGGTGATTAAATGGAAGGACTAAAAAGAAGACTCCTTCTTTGTATTTTGCAATTAAATGTATGATTATTTAGGGGTTTTTTTGTTTGTTTGTCTTTACAATACCAAACACTCTCTGCTAAATGTTAACAAATAACATGCTCGTTGTAACATTATAGTCTGAAAATTTTCCATTCCAGCTCTCTTCTACTAAACAAAATAAATCTACAGACTTTGTGTTAATACGCTTAAAAGCTATCTTTATGGGCAATATCAGTGTGTGGTGGGCATCCGGAAGCCACAGGCTATGATCCAGTTAACCCTTTATCTTATTATTGTAACAATCATCAAGTATTTATTGACTATCCTATCACAAGGGGAAAAAAACAGATTTAGGTAGTTTACTACAGGGTTACTGTGGAGGGAGACAGTTTCTACTCTCTTCCTATACTTGAAGTAGAACCTGCATGTTCTCTATTTCCTTTTACTTTATACCCCAGAAGTTCATATTTCCTGTGTTGTTGACTTTGAAAAGTTCCTCCCGTTCAATTATGAACTTTCCCAAGATCACTGTTGAGCATTTTGAACCTATTAGCTTTTAGAGTCTAATCAGGCGAAAGGAGATCAACAATACAGTCAAATCACAAAATAAATTATTTTGCTCTCTGAGAAATTAAAGAGCCATCTCTCCCTCAGCCCATGAACTGCTATGGGCCTAATAATGTCCATTAGCGACTGTGATGTTCGTTTTGTGGAAATTTGAATAAGTGTGTTGCATTATCACCCATTCCCACACCCAAAAGGGTAAGAATATTTCTCGTGCATTTAGGATGTTAGCCAATGGAGAATGTAAGTGTGGGGTGCAGTGCTTTGGTTACTGGAGAGAAGTTAGTAAGGGAAAAATGTCTTGTCATAGAATTTGCTGCTGTTTTCCTTTACATTTCTAGTAATATCTGTTTGTGACCAAATAGAAAGAAATACCTTAGACTGCCATCTTGTGTGGGACTTAAAAGAACTGGGCATGGGGCTTCCCTGGTGGTGCAGTGGTTGAGAGTCCGCCTGCCGATGCAGGGGACGCAGGTTCGTGCCCCGGTCCGGGAAGATCCCACATGCCGCGGAGCGGCTGGGCCCGTGAGCCATGGCCGCTGAGCCTGTGCGTCCAGAGCCTGTGCTCCGCGACGGGAGAGGCCACAACAGTGAGAGGCCCGCGTACCACAAAAAAAAAAAAAAGAACTGGGCATGGAAGGAAGTATAAATAAACCTTGAGCATTTTCTGTCTGTTCATTTCTGGCCAATGGAACCTGCTTAATATCTTTAGTCTTTTTGATCCTAAAGATGGCCACCCCCTCCCCTTATTCTGTTCGCTGAATTGCTCACAGCGTGGTTTCTTCCTAAGGATGGACAGATTATTCTTTTTATTATCTAACCAGTAGTAAGAGTCCTCGTAGTTGTCCATCTTCAAATGGAATTCCAGTTCAACTTTAACCTATTCTTCCCCATTCTGGACTATACTTCAACCACGGAACATGGAATTTCTTTCCAATTTTACAGAGCTGCAGCTATCCAGTTCTCTTTTGCAAATTTTTCTCGTTAACTTTGTCCAGTAAATATCAAGATTTACTTCAAGATAATATTTCTGTGATTTTGCTATTCTTTTTTGCTTCTAGTTGTGAGTGTGGTTTTTTTTTTTTTTTTTTTGGTGATTTCTCTTTGTTTGTGTTTTGCATACACACAGGCACACTTTTCTGACTGCGATGTATAATTAGTTGCCGTTGTCTGTGTGTGTGTCAGGGTCTCTGTCATTTTAAAGGCTAAACCTCTCTCTCACTGTGCCCCGACCCCCATCAGGACTCTGGGAGGCCGAAGCTGCCACCAAGGGGCTTTTCCATGAGAGCACTCAGCTTGCCATGGAAAAGTTTGCTAACGTTTCATTCAATCCCCTAGTCTCCACAGAGTATAATATTGTCATTGTTCCTCCAGGAAGGAGCAGCCCGCGCTCGGGTTTCCAGGTTTCCCATGTTATGGCAAAACCAGCCGAGAAACCATTGCAGCCAAAGGAGCAGAATAAAATGTACAAGCAGTTTGTTTGGGCAAAGGAGCCAGCTACACACAGTGCTTGCTGTTTAATTCAGAACAAAATCATAGCTGTCCTTATAATTACATGACAAATCATCGCTTCCAGATACATTCCCAAGTGCCTGCGGAGGTGAGGCCTGGATTTCCCCCCAGAACTGGAAAGAGTAAAGTCATGGCTAAAAAGGATCGTAGGGTTATACTGAGGAAGGAGAGGTGAGTTTGAGGAGGGCTAGGCAGCTGAAGCCAAGCTGATTCAATGTGCCGTTGTTTTACACCATGTAAATCCAAAAGCCTCCAGAAAGGATCCTTCCCTTTTACTGCAAAGCGCAAATAACTCCGGGGCAACTTCTCAGCGTCCGGGAAGCCGCACACACACCGACTACAGAACCGACTGGCCGGCTGCCATCCTCCAGTATCCTCAGAGGGATCGGTAAACAGAGAGGCTGCTTAAAGCCACGAATAGGAGGACGAGGTAACACTCCTACTGCCCAAGTGAGAGCGGATATGATCTCTTTTAAGGTTCATCTGATTGTTTTCATGACCCACACAATTTCCTAGGCTTCCCTTAACTATGGCTCAGCGGAGAGAAGAAAACGTTCCCTTCTAGATGGGGTCAGAGGACTTGGTGAGCAGGGGGGATCTGAAACCACAGCCATTTTTCTGACGAGGCTGCGTCACTCTCATCCCAGGCCCTGATCCCTTGTCAGGCCAACGGGAGACTTCCCTGCCCTGTGTCTCTGTCACAGTGACCTCTGAGTATGGGCGGGTGGCATCCTGCTCCTGCTGTAAGAGTTATTTTACTGATTGAGAGGCTGGTGGGCTGTTTGTCCTTCCAGGAGAAGTGTGGTTTAGCTCAGTTTAACCTTAAAAGCTTATTCGACCTTATTTTTTAACTGACACTATGTCTTTTGTGTAAGTGGAAGGATTCAGAAGTCTTAAGGGGATGGTGTTATTGGCATTATTATTGTTATTATTGATTCTTGATCATATATTGCCTTGTCTCTCTGTTGGCAAATCACCTTATGTTATGACTTCTTTGTTTTTATTTGTTACTTTTTAAACTTTTTTTTATTTAATGAAAGTCTTTAAATTCTATAGTGCTTTACTTTCAAAAGTTTCACATGTGTGATTTCATATAATCCCATAATAACCCCCTTTTTTTTTTTAATCCCCTACCCTTATATTGCCCCTCCCCACTTCCCTCCTGATTTCCCCCAAGAGTATACAAGGGCAGGAAGAGAAGAGAATCTCAGAACTGCAAGGGACTTGGGAAAACATTGGGCTTACTCTTGTCTTTCCTCACTCTTTCCATTATACAAATGAAAAAGCTGAGTGCCCAGGGAACTTACATAACTTGCCCTGATTCCAACGCGCGTTTGAGGCAGACAGAGCTAAGGCCTGGATCGTCCTTTTAATCCCACTGTCCTCTGCAACTCTCTCTTTCAGTCCCTTTATGTTCAAAATGACTGTATACTTAAGTGCTCAATTGTGGGGTTTTGTGGTCTGGAGGTTTAGACTAGGATGACTGCAGGTGGAGATTCCGCTCAGTCGCGGAGACCTTGAGGAGGCGGGGGGGGGGGGGGGATTCATCTGGGCCTCTCCAAATTTACTAGGTACTTGGAAGGAAGGAGTGCCAGTTCACGCCACAGGTCTGCAGCGCACTGGCCAGATCACAGAACCTTTGCCGAGGACCTTCCTTAGCCGTGCCACGAGGACAGGACTACTCTCGGATCCTCAGGGTGCCCTGAGTCAATGAGACAGAGTTAAAGACTGTCTGTCTATGCTTTTGACTTTCGTTAGAGTCTCCTTTGTGACAGATTCATCTTAAAGAGTTGTCGTGATTCTTGAGTTGTCAGTGTACATATATTTTTTAAATGGAAAACATAGCATCAGATCTAAGGTCTGCTCTCCAAAGCTTTTATAGCTTGAACCTATGTGCGTACGCATTTTTCCTTGCCCCTCCCCCAGCACGCCCCAGGATAATAAAAATCAGAAGGGTCTGACAGAGTGAGAGAGCTCTCAGGACATGCTCCTCCATAAGCGGTTTGCAATTTCCAGCGTGAGCTGCAGCAGTACAATGGGCTGTGCAGTTGGAAAAGCAGTTTGTTCTCTGCTAATGATGGCTGTGGATTCTGAAATGAAGCACAGCAGGTGGGACAGTGGTACTCAATTTTCAAAATCTGTGCCCTAAAACGTGTTTGCTTACACCTTGTCTCCACCACCCTTTGGGGGCAGCCACATCCATCAGAACCAGACCCCAGGAAAGGAATTCAAGTCTTCTATTTCTCACTGATGCTTTCACAGGCGCCACTATGATTCAGAGGTTGTCTGGAAAGTTCAGTAGTCAAAAGTTCCCTCCTTCTCCCCAGAGCGACAAATTAAATCACTTCCAGCTCCCGGGGAGGGGTGGGGAGGACTGGCTTCACCCAGGTATCAACAATAACTTTGAATAGAACATGCGATTCCTGTAGCCATAACTAACAGTATTATGTCATAAGGAATTCATTTTCTCGAAATAATACTGGGGCAAGGTGTTAACGTTCTTGTCTTTCTGAAAGCCATGAGTGAGAAAAGAGGAATTTGCATTTGCTGCACATTGGGAGATTTTAAGCTTTTGGGGTTTAGTGTGTACGACATCCTTAGATTGACTCTTTATGTAACCTGGGCTTCCTGGGAAATGACCACCAGTCCCCTCTGAGGAGAACATCAATGCGTGATGTGGGTTTGTTGGAGAATTAATGAGGTCTTTAGAAAATTATAAGACAAAAGGTGGCCCTTCAAGCAGTTGATTGACAGTTTGTGTGTCCTTCTTTATCAATACATTCAATACCCTTTTTTTTTTTTTCTATTATGTTTTTCAGTGGTCACTTAGCATAGGTAGAGGCTTTGAGCTCTCACCTGAGCCCTTCCTTAGGTGGACTGTCTCCAATAATTTTGAGAGGCTTTGTGTTGTTTTGTTTCTCATATCTGTGCTGAGTGTATAGTTCCTTTATTTTGTGAGTGTTGTTTTTCTTCAAGAAGAAAATATTCAGCACAGTGTTTAGGGCCCCTGAGTAGGGGGAACCCTCTGAGAGCCGGGTCTCCGAGGGGAGGTGCAGTTGGCACAGTTGTGAATTCAACAGGCTTTACCAAGAGGCATCAGAGTCTTTAAATCCAATGCATTATCTCTCCATGTAATTTAATCACCTGTTATTCTACTGCTCTGTTTGATTTGATTAAAATCTCAGCAACAAATCATTTGTATTACAAATTATACAACTTCCTATTTTTATTTCCATCACTTTTGATCCCTTTCGGCATGTCTCACTGGATAATTCAATTACAAGCTGCTTTAGAAAAATTGCAATTTAATCAATAAGAAGAAGGACACATTTCTAAAGAAGATCAAATGACATAAAATACCATGAAAATCTCTACTTTGAAATGTGTGTTTGGTGACGTTTTGGGCACGATTCTTTGGCACGCTGTTATACCATCTTTGGTGGATAGATGATGGCCACCAATTCCTTGTGCATTAAAAAAAAAGTGATGGATAAAGACTTGGTTAAAATGAACAGAGTCCTGCTCACCGGTAGCCAGGGAACTCTGCTGAGAACCCCGGAGAGAATAAATGAAGCACCTGGACTTGAGGAAAAGTCGAAGAGATGGAAGCATGCTTTGGTAGCAGGAGTTGAAAAGAACCAATTTTTTGGTCTATAGTGTGTTTACTGTGCTAGCAAGTGTTTTCTGCTCTTGTCGTATCCTACCTCAGTGCTCCCAAGCTTTAGCATGCATCAGAATCACCTGGAGGGCTTGTCAAAACCCTCTCACTGGGGCGCACGTTCAGAAATTCTGACTCCTGTAGGTCTGGCTTGTGGCTGATCAAACTTCCAGTTTATTCTCAGGCTGCTGGCCCATCCAGCATGAGTTGAGTAGCACCGCTCTTTTAGGGAGGAATTTTTTTACAGGTCCTCCACTTTTTTTATTACCCTCTCTTGTTACCAATGTGACAGAAAATGCTTCTGTAGTAAGTGAACAACACGAGCGTAATGAAAACCTAGGCCGAACTTTTTATTTTCTATGTTAACTTGTGCTTCTTTGCCGATACCATGCAAATTTTTAATCTTGGATCCAAGCTGGTTGGCTCCATGAGGTTGTAAATAGTTTTTCACATCAAATGTGTGGAGCATCTTTTTTTTTCCAGGGAGGTCAGTACAGTCCGGAACACAAACGTGCTCTTTTCCTGCTAGCACACAGAAGTGAGGAAATCCTCTCAACACCCTAGAAAAGTTTTGTAGGGCTCCACAGTGTTCCCCGCTTTGATCTGAAGAGAGATGGAGCTGCCATTCGTCACGTACTTTACTTTAGACAGCTACTTACAGATTTGTCGGATCAAAATGTCTTATAAATGACTCAAATGTTGTAGCAAATGGTTCAAACCTCATGGCACTTGTGGAAAACAATTTAATGGGGTCCCTGAACACCTACAGGATAAAGAAATTTGAGTTATGCACTCTGCCAGCATTTCGATGTGGGGTTTGCACATTCCAGTGTGTCTCTGTGTGTGCGAAGGAGTATTTCTCTCTCCGTAGGAGAACTGGTTCCTTCTGTGGCAAGGTCGGAAACAAACAGCCTGTCTTTTCTATAGCAGGCCAGGAATTTATTTCACATATATGTGAAACTATTTATGTAGCTATTTAGATATTCTTATAGAATTACAAAGATGGCACTGACCTTAAAGCATGTTAAATTTTGTGTCTTTATGTTCCAGAAGAGAGAAAAAAAATCCAGTCTAGTGCTCTTTACATGACCATATATTTTTTCAGATACCATTTCTAACTTCAGAAGGTTTTGAAAATTAATTTCAAAGTAAGTTCTTATGAAAAGCAAGTTGTTACCTCAGTTTGTTTGTAATTTTGGTGCCGTCTCTCCAGCACAAAGATGTTTTAGCTTCAGTTAAAGGGGTTAGAAAGCCAGTCCCCCTAGCACAACTGCCTTTCCATTGGGTAGGTGGTAGAGCTTTGAAAAGGCGGAATTAGGCCCCATTCAACCACTGGCAGAAGGGTCGGAGGACATCCAGCCATGTCGTGCCTAGACTTGGGTAAATGTGCTTGTCATCAGGTTTAACATGAAATTGATAAATACTTTTTTCATTTCAATCTTCACGAGCTAAGATCATGAGACATTAGGGTTGTTCAGATTCCAGTGAGTACCTAGTGAACACTACACATTGAACTCTCTGAGATACCCTGCTTGCCGACAAGTTAGGGTTCTACTGTAAGGTTTCAAGCTAACAACAACAACATAATAATACAAGCTGTGATTTAAGTACTTATGTGCCAGGCACTGTACTCAGCACTTGGTGTGGTCTGTTCTCTCTTAATTGTCACAAATGCCCTATGAGTACAATAGGCGTTGGTACTATAATCATACAGTGCCATTAGTGCTATCATTTTCCTCATCCTGCGAATGAAGAACTGCAGCTTAGGGAGGTCGCGTAACTTGCCCAAGTTCACACAGCTAAGTGGTAAGGCCAGGGTTAAAAACCAGGTCTCTGCACCTCTCCAGTCTGTCCTATTTCCACTGAGCTCTGCTGCTTTCCAGGGGAGTAGGAAGGATTATGTTCTTCTGAATGAAGAGCTGAGTACAGATTGGAGCCGAATGGGCAAGTGGTCCTTTCCTTCGTGTCTCGTAGCGTTTGCTGCCAAGTTGACTGACAAAGAAAACGCTCAGATTCTTGATTTTTACTGGACTCGTTATGAAAAATCACACTTGCTTTTTACTAGCCACGGTGAGTGCTCTTTTTTTCCCATGGGGGAAGAAAAGAAGGATTGGGGAGGGGTGGGTGGGTGGAACCAGTTGGAGGAGAAGTCCAGCTTGCCCAGGCTTGCTGAAAAGCATGTGTCCCAGGCAAGAGTAATTATTTAAGAAGTCTTCATTCTAATAAATTCACATCCACAGGGGGGCAGCTTGAGATACGATTAGGTCACGAGTGAAATGAGTTTGGCGGTCTCAGCGTAATCCCTGTTGGACGGCGGTTCACGTACACCACGGCAGCCCAGTTGCGTCGGTGTCTGCATTATTGTCTGCTTCTACTCAGGCGATGCTCAGAATTAAATTAACAGGGGGCTTCAGGTCAGCGGGAAGGTGTACAGAGGTGACCTCCAGTGGAAGGGATAGTGCCTTGTCCACGGAGCTGCCTGTGGACAGGGCTGCTTGTCCCTCACCTCTCTGTCTGCAGATCCAACCTCTTGTCCCTCTCAAGCAGATAAACCGTGCACTCTCCGAGTTTCCAGACTCTCCGCCGAGGGAGGTTATCTGAGTCATAAATAAGGGTCGTGCCAGTCGTAACTGCTTCACAATTAGATTGATTGGGATATGCGAACTTTACTGAGAATACTTTGATGCCCAAACTGGTTATGTCCTGTCCCTCAGTGAATATTCTCCCCTGAAAAAGCATAAGTAAATCGATTAGGAAACAGAATCTCCTGAGAAGTTAAAAATAATTGATTTTACCTAATCTCATCAAGAAAGTTCACAAAATTTTGCAAATTAATTTTGGAAATGTAATATGAAATAAAGAAATTATACCATGAAATAAAACTGTCAAAAGATGAAAAAAACTCATCGTACCTTATACTGAGAACTTGGTACTCTAGCATGAGAACCTATCAGGTTGAACTGATGTACCTGTGATTATTTAATTATATGATTATTATAAAGTACTGGATAAATTACCCATTAAAGTCATTTGTAATCCAATTAAAATCATGACAGTTATAGTTGACTCAATTCAGTTTCCTAAATCATCTGTAAGAAATACTGTAGAATATATTAAGTGCCCAACAGTTATGTCCTTGTGCACATCATTTTAGAATTAGAGATATCGGGCTGAATGGGACTTCCTATTTAGTCCAATTCCAATTTATAAAGAGGAAATTGCGGTTCAGGGATCATGACTTGCCCAAGATTACACAGAGAATCAGTGACAAAAACCCAGATCCCTTTATTTTTAGTTTAGTTTTGGTTCCATCAGACCAGTTATTGTTGTATTTTTTCAGCCGTGACTTGCATGTTTGTGCACATGTGCACAGACACACACACACACAGACAAGATGGCTACTGCCATGCCCACCACATACCCCCAGGTTATATCCAGGGCTACATGCAATTCCCAGCACTCTGGCTACAGCTTCATCCCATTCCCTTCAGTCGGGAAAATACATGGAATGAAAATGAATCAGAGTGGCATTATTATAAGAATTATTTTCAGTTGGCTAATATGTATACAAACACAAATAAATATATATGCATGTATGTGTATAAAATAATTCCCAGACCTTGGTACTAAAACTCTTATTGATAGCAATCATTAATGAGCCTTCGGTTAGATCAGGGTCGGTAACCTACAGGCCCCACCAGCCAAATCCAGCCTGCCACTGGCTTTTGAAAATAGTTTGTTGGAATGCAGCCACACCCATGCACGTGAGTATTCTACATGCTGCTTTTGTGCCGCAATAGCAGAGTTGAGTAGCCGAACAGATAATATAAAACACGGAGCCTGAAATGTTTATTCTCTGGCCCTTTACAGAGTTTGCTGATCCCTGCATTAGACCATTCTTCCAACTCAAGGAAAATACTGGCATATTTTTTGCTCTGTTTCCTTGGTCTTAACCACTCAACTGCACTGGACACCATTGCTTATAAGCCCATCTTCTAGAAACTTTCCCAGGATTCATTGCTCTTCATGGATTGCCTCCTGTCCTTCTTAATACTTTTACTCTACTTTTTTTTCTGTTTTTAAACACCTTTGTACTTTATTTAAATGCCCCCAAATATTGGTATAGCACACTAAGAATGTTCTCATTTAGTAACTGGCATAGATGCATAACTGTGTGCTAACTGCAAAGAAAGCTGCATAATAATAGTAACTTTAACACTTTTTATGAGGCATGATAAAGTACACACACATGCACACTGAATTCCACATAGCACCTCTGCTGGCTCTGCTAAGTAGGTATTTATCAAGCCCATTTTACAGATGAGAAAACTGAGGTCAAGTACCATTATCCAAGATTACACAGCTCATCATGGCAAGCAGCAGCAAAGTTGGGATTTGACACAGTCTGTCATCTTCCAGAGCCTGTGTATTTAACGTTCTTCAGGTACTACGCTTAATATCATAAAGTGAGACTGATATTGAGAGAATTAGAAAATCTTTCAGTTAAATAGTCCCTCTTTCCTTTCAAGGGGGGAGGGAAGATTCAAAGGAGCTTTCGGATTTAAAAAGGAGAGATGCATCCTTTACTTAATCCGCTTTCATTTTGCCATCAGAATGAAAATACTGATACTGAACGCAAGGTATCCTGTATCCTCTCGGTCTTCCCAATGAAACTACATACTGTGGAATAGCTTGTAGCCACTGGCTTCTTTCTCCCAGTGGAAGAAAATGTGACTAAGCATAGAGACTGGAGCTCCGGAGCCAGATTACCTAGATTCAGATCCCAGCTCTACCACTTACTAGCTGCATGTCCCTGGGCAAGTGATAAAACCTCTCTGAGCCTCAATTTCCATTGTTTGAAAGTGGGGCTAAAGTGGCACCTCGTAGAGTTGTTGTGTTTATTCAATAGGTATACATGCAAAGCCCTTAGAATCCATCTTGGGATATAGTGAGCCCTTAATGATATTAATTAAAAATTGTGATGGTGGGTGTGATGATGAATAAATTAAGAATGCTTCTGAAGAATTACTATAGATATATCTTATTAATTTCCTCCTCCCCTAGCTTTTGAGGCTCCTTCAGCACAAAGAGGCCATAAGTATACTGGGGGGAAAAAATTCTTCATTTTCTCAACTTACCCCTCTGCATTCTGTATCCAGGCCTTGGTCTCCGAGCATGGAATTATTTAGTTTACCATCTACCAGGGCAGACTATACTGAATAGAAAAGAAGTAGTGAATAAACATTAAACACTTCTGACACTGTTGGTGGAGGAAATGCTGTGGCTTCTTGGACTAGGTATCCCTTGTTGACTTCCTGTGCTCACTGAAAACCCCCATTGGTTTGGGGAGAGTAAACACGAACGTGTTAATGTTTATGATATTGGCCAACTCATAAATCAGGTAATTATATTTTGCTCATCTTAATTGGATTTCTGATGGGTTCTTCCCTACTCATCCTAAAGCAGAGGTCAACAACCTCTAGCAAACAGGCTCAATTCAATTCCCAGAGATTCCCTCAAGTCTGCTTCCAATTCACCAAAAGACTATTGAAATGACAGTTGTAAAATAACATTACATTTGCACCGTGCTTCACAGTTTACAACATGGCTTTCATGTGAATTATGTTGTTAGACCCTTACAATATCCCGCAGCTATGGAAGCTCAGATTTGGAGGGAACTGCCTGTCCAGGGGGCTGTGGGGGGCTGTGGGCGAGGCTGCCCATGGATATCTTGCTGTTTTGTGCCTCAGGACCCTTGCTTATGCTGTTCTTTCTTCCTGAATTGCCTTTCTGCCTCCCCCTGCTTCCTTACCTGTAAACCTTCTCCTTCAAGGTTCAACTCAGACATTATTTCAGTTAGGAAAACTTTCCTGACAGCCTCTGAATCCTGCCCTGTTAACTCGTCACCCCTTCTTTTGCTTTGATCATGCCCCCACGGCACCTAAGGCTCAAGTCCCTCACCACATTTCCACGTTGAATCACTGTTATGTCTTCATATGTTTTCCCAAATAGCTCCCACCCCCAGGCCTTACTGTGAGCACCTGTTACACAAAGAACCTGCTTATTTTTCATGGACTTTTTCATTCCCAGCACATAACACAGCACCTGGCATACAGTAGGTGCTGAGTAAATGTGTAAGTTATGGAACGTATCTGATTCCAAATTCTGGGCTGTCCCCAGCACACTATCCCCCGAGGCAATATATAGGTACCCCCCCCCCCCACCGCCTGCCTCAGGCAGCTGTTGAACATACACCGTGGGCCAGAGACTGTAAAGTGAAACCAGGTGAAACAATTCCTGACTGATGGTAAAAGATGATATCACTCACTTGGGGAGTCATAAATGAAATGGCTAAGACCGCTTTCATGAAATGATATATTAAGTCCCAATTAAGTTCCCCATATATTCAGTATACACATGGTAAGAGGATGCAGGCAGCTCAATCAACCAAGGAGTCTTGCTGTGATGGGAGGTTTCCCATTGGGCAGCTCATAAATTGATGCAGAGGCCCTGGAGGTAAACAGTCAGAGGGAAGGTAAATCGTGGGGGAATGGAATTAAGTTCATCCCGTTGGGTAGCAACTGTAAGGAAGATTTTCAATTTCAGGGTGAATAATTGAATTTGATATTAGAATTGGGGTGCTTATATAAGTGTGCCTCGAGATAACCCTGGAACCTGACCTACTGAGCCCTCATCGTTCCATTCCTTTGAGATCAAGCAAGACTCCAAGTCCAAGAATGACAAGCAGAGAGCTCTGTGGGCCCTGTCACAGCACCTCATCACTCAGCAGCACATCGCTTTTCCTTTTCCACTCACACCCATAAGGTGTATACAGATGTCAAGGAATTTTGGCTGTCATCATGCCTTTGCTAAAAAGGGAATTTCCTCTACCTGAAATAAATTCTCCTTCCTCCACGCTTTTCATCTCTCTAGCTAACTCCCGCCCATTCCTCAAGGCTCACGTCAATTCTCTGACCAGCCTCACCCCAACAGAGTTGGCGTGCTTTGAATTCACTCTCCCTTTGTGCTAATTTCCCTTTTGATCCTTCTCATCAGACATCTCAACCTCAGTCTCCCAGTCTGCCATCTCAGATCTCTCAGGCCTCCTCTGAGCTTTATTTGCTCTTTTTTTCTTCTCCTCCTGCTCTCCAGCTTCCCTCGTCTCTTTCCTGGGTCTCTGCCATGCCTACGTACTTATTACCTAAGCCTCTGCTGCCTACCTGCCAGAGGTCCCGCAAGTAATCCCAGGTCCTGCCAGCTTCCCCAGGCTGCGCCCATGGAGCAGAATGGACGAGTGGAGCTGGCGTAGGATTTGAAGGCAGAGCCATCTGGGCTCTAATTCAGGCTTTACCACTTACTGGGGATGTAACACAGGACTACTGAACTCTCCAAACCTCAGCGAGCTCATGGAAAATGGAAATAAGGGTATAAACACATACTTTGTAAGGTTGGTGGTAGATTAAGTGAGATGTAAGGTACTTGAAACATGAGTACCTGAAAAATGGTAGCTTGGATTGAGATGCTCCCATACCTTATCTTCCTTGCAGGTGTAATACGTATCCATGTTCCTAAAATCACTACCTTTAGCAAACTATACATTTTTAAATAACTAACACCCACACATTTGTATTCGATCCAAATAATGCCAGTGTCCCCCCTTGCAGTGACCCAAAGTGGCCCCACCAAGCTTAACAGGTACCTTCTTGGGATATTTGTTTATAAATGAGGATCCATTCTCACTTCCAACTCAGGGTTTCTACCATCCCCTGATCACATCGAAACTCGGGGAGCAGAGCAGTGGTGGAGCCACATTGAGGTCTGAGGACTCGCCAGCAGCCTGTTGTCTCTCCTTCTGGAATCTTTCCCCTCATTCTGATTGAATTAGTTGGTTTGACCTACTGAACCCGGAGGGGTTCAGGTATCGTTGCTTTATTCCGTCTTCAGTTTGCAGAAAAACTGGAGGAGGTTGGATCAGGGTTGAAACTCACAGCTACCACTACGGTAAAAAGGTCGCCTACCCTTGCCCTCAAGAATGAGTGAGTGTTTCTCCTGTTTATATAGTTTCTGTGCCTCAGAGGGGGCTGCATTTCAGTGGTGGATAAGGTGACCCTTATATATTGTTTATGCCAAGAAAGCACTTTGAGATGAAATGCGGTCCATTAATCTCAGATGTTGTGCATGCCTCTTCGCTGTCTGAATTTGGAGGTTTTGTTTAATCTGCGGAAGGAGGTTTGTTTTGTTTTTATAAATCTGTGATGAAGTAAGAGGAATTCCTCATTTACTGTGATTTATCTGTGGGAAGGAAGAAAGTGAAACTGGAAATGTTTATCCTTAGGAGATTTGTGTAAAGTTCTGTGTGATGATGTCGTTGAGAAAGATGAGGAAGCGATAAGTGCCCTTTGAATTTGTGAATTGAATCAAGTTTCAGTTATGACGACAGTTAAACACAGTGATTTTTCTGTATTTTTCAGCAATAAAAACAGCACAATTATTTCTTTTGCAGTGCCCAGTAATCGCTCAAAATTTATCCGTTTTCACTTAATGCCTCCAGAATGGGCAAGGAGAGTTACGCACAGCCTGCGACGTGCAATGAAATGGGCAGCGTCCATGCAGCTATGGAGTGGGAGGCAGTGCGAGGGCCCTGCTGGGGAGGGGACCTAGCCCCACTGTACACGGGAATCAATAAGCCAACGCTGAGTGCCGCTAGATAGTCATTTACCCTTGACAAAACAAGCAATGATAATTGGACGATAATGTGGTAATTTACCTTTATACATTTTATCCTTGTTTGATTTTTAGAGGTTATTGTTGTATCTGATAAATTTTAGCGTAGAATCCCAGCTTCTTCCTGTGCAAGGCCAAAATTGTCAGAAGCCTCTCCTTTTTCCTGCTTCTTCCTTCAAATGACAGGATCTTAGGAATTAGCACTTGCATTCTGTTTGTTTCTGATAAGTCAGACTGTAGTTTTCCAGGTGCTTTTCTATTCTAGGGAGATCTGTGGGGCACTTAACCTACATTAGACCTAAGAGGTCCGAGGGTTCTTCAGAAGACAAAGAATTTCTAGATACCTTCCTTGAGGATGTGTCAAGGGCAACACAGACAAAAGAATGATGTCTCCTTTAACAGCTTGATAAGTATCTCAGGATATTCTGCAGGAATCAGTTCTGCTTCTGCGAAGTCCTGTATTCCCATTCAGCATGGTGTGGCTGAATACGTGTGCTACACGTGACCGTGGTGAAGACTTATCTTTGCCCTGAGGACTGAGCGCTGTAACACCCGCTCAAGCGATGGGCTTGATAGAAGTGATGATTTGGAGAGATGATCTGCTTAAAAAAAAAAAAAAAAAGGCACATTAGAAATGTATAAGAATTAAAAAATGCGGCTCTCTGTTTATCTGGGTTCTCTAAGTTCCAAAGGCATTTCTATTGGTGGCGTCAAAATCTCCTTGTAAAAGTAAAGTAAATCATTCTTGTATTGACCGTTTTTTCCGTGTTGTTCTATTGAGACATCTTCCCAACTGAGTTTCTTATTGAATTGTATTTCTATAAGGGTATTGTAGGTTAGCAGCACATTTTTATGGTACACAAAAGATGTGCCTTCTGAATTTCCAATGCCTTGCATATTGTTCCCCGCAGAAGAAACATCTCGGAAATGCTAAATAAATCAAAACAGAAACATTTGGCTCTCCACTTGCGGCTGCTGCTTTTTTTTCCCCTCTCAGTTTACATTGGCTGGAATATCCATTACGATCCATCTTACCTATTTGATTAATTTGTAATAAATTCGGCCCTTTGGAAATCTCTTGCTGCGTTTCTAGCCGGGTTACTCTTGTAGAGGGTTTATTTAATATGTGTCTCTGTGTACCTATATGAATGAAAATGTAATATGGTTTAGAAGCCTTTAAAAACATACACGCGCCTAGTGTTTGCTCTGAATTAAGTGCTCGTGTTTGACATAGCCTTGTGGTAAAAATCCATAAGCGAATGGGCAGACAAAATTAGTTAGAGGAGGATTTCTTCAGAAACTGATGTGACACGTGATATCATTTCGGGAGATGAAATATCATCATATTTCAGATGACCAGGAAATGTAATTATAAATGCTGGCATGGAATCCTTATTTCTTGTCTTTGTTTAAAAATTTTTTTCTTCTTCTGATGGCCTGTGTTATTTGAAGCACCGTAGCCACAATGCAGGGTTCACCTTCAATCTGATGCAGTCATGTAGTTGCATCCCTGTGGGTGAGAAATGTTCTTCTCCAAATAACTGTAGCAGCATGGCAGGAATGGTTTGATACAAACTTCTCTGTATTGTAGGAAGATAATAAAAACGCCTCTACTCTTAACTATCACCATGGACTGAGGAGGGTGTAACAAATTCATCTTCTGCTCTTGGAAGTAAGATCAGGGTAGGAAAGGGTATCCCCCATTTTCCACACAAAGACATTTAGGCTCAGAAAAGCACATTTAAAAAATATGTTAATTGTCTTTTATAGCAAAACTGAGGGAAAACAGGGTACTAGCCATCTTTTAACAGTATGTATCCCATCCTACCTCTTTGCTTATATTTATCGCCACTATGTATGTTAGGAAAGCCACGGAAAATGATTTTCCCGCATGTGTGTTTTGTGCTTGCTGAAATCAACAGTGAATGAATGGTGCTTGCTGTGTGGGAGAAATGAAACAGAGGGTAATTGGTACATACTCCTTATCACTTATCTGAATGCTTTATATCCATATGTAATGTGAAAATATCTAGTAACTGTGTTTACTAATTATGTCTGATATGTCTTCCTTAACTTTGCCACTTTCTTAGAATGACTATAAAGGCATGAACCATGTGGCAATTCAATTCCACCCATATTCTCAGCTACACTGCATTCTCAGTGTTCTAAGCTAGTTAAAGACCCCGCCCTCAGAGTTATTTATAATCCAGTAGGAGAGATAAGACAAATACAACAAAGAGTAAGTCAAGACCAAGTAAAATATGTACGGATCCTGTGTTTTAGTGATTCAGAGGAGGGAGGAGATTCCTGTGCAAACTCAGAAATGCTTCATGAATGGATCTAGATGGACTGCTTTAATTATGATAGCCACAGTGGGGAAGGAGGAGTAAAAGAGAAAACAGCATGACTCATGGCATGGAGACTCAAAGTCTTGGGGCAAGTTACAGAAAATAGAAAGTAATTTAACTTACATCTGGTATTATATTCCTGGAGGGAAAGAGGAAATCTTGGATATTATAAAAGGATCCTGGCCACAGAGAGACCAGTGAATTAACCTCTTGCTACAGAGAAATCAGATCAGTGCCTGCTGTTCCACGATGGGTCTGCCTTTTGGGGCTGGGGCCACAACAGACCTGCACTGTGAAGCAAGAGAAAGAAATGTCATGCAGGACCTTGAATGCCAGGGTAATGAATGTTATTATGTCCCCACAAAACAGATCCTAGTACTAGGCCCATGATAGCCAATAATGACTATAACTGTCTTTAATCAAATACCTCCTCTGATTCAGACAGCATACTGGGAACTTTATGTTATCTTCTCACATTTTTTTTTTTCTTCTTACCTATTAGTTCTTAGGTGAAATGTCAGTTCCTCTGAAAGGGCTTATCCTTCCATACCACTGAAGCTGCCCCCCTCTCCAAGACCCCCTTACTGTCTACAGTTGCACCCTATTCTTTTCCTTTATAACACTTAACATAAGTTTTAATTGCATATGTATTTGATTGTGAATGTGTTTTTCTGTCTCCTTTTCCTGAACTCCATGAGGGCAGGAACCAGATCTGTTTTGGTCACCACCCTATCCCAGGACCTATATCAAGTCCCTCTATATAGTAGGCACTCAAGAATTGGTTACATGTTAATAGTCACAGCAACCTAATAAAGTAGGTACTGTGATCTCCGTTAAAAAAAGAAAGAAAGAAAGAAAAGATAAAAGAAAAAGAAAGAAAGAAAAGAAACTGACATCCAAAGAATTCCTTGCCTCAATTAATCAGTAACTGGCAGAACCCATATTCAAACCCAGTCTGCATGACTCCAAGTTCATGGTTCTATCCTTGATGTACCATGGTTCCTCTTTTATTAATAGGATGATGAAATCCATATGAGTTTCATAGGGCTGTCTTTAAAAAATACCGCATACTGGGTGGCTTAAATGACAGAAATTTATTGTCTCAGTTCTGGAGGGAGATTGTACCTTCTCTCTAGAGCCTAGAGATCTAGTTTTGGCAGTTTGAGATCAAGGCTTTGGCAGGGTTTGGTTCCTCCCAGGGGATGTGAGGAAGAGTCCGTTCACAGCCTCTCTTAGCTTCTGGTGGTTTGCGGCAATCTTGGGCATTCCTTTGCTTCCAGATGCATCAGTCCAATTTCTGCCTTCAGTTCACATGGTATTCCCCCTGTGTGATCTGCCTGTGTCCCAATTTCCCCTTTTTATGGGGACACCAGTCATACTGGATTATGGCTCAACCTAATAACTTCATCTTAACTTGATCATCTACAACAACTCTATTTCCAGATAAAGTTATATTCCTAGGTGATAGTGGTTACGACTTAAATATATGAATTTGAGGGGGATACAGTTCAACCTATAGCAGTCTCTGTTTATCTAATGACTGATTACTCTCAAAAAGATAGAATTGCTTTTGCATTAAATATACTACTATTCATAATGCAGAAAAAAGTTCTGAAAAGAAGGGTTCAATATCCTAGTTTTGTCCTTACATTAAAGTTTGAGCCATTCAGTCAGCTTTTATAAAAATTATGAGAATCTCAAAGATTATGTGATCAGGAGCTCAGAACATGGATGTTTTATAATTTTGCAGCTTAGCATGGAAACAGTTATGCAAGTAACTATGATATTTGGAATCATCATGCCATATCATGATTGCTAGGCTACATTTATATCTTGAAGATTTACATAAAGAGTAGTTCTGAGTAAGCATTAAGAATTCTCAGTAATAATACCCCTGCAATCAGAAGGTAGAAGTTTAGTTTGTATCCATTTAGTTCCTGTCTCCTAGTGGGTCAGAGCACAGTGCTAAACTCTATAGAGAAAGGTACAATTTGAGATTCATTTCTTTCTGTGAAATGTGTTCTGTATTATGTATTTTTGAGTCAGCCAAAGAATTTACCCTGTCACACTTGTGACCTTCTGAAGTCTAGGGACAGGCAGCTGTCCGTCTTCATCCAGAGGGGAGGAGCTTCAAGGATTCAAGTCATAGGGCAAATAAAGCCCGTTTAGGAAGGAAGGTTGTTTCTAAAAATCTCTAACCAAATTATTGACCCCTAATACATAAACATGCCTAGGTTTTTAATGTAATATTGGAGTTGGGGGTGAGATTCAGGAGCTAGAATCATCTGTTGTGTGTTTTTTTTAAGCTACCAGACCAAGATAACTGATAGTGAGAGGGAGAAATGAGAAATTACAAAAGAGGAAATGGGGAAATAAACCATGACTAAAAGAAATGAGAAGAGACAAAGATGAAATGGAGACACAGGCAGCTTGGGGAAAATCAAGGGAGAAACACAAGGTGAAATGAAAAAACAAATCTGAGAAGATTGAAAAGGATTAAAATAATCGTTGATGAATGACATAGTTTGACATAGTTTTCCAAGTTGTTTCCCTACCAACAATCCAGCTTTAGAACTCACCTGGGATAGCTGGAATGCATGTTTCCTCACTCACGGCTTTTTATAACTATTGGATACAAATTATTTCCTTTCACTTGTATTTTAACTAGAGTTGAAGTTTCTGATGGTCTTGGGCAGGAATTATCAGCAGATAAAACTCACAGTATACCAAAGTCATTTATATAGTTAAAAAGAAAACCCTATGAAATTTTCCTCTTTCCTTTTTCCTGCAAGGTGTTTTCTATGTCACATAGACTCTGCAATCTTTTTTTAAAAAAGGGAAAACTAACTTATTGGGCAGATTTCTGAAAGTGATTGAAATAGGTCCTGGCTATAACTACAGTACAGTTAGAGCAGCCCTTGTAAAAGGCATTTTAGTATGTGTCCTGAGCTCTTCCAAGCTGATCCCATAAAATAATGAAGGAAACCATTGGTGAATTAAACAGCTTGTTAGTCATGGTGGGGGGAATCAGTGAATAGGGTTCTCCTGGGGTTCAATATACAAAGGGATGGCAATGAGATCAGGAGAAAAAAAATCAAACTAGTGGTTACTGAATGTATATTAAGGCATCCTGCAAAGGCAATACAGGAAAAGCTTCATTTCAGAGGCTCAGTAATTTTAGTTCCTCTCACCTAAGGGATCCAGGTCAGCATTTAGTTTTGGCAGAGCAAGACAGATTGTTCGGGATGAAGAGAAGTAACCAAGGTGGTACGTCATAAAGGCAAGACAATGGGAGCCTAGATGGGTTCCCCAGCCCTTCAGTCCTCATTGTGTCAACAGAGTTACTCATTTGACACAAACTAATGTTTGTTCATTTTTGTTATGAAAGCACGGTCCTTCCAGACCTTCCACTCGTCCAATGACTGTTGAGCACCTACCATATACAGTAAAGACTGCAAAAGGAGAACTATATAGATGCCATAGTTGCCCTTAGGAAACTGATAGAGCCCCCATTCCTTAAATTCCGATGCTCAGTGCCGCAGCGCCTTTTTGATTATATGCAGAAATAAGGATGAAGCTTCTTGACCACCTCAGCGGGCTGCCAGATGTTAGACAGCATTCCCTCTTCCCCATTCATGACTTTACTCTCCTTTATCCACTCCCTGGCCTTCCCCGTAGCTGAGGTATATACTAAGGGCATGAGTCATTTTCAGGGGTTATATTTCCCTGAGTGGGCGAGCTGTGGAAATGACCTCTTTTCAAGCCCTGACCTGGCACCTGCCACCATGTACCTTGTGACATCAGTCAGAGCAAGAGCCCACACCCAGGCTTATTATCACAGGAGAAATTGCTGTCTGGTGCAGCTGTGTGATTTGCACGTAGATGCCCCATTTCTGTCTAGCAGGTCCCTATAACAAGATAAGTCAAGATGTCATCTTTCTCTCAGAAATGTGGTCATTTTATTCAGAGTTATCATCGATTTCCTCTGGAAAAAGTACCATTTCTCTCTGCATATGAGTTGACGTGCACATCCACAAGCACACACTAACTGTGAGTTACTGAAAACTGGAAAGATTTGAATAAGTGTGTTGAGATAATAAATGCATGGTCACTCCTCATGTGAAAATCAGGATTTATGTATGAAAGAGAGAGAATGGATCCACAGAATTCTGTCTTCCCGTACACTTATTGACTGGTTTCCAAAAATCAGGTAGAGAGAACCAAGGAGAACTTGTATTTGGAATACGGGGATTGTATTTCCTAGCTGGGCAAGTATTTGGCGATTCCTTTTAAATATTGCTGGGTTTTAAGGGACTGCATGCAGATGGCTGGGTCCTGATCTGCCTGCCAGAGGGTGGCAAAAAAGCAGGGGCTATAGCTCCTTCAACAGAAACCACAAGGAATCTAGGAAACTTCATCCTTCCTAAATATTAGGAAAACCAACTTCCTGGCCCTAAAATCTGCCACAGCTTTTCATTAGTAAACAGTTTCTTTTTTTCGATCCCCAAGTTGTCTTCAGTTGGATTTTCTTCCCTTCAAGGAAATATGAGAAGCCTCATGCTATGTTCTGGGAATAAAAAGAAGAACAAGACACCACTCCTGCCTTAAGGGCACTCACAGTCTTATGGGAAATATAGAAACATTCATAAATAATTATGCAGAGGTTGACAAATGCAACAATAGACTGTGATCCAGTGGGGACATAACAGAGAGGAGGGGGTAGTAGACCTAATATGTCTGCAAGTTTGAAGGATGCCAAGTGGACAAAGCTCCTTTTTCTAAGTAAGCCCTCTGAGAAATGTCATGCTTCTGTCAGCAGGTATGCATCTGAGCCAAGCCTCTTCCTAGTGGCTGCTGGACCAGGCTGTGGGAAAGTTGCATTTACTCAGTGGACCAGCAAGGGAGGTAGTAGATGACAACAGCTGTGTGTCCTATAGCAGTTTAATGAACAGCTATCGTAGATCCCATGCGGCGACTGATGTCTTTGGAAAACTGGTCCAGATTCTAAACTTCTGACACAGCAACGACAACAACTGATAATTGTTGAGTGCCGTGTGCCTTACTGAATAGTAGCCACATGTCACATCATTGAATTGTCACAACAGCCTGGTAGGGGTACTACAGAATCTGAGGATCAGAGTAGCTAAATTTTTCTTTTAGTTTTTCCAAGGTCACAGAGCTGAAAGGAGGTAACCTACATTCAAACCCAGAGCTGTCTGACTTTAGATTTCTTGCTCTACCCCGTTTCCCCACATCTCCACCTAAAACAACACAGCCGCACAGGGTAAATTATGAATACTTTAATATTTAAGTTAGAGTTTTTGGAATGATGTATGACTTTGAAGGTCCTTCAGTGGCCATGGTGCATCCCCCTTTGCTCCAGTCACTATGGTGTCGTGATTATCATCTGCTGGTGTTAAGAAAAGTATACTTTTCTCATGGTAGCTTAGTTTACTAAAGGTGCTTTGAGTGTCATAACATTTTCTCAACTTCCTTTATCTTCCCCAAGGAAGGAAGAAGGCCAGAGATGCCTTAAGGGTACTAAAACTAGCCTATATTTATTGAGAACATGCCTCAGGGGTATTTTAGACAAAATAAGCTTGTATTAGTGGATTTTTCATGAGCAGAATCTAGGTTAAGAAGCTTTGCAGGCTAGTCTGTATAGACTGATATTAACTATTCCATTAAGTAGGGCAGACTGAATTACTATTTCAGAATTTGATGATGGATGAAGAAGCAATGCAAAGGTGACACTGTCCTCCGTTTGTGGTGGTGACATTATCAATTCCTTTACCTTTGTGATGTGAAAGTCATGGGCATCCTAAATAGGAGAAAGATTTTTTTTTTTCCTGTGTGTATGTGTGTTGTTGTTTTCTTCCTCTAAGAAAGTTGGCTGTGGACGAAATCCAAAGGAAGCTGTCATCAAAACTGAATTCTAAGCTAAGACCAGTGACCACAGTGAACACCCTCAGAAGACTGGTTCTAGAACAGAAAACAAAGCCCATGTCAGCTCTGTGAAGTTTCAGCTGCTGAACAAGAGACAGAGAACACAACCATTACAATAGAGTATAAAATACTATTCCATTGTCTTAGGAATCACCAAGCGGCAGCATGTTCTCTTAACATATTTTACTAATATGAAAGTTGTGACTGAAAGTTCAAAAGCTATGTGTTGAAGAACAGATTACAGGGATGCGCCAGGCATCTGTCCCATTCGGTGAACAGGCCTTGGAACAGATGTCTCGAATTTCTTCAAATCCAGAACATGCTGTCCAATTTTTTTAGTGGTAAACATACTTTTTTTTTCTTTTTGTCACCGCTCACCAAAGTATTATACTTAATGCATAAAATATGTAAATTCTTAAAGCATTATTTTGCTCTTTAGTGAGTTTAGATATTACAAAACGGTTTAATTATAAAAACAGACAGACCTAGTCCTGGGACCTGTGCAGCTAGAAATAAATGTGCAATCAAAACTGCAATTACCTGCAGAATTTAGTGTAAACAGATCAGCAATCACATAACAAACACAGGCTAGTTTGCATTCTGATATGAATACAGTTAGATCCAAAGCAATTTTCCTTTATTTATCTTAGCTGCTCAGCATAAATAAAGCAAGGGCATTGAAGCAATTAGCATAATTAGAGTATCGTGGTCAGGCCCTGTGTGATTTCAGGAGACGTTTCACTTTAGAATTCTTTTTCCCATACAAGAGTTTCCCTGAGCCACTAAAATATCGCTTTGGGCATTTTTGTATTTCAAATTTGCAAGTTGTCAGTTTGAAAAACCCTTGACACATGGATGGGAAAGCATCTCGGAGACAGCCACAGAAGGTATACCCTCCGCTTTTCATTACTAAGAAGCTGGGGAATTTCCTTTTTCAGCTTTCTCCTACTTGACGTTTAACCCTAGAAATGTCAGTCTTAATTATTTCCATTGCCTTCAGATTGGGTCCAAGGGTTAAAGACAACTTGTTCCAAAAAAAAAAAAAAAAAAAAATAGGGAATGGGAGTGTGGGGGGAAAAGAGGTTATATCATGGCAGTAACTGAGCTGTTACTGACAGAGCAAAGACTCTGCAACCAGCTAGCTACCGGTGATCTGATGTTCAGTAGCTCCAAATAAGGTGGCTGTCAGGGTGGGGTGAGGGGCTGCCCGTGGTTTCCTTGCAGGATGCTCCAAAAGCATGGGAAATATTCTCTGCATAGAAAAATGGTGACTCTAACTAGTAGATGATGATAAAATTGGTTCAGAAAAGGGTGTTTTTTGTTTTGTTTTTAAATTTTTTATTATTCTTTCACACATGTGAAGGCATTTGAGAAAGACTGCCTTTTAGTTGGAAGGAAGAAGGGGCTGGCCTTGGACCATTCTGTAAGTAGGAGAACTCATTCCACCCAGTAGAAGGCTGTTTGAATCTTAAAAACTTTCATTCTTTTTCTTTTAATTAAAAAAAAATACGGTAAAACTGAATTTCTTTGTGTGTATTTCTATGAATTTTGACAGGTTGAAATTTATATAACCATCACCACAAAAAATGCCCTCATGCCATCGCTTTTTATCAGGCTCTTCCCTTACTTCAAACTCTGGCAATCACTGATTTGTTCTCCGTCACTGTATTTCTGTCTCTGTGACAATGCAATATAAATGGAATCATACAGTCCGTAACCTTTTGAGACTGGCTTCTTTCACACAGCATAATGCACTTGATATTCGTATCAGCAAGTCATTCTTTTTATTGCTAAGTAGATTCCGTTTATAGTTGTACCACAGTTTGTTTATCCATCGCCCATTGAAGGACATCGATTCTATTTTTTGGCATCGATAAATAGAGTTGCTATGAACATGCAGGCACAGGATTTTGTATGAACATAGATTTTCATTTCTCTAGGGTAAATACATAGGAGTTGGATTTCACGGTCATGTGGTAAGCACGTATTTAACTTTCTAAGAAACTGCCGAACTGTTTCCCAGAGTGGCAGTACCATTTTGCATTTCCACCAACAGTGTATGTAGCCCGACATCTTTGCCAGCACTTGGGATTGTCAGTAATTTTTTTTTTTTAATTTAGCCACTTCTAATAGGTATGTAGTGGTATCTCATCATGGTTTTAATTTGCATTTTGCTGATGGGTAGTGACCCTTGGCTGTGTTTATTTGCTATGTGTATGTCCTCTTGAGTGAAGTATTGGCTGCGCCGGTCTCTTGCCTGTTTTAACTGAGCTGTCTGTTGTGTTCTCAGTCTTAATTTATCTTTGCAAGTGTTAGAAAATCTCAGCTGTGTATCCAGTTCTCAGTGATTTTTGTTAAGGCAGCCCCATTCAGAGACTCAGCTATGGCCAATACAAATCATGACTAAAATTCAACTCAGATCAAAATTCCAGGCTAAAAGGACGAATAAAAAAGAAAATCACTGTAGAAAAAGTCAACTCCGTTGTTGAATTTCCAATCTTTTGATCTTTTAAAAAGTTTATTTCCCTTTTAGAGAAAACCTCTGGCCCAGTCTCAATTCCTTTTTTCTTTGGTCTCTCTCTGGCCTCCATTCCAGCTGTAGCCAACTTTTCTATTAACTGCAGGTTGAACGTCCTTTGCCTTCCAGAAAAATGTACAACGTCTTTCAGGTTCTGTCAGAGCTGCTGTGATATGAGTTTGAGGAAGCGTCAGTGAATAGGAGACGAAGCAGATTCTTGGGATGGGGCAGAATGTGCTGGGTGATTTTCCTAGGTCATTTCACTTAATCCTGTGAAGACAGGTGTTGACTCTGTTCTATAAATAAAAAAAAAAAAAACCCAAATTCGGAGGAACAAAGGACTTGCCCAAGCTTATAAGGTTCATAAGCGGCTGAACCCAGACCTTGAACCCAGGCCTCTCTGATTCTAGAGGTTCTCTCTTTCTATGCAACTTCTAAGTAACGAGAAATCTAAAGTAAATAAAGTAATTTCATAGAAGCTGTTCGTCCCTACTATCGTCAGCCCTGGGAATAATATACAAAAGTAGGTATTATTCTGTCCCTTCCCTTTGAAAGATTCTTTTGCTGTAGTGTAGCAAGCCTTTCCTTCCTAAAAACAGTTGTAAACTAAGATCTACTCACTCTGTCTTAGGAAAAGAAGTAGCATTCCCCTGTCTAAGTTGGCTCCCAAATTTTGTTGGTCCATAGTCCTTGAAACCCATGCTTACACTTTAAAGTAGACTTTAAAAATAATATTGAGCTATTTAAAAAATCAGATTGTACAAAGGGTATGTTTTCTTGTAAAACCTCAGAAATGCATTAAACAGTGTTTCTTAAGTCTTTAATTCAAAAGGTAAAGAGCTAAGCATAATAAACATAACTGTAAACATAAGAATGAACAGAAGAAAACATTTTTATTTTCTCATGGTGGAGAAGGGCTTCCTAAGGAAAGAAACCCAGGAATCATGAAAGACTGCAGAAGTGATTACTTTAAAAATGTGAATTACATATAATGAAAGATACGACAAATAAGGTTAAAAGACAAACTAGAGGCTCATAGAAAATATTTACAACACAGAAAACAAAGGATAAATATCCAAACTATATAAAGAGGTCCAACAGTTCATGCAGAAGACCAACATTCCATTAGAACACAGTCAAAGGATGTGAGTGAGAATGTCACCAAATAAATATAGATGACCAACTGGTACAGAAAAATACTTAAACATTTTGCCTCTGAGACTGTCTAAGATTGAAAACACTGATGATATCAAATATTGGTGGAAATGTGGGGAAAGTGACACTCGCATTTACTACTGATGAGACTGCGTAGTTCTAATACCTTGTTGTAAACAATTTGGCAAAAAAGGCAATTCGGCAGCATCTATTAGAATTGACCAAGTAATTCCATTTTTAAGAATATTACATCGTAGAAATCTTAAAGGGAATCCATTACGGTATTGCATATAATTGTCCCCTACAGTATTTCAAAACCACCTTCAAATGGGGGAATGGTTAGATGTATCATAGTACACTATACTATTTAGAAAAAAGAGTGATAAACCTAATATGTGCTGACATGAAAAGATGGCCAAGACATATTGTTAGATTCAAAAGCAAATTACAGAATTTTACATATATGTGCACATATATATGCTATATATGTGTATATGTGTACACATATATGCACATAATATGTGTGTATGTATATGTGTGTGTATATATATATCTCATATCCTACTGTCTCAGTAAGATTAAAGTTCATTAAGAGTGTGAAAATATTGGTTCTCATTTTTCTCTTAAATTATTCTGTTTTGGCCCTCAGTGGGACTTCATGCGGAACTTTTTAAACCACTACTTATCGACGAAGTAAAGAGACGATCTCTTTGTTTTGCCCCGTATAATAATGTATATCATTCTTTTAAACAGTTATACTTTTTACCTTAATGTTACCAAATCTATTCAGTCAGCTGGATACTATGACAAGAACATTTGTTTATTTCATGCCATTCAGTGTCATAATCTAATATAAAATCTTCAGGGAGAAGTAATGGCCTGCCTGTTAACTATTATTGACCAGTATAACCAAATGAATAAGAACACTTGCAAATCTCTGCTGTGTGTGGTACTTACTGTTTCACAAAGCAGTAGAAAATACTCCATATATCAGTACTTCTTCTATATACAGACCATGGCCTGCTGGAATCATCAGCCAGAGTGACCACTAGAGAAACAATTAACACTAACTCCAGAACGGGCCTGATTTGTATACTGTCCTGGAGCCCATCCGGAAAATGATAAACAGTATATTTCTTTATGTTGGGAGTCAGACTTTTGTGGCCAATCCCTTTAATAACACAACCACTAGGAGCTGGGTATTGTAGAAACGTGTAAAGAGGTCAGGAGTGTGACTACAATGCAATTTTGAGTGGACAAGTATTTCCAAGCCGTGGCTTACCCATCGCTTTTCAGGTAAGACATCCACAAGGGAAAATAATGAGAAAGCGTTTGCTGCCTCTTGGATATGTAGAGTTGAAATCTTCTGTAAGTGCTTTCTTTGTAAACCTCCATGGGGTGATTTAATCTCTTTCTCCCAGGAACCTAGTACACTTTTCTTTCTTTCTGAAAATAAACAAGTGAGTAAAAGGTGTCCAGAATTTCAACCGTGACCACACTCTAAGGATTTTGTGGGTGCCTGACTGTAAACTCTGGGTTGCTCCACTCTCGGAGCAAAGACTCCCACAGGCGTGGTGGGCATAGGATCCTTGCCATACTGCTGCCTCTGGGCACGGTCACTGCAGCTCTGAGGAAGTCATCTTGCCAGGACAGATACTGTGGCTTTTTCGGAGCCCCAGGACAGAACGCTTGTCATAAGATGAAGGTATTAGCAAGGAGTAGTAGCAATAGAATTTGCTGTTCTTCTCAGAAAATTCAATCAAAGATTTTGAAAAGAGCTAACATCAAGTCAGTAAAACATTATTCCATATGCTCTGTCTTCATGAAAATAGAACATTTAAGCCTTTTTGGTATAGCAAACAAAGCCAAGTGAAATATTTACTCAGATTCTATTATGGGAACTATGTGTGTGCAGATAGATAGATAGATAGATAGATAGATAGATAGATAGATAGATAGATAGAAATGAAAATTAGCACTTACTGACAGAAATCTGGATGAGGACCTTGCCATGATTTTGAAATCGCCCTTCTCACTGTCATTCTAGTGCAGTGTCCTTAGACATATGCCTTTCTAGATGGGCTCAAAGTTTATTTGACTAAAGATTAGTATGCAGTTTAGTGTTATAAGAGGCAGTACAAGGAACACTTGAGTGTGACTGCTATTAGGAAAGGCACAGAGGATACAAATCCAGCAAACCTTTTGGTTGAATAACTTCTCTATCAGTCTAGAGAGCAGAATAACTTGGAACATGTCTTATTAAAATGTGCATGTATAGACTTAAGTTTCATGAAAAAAAAAAAACAGCTATTTCTGTCTGGTTCATCCCTATCTTCAGTACCTAACACCTAGGTCAGTTAAGCAGCATAGTAGTTGCTTAATAAATACTTAGTGAATTAATCAATTAATTAACATGTCCACCATAACATTAATAGAACTTATCTCTGGATTACATGTGATTTGTAGTCCCTAATTTTTCTGATTTGCACACTCCAATTTTTCTATAATGAAGACGAATTACTCTTAACTGAAAAAAGAGTGCGTTTTGCCATTATTGAAAGGTCCCTGGAACCGCTTAAATTTGTCTACTTATGATTAGCTCTATTAATAATAAATATGCTGTCTTTCATTCACAAAAATCTGCTTCTTCAGGGCATACAGTTTGGGATTATTTTCACTGATCCACCTACACTCCCCTGCCCTGTTCCCCTGTGACTGAGAGTATGTGTTTATAGGCCAATTGCCAGGGTTAGGAACACTCTCTCCGGCTACAGAACAGAGTAAAAGTGCTCACCTGAGGCCTCATCCTGACCTTGACTCTGTTACACAAATTCTTGAGGCAGCTGAGTTAACTCCCGCTCACGCTACTGAGTTTGTCATTAGACCTGAGGTGAGCAGAACTGTGGCCACCCTCGGCTCTCTGCTCTAGGTCCACGGCAATTCTGGAACATTGAGAGAGGTCTGGTTCATAAACATGTAACGCAAGTATAATGATACATCTCTGTTGAGGTTTTAATAATATTAAATGTCTATTTGTAAGTTTTTTAAATCTTCAGGCATAGGCTCAACACAACTACAATTATTATTTATTAAAAACTTTTGTTTAAAATATTATTAAAATATCTTTACTTTCTATACCGAATAGGGCAATAACCACATAGAGTAGAGGAATGGAGTCATAACTTATGAGTGCATAGAGTGCTAGGTTGTATTTTTTCCCAATGAAATGCGGAGATACAGAAATATGATCACGATTTGTGTTATAACATTGGAGTCAGAACTAATGCCAAGGAGTGTCTTCTTACCGTGATGCACGGGCTTTAGCTATGCATTTCCCATCCGCACTAATGGGAGATTCAAGGCTAAGCACCAAAGATAAAACTGAGACTATAGTGTAAGCTTTGGATGTTGTCTGTTTGGAAACTGGTTCTCGTTGTTATTTTATGTGCTGTGTTTTGCTTTGGGGGTTCCTGCTGTTACAGTTTTAAAATTCTACTTTCAGATAGGGTAAAAGATAAGATTTCATAGTAAGTAAAAGATGTAGCCTAATTTTTTCTGTCTTTGCCAATAAAATGAAATAGTGGTTTCGAATTCCAACTGAAAGATAAAGCCAAAGGTTTTCGGTTAAGATATCGGGCGTGTGTTACTCACACAATGTCTAGAAAATTCAGTTACCCGTCTATTTGAAAAAGAAATTGGTGGACGTTTTCCTGACTGTCTATCCAATTACCAGTCTATTTTTTCCTCAGCTATTTTCATACATCAATGGTACCGCTACATTATGAAAAACAACGAAAGCCCTAGAACTATTTCATATGGTCATAATGAGCATGAATTGGCAATTAAGATATATGACAGGAATAGTGAGTAAATATAATGGTGCATATCTTCCCCTCCACATACACAGTGTTTCTGTACTCCTGGAAGGAACATTTAATCTTCTGTGGCTAAAATAAATGAAATTTATTTCTGCTGCTTGCTGAAGATCAATAAATGAGTAGATTTTGCCTGCTTTAATACTTCTGTTCTTTGTTTAATCATTTGTGTATTTAACTGATGGCAGCTGCCCTAATTTAGGGCACATTAGAATGTGCCAGCCACTTCACTTTTGAGGATAAAAATTAAACAGATCGGTGTTTCACTTTGACATGCTCAAACAGAAGTTCCTAGGGTGTATTATTGTTACTAATAAGGTGGTAAATAGAGGTTTCAACACAGGCATAAACGTTTAACTGGCCGGTTGTTTGAGAACATGGCTAGTTCATAGATGAATGAGCATTAATTGGAATTGTAGCTTCCTTAGGCTCTTTGAATATTAAATCTATATGCCAGTAAGACCGTCAATCTTATTTTAAAGTCTCCCTTTGGGAGAGCATCACGGGTGGTGATGGTGATGCTAAATGAGCAAATGTAAGTTGAGAGAGAGAAGCATGAAGGAACATCCAAGCCTGATCCCATCTACGGGCGCTATGCTTCGCAGTCAGATGGAGTAATTGATGAAGTTACTAACTCCTCAGTCAATTATACCCTGTCCCAGAACTCCACTGTGAAGCCGCTGCTGTCCAGAGAGGAGAGACCCACTTGACATTGGACAGGAAGTGTGGTGACCTCATGAGTGAATCAAGACACCCATGCCAAGGGGAGCACTCTTAGGAGGGAACGCTAGCTGTGCAAAGGCTATGGCACACAGAGCACTGCTAGCCCTGGGGGTCCGAGTTAGCAGCTGGAGTCTTGATCTGGCCCGTTAGCCTCAGCCAGGTGGATAACAAAGCTTTCAGCTTCCCTTGGTTGCGACGAACGTCAGGTGGTGGTGGCGAGGACCCTCAGCCTGTCGGGCTGGTTTTCACTTGAACACCAGGAAATGCATGGATGGGTCTTTTTTTTTTTTTTGTCATTGTGGACAATCAAAAAAGAAAATCTTCTGTATTTATGTATTGTCATGGGTGCTACCTGGTTGGCCCCATCCTATCCAGTGCTTCCTAAGGACCTGAGATATTAGGCCCAAGAGAAGGTTATAGCCCCCAGATCCAAAAGGACCAGATGGTTAAAGGCCACACACAGACAATAACACCAGCAAACAGGTAAGATAAAACCAAAAGGATCTCGAGAACCTCACTTTGCTCAGAGGTGTATGGCTCGAGTCAGGCCTCCTTCTCCCTGCTAGGTTGTGCTGTTAGCCTAGGAGGGTCCAAACCAGAACATAATATAAAGCTCCAACGTCCGTGCATTCAGCATTTTACGAATCTCTTTGGAATGCAAGAGTAAATAATTCCTTAAACGGTTTGGCTCTTGCAGTAGTCAGTCTTGGACAGCTGTCAACAGGAAACCCCAAGTCATCTAGTATCAAAATCTGCTGTCACAGAGGGATCTGTCACCTAAACCCTTGACATAGGACCTATGAGAATTAATTTTACTTCTGTTATTAGAAAGCACTGACAAGTATTTGGAAAAGATGGGGACACCTAGGAGAGTGGAACCCCATTTCTCCTAAATACTGCCTTAGATTATTTGCTTACTTGATAAGACAGTTTTTCTTAAGAAACATCCATTGCAAAATCATCCCCTTATAATGCATACTTAAGACAGTTTAGTACTACCAGCCATAATAATTGTGAGAAATTATATTTTTTCTCTTGAAAAACTCATTGAGCTTTACCCATCCCAACGCTCTGTAATTTTTAAATCTGGCATATAAATCCGTATAATTTCTGTGACAAAGCATTTGTGATCGTATCTTCTTTTGAGTTATTTACAGTTTTCCTTATGCAGGCAACGTCTCAAGCATCATCTAGCTGACTCTTATTCTTTGCGTATCCTGCAGAGGGAGGGGAGGCAATGAAGCACATGTGCTCTAGGGGAGACATGGGTGAAGGAAGAGATTGTTCAGGGCTAGAAAACTTCCCTGTCCCCGGGCCATCGCTGGCTTCCTTGTGCAGATTCCCACCACTGCTCTGTGCATTGGCTGACCTAGCCAGAAACAGAGGTCCCAACCCTGCTGCCCTGTCGAATCCACTTTTCACTGAAGGAAGAGGATGTTTGGAACCATAGTGGGGGAAGCAGAGGGCAAGGATCAAGGGCAAGATTTTTTTTTTTTTTTTTTTTTGCGTTACGCGGGCCTCTCGCTGTTGTGGCCTCTCCCGCTGCGGAGCACAGGCTCCAGACGCGCAGGCTCAGCGGCCATGGCTCACGGCCCCAGCCGCTCCACGGCATGTGGGATCTTCCCGGACCGGGGCACGAACCCGCGTCCCGTGCATCGGCAGGCGGACTCTCAACCACTGCGCCACCAGGGAAGCCCAAGGGGCAAGATTTTTTTGATCACCACAGAATTTGGAGAGACAGGAACCTGAACTCTTGAGAGGGAGGTGATATGGTCTCCAAGAAGGCAATTAAGTACACAAGGAGCGTGGGAATTGTGGGAATTAGGGATCAAAACTGTAAGGCGAACAGGTTGAGTGGTCTCAGACAAGTTACATTCAACCCTAGTGCCTCATTTTCCTTCTCTCAAGCAGAGGCAGTGTTAGAATTAATTAATTTGGCAGGGTGCTCTGAGATCCACCCATGAGAGACTCGAGCAGTGTACATGGAGGTTTTGTGTTGCTGTCATTCTTGTTTCTAGAAAAAAGAACGCTTCCTCACTGTTTACCAAGTCCCTCAAACCCCCGTGCCTCGAAATATGAAAGAAATCAAAGTAACCTCTTGGCTTTATCAGCTGAGTATTTACACGCACTTCATTCAAACCTTGCCTCAGCCTTCTCTCTGAGCACAAATACTGCATTTTTCTGTCATTAACATTCTCTGTGGGCCTGAGTTTCCAGTGATCTTATTCTAACCTTATTGTTATTTCTGAATATTATGCAGGGCTGATAATGTCATTGTCTTGGCGTTTGTCTTTCTTTGGTTGGTTGTTTTTTAGGAAGTTCTTCATGCCTGGTCATAATGCTTCTCGTACCAATTCCCCTGAAGTTTCAAAAAGTCCCCTCAAATTTGACCTTTCGACACAGAAAGTCTACTGCTTCTGAGACTGCTTACCAACGTAGCCTGGCTCTGCCCTCACCGCTTTACAATTTCTTTCCTTCTTTTTGGCAGAACAAAAATGTCCAAGTTCTGTATGTTTGCTTATAAATACATGACTCAGCTGTGTTCCCATCTTTTGTGTCAACAGGAAAATTCCCTTGTTCTATGTTTAGCTTGAATAATTACCAAACTGTTTGGGATTAGAATGCGAGGATGTGACCTCACAACAATTTTTTCATTTCCTTTCTCTGTCTTTAATACATTTCAGAAACTGAAAATACCAAATCTGTTTTTTTTTTTGATGCTTATCAGTAATGGAAACATTGCAAAACAATCAGCCCAATACCTATGCTTTGTTCATTTATTGCCTTCTCTGAAGATAAATTGACTGTACTCAACTCTCTTCAGCATTTTTCTTCACCTAGATATTATTGCCTTGTGCAGCCACCCCAAGGTGACTGTTATCACTTAATTAAATCCTTGCACGCTGGGAAGAAAAAACAACATTGTTCCTTCATAACCCCAAGGAGCCTATTTTTAAGGCACTAAGGCTTTTCCCTGTTTTATTAACTTATTCCTGGCTACAACAAGACATACTTTTGTTGATGAGCAAAAGGTTGTATTAGCTTTTTATTTTCTGGGTAAACTTATCTATTCTCTGGGAAGAGAAAAAAAAAAGAACGGACATTGCCAGAGAAGAGAAAAAAATGGGGTCTCTTCACCCTCCCTGATTCTAGTAAAGGTCTCTGTAAACACGGAGCTAGAAACTAGAAGCAGGGGGATTCGGGGAAGGGAATGAGAAAATAAAATGTAAACATAAAATGGGAACAAGACGAAAAGTAAAATGACGTGTCTGTCTCCTGGGGGAGCGTGCAGGCTAGAGGACACCACTGTCAAGCTAAGGAAGCCAGGCGTGCAAGTTACATGGCTTTTTTTTTTTTTTTAAAAGAGAAGATCTATTGATACTTCTCTTTGTTGCTGCCTAGAGTAGCATCTCTTTATTAACCTCTAGCTTAATGTGTTAATTTTTTTCCTACTCAGGATTCCTTCTTTACCTTATGGTATTGGTCACCCATTATCAACCAGTTCTATACTCACTTATGTTTCCAGGCATCAAAGCAATACCACTGGGGTATGTTTAGAAGTGCGTGCAAGAGTGTGTGTGCACACACGCATGTTAGCAATAGGGATGCACAACCTGTAACCAGCAGTTCTAAGTGCAGCACTTGATGTCAAAAAGTTCACTTGCTGCAAAGGAGTTATTTGTTGACGCGTAGTAAATGAAGTACCTTTTAGTTTGTTTCTAGTCTATTAAATCATGGGCCAGAAAATGGGTTTCTCACTTCTAAAATTTGGACCCAAAGAAGCATATGTGTTTATTCATGATGCTAAATCATTTTACCACACGCTGTGTTCACCAACAGAGTAAATGCTGCTTAAAGCTGTAATATTGGCAAGAGCGGTTGATGCTGTGACAGGCTGGGGTTGGATGGAGACCTGGTTCTTAAATAGTTGGATAATTAAGCTATCTGAGCCATCTCTGATCATTGCCCACAGGTTACATGTTTCTCAGCTCCACACACAGGTGAGCACTGGCTTCCGCCCTCATACAGTGCAGGAGATGGTCAGCGGCTCAGTGACCCTATCTCTGAAATGGGAAAAGTGTAAACGGCTCTAGGATGATATGAGAATGAGCCCAACGACGCCTGTGAAATTTAACAAAAGGGCCATCTGTACAAACACCAGGAGTTTTTCCTTGCTTGGTGCATGAGAACCTCCAACGCCTACATGGAGTGACTGAGAATCTCCACGAGCTGCTTCTTGGATTCGGGTCAGATCCGCTGTAGTTTCCATCTTGCCAGCCAAGTGGATGCCTGTGGCTATGTGTATTTCAGTGTCCTCACTGGAGTGCATTGGTTTAGCTTCTTTCCCCTGCAGGTTAATTTCTTTTCCTTTGTAATAGCGTTGTAAATATCTCACTGAGGCAGGTTAGAGCCCTGGCAGACAGCGCATTTTGTAGCACCCATTTGACTTTCACCCTGAGCTGTGTTTGTCTGAAGAGTGTGCTTGGCGTCATGATGAAGTGCGTATGGAGGTGTATGCATATTTGGCTTCAAGTTCCAGTTTTGTTGACCAGAAACTCTTCATGGCTTTCTCCCGACAACCTTGGAACACAACCTAGAATCATCATTGAGTATTTGTCTGTCTCTCTCTTTTTTTTTTTGCGGTACGCAGGCCTCTCACTGTCATGGCCTCTCCCGTTGTGGAGCACAGGCTCTGGACGCACAGGCTCAGCGGCCATGGCTCACGGGCCCAGCCGCTCCGCGGCATGTGGGATCTTCCCGGACCGGGGCACGAACCCGTGTCCCCTGCATCAGCAGGCGGACGCTCAACCGCTGCGCCACCAGGGACGCACCTTGTCTGTCTCTCTCTTACACACACATACATACATATTCATTCATCCTCCCCCTCCCCAAGTTCAGGCAGGGTCATTCTTAAGCCATTCTTCTCAGCAGTGTATACCTGGCCTTCCAGAATGTCCAATCAGGAGGCAACCCACCTGTCCTCAATCACCGATTTTTATTCATAATAGTCTTCAGTGTCAGGAAACCCTTCCTTTACCACCCAGATCCTGCACACTGCATTTGCCCTTTACAAACAGAAAGACTCGCTGCCAGCCTCTGCGGAGGAACCTCACCCGTGCTCACGTCACCCCCAGGGCTCCTCCAGGCTGAATAATCCCATCCATTTAACCATTCTTTAAAAGTCTTATGTTTCAATTATCTGACCATTTTCTCAGCTTCCTTTTGAACCTTTTCTCAATTCTTCTTTCAGTAAAGCAGCACCCCCCAGAACTGATTTTAAGAGCTAAACAGTGCTGAATTTTTTTAATTTTATTTTATTGAAGTATAGTTGATTTACAATGTTGTGTTAATTTCTGCTTTAAGCAAAGTGATTCAGTTATACATATATATATATATATATATATATATATATATATATATGTTCTTTTTCATATTCTTTTCCATTATGGGTTACCACAGGATATTGAATAAACTTCCCTGTGCTATAGAGTAGGACCTTGCCATTTATAAACAGTGCTGAATTTTTAAAAAATTAACTTAGAATTCAAAAATTCAGTGTTGGTGGCTCCCACACTGATAGGCATTTAGCATAAAAATAATGAGTTGATCATGTGCCCCATGTAAAAGAACTGTCGGCACTCACACACACACATGATGGGAGGGACATGTTGGCCTTTACACAGCCCTGGAGAGCAGGAGACACTCCCTAGGACACCATGACCTATGCTTGCTGAGCAGGAGACAGCCAGCTGCCTTGAAGTCTCTCACATACCTGGGAGGACGGGTGTTATTTGAAGGTAAACAGAATTGGACTCAGGCAAAATTGTCTAGTGGATGAAAGGCTTCAGCATTGGGCATTTTTTATTCTCTTTCCTCGCCACCCCCTACCTGCCCTCCTGTACCCACATTGATGAATGTGCAGGCCAGTGCTGTGTACTTAGAAGAAGTAGTTACTGAGGTAAAGCACGCTGCTGCCAAAGAGAGAACCTCCGTGGGAATTGCCTCCCTCCTTCCTTCATCTCGTTTCACACTCTCGCTAGCCCATTCCCATCTGGAACACAGTTCGAGGAAGCTTAGAGACGGTCTTCTCTCTAGCCCATATCCACTTTCATCTGCTTCCAGTTATACTTGAAGAGGGAGTGGTGGAAACAATACAGAATTAGTATAAAATCATTACAGTATCAGTATTTTCAACAGCAACTTACTAATAGAAACGTTACTGTTAATATCTTCACTACTTCAATACCCAGAACTTTATCCATTCTTTTTTTTTTTTTTTGCGGTACGCAGGCCTCTCACTGTTGTGGCCTCTCCCATTGCGGAGCACAGGCTCCGGACGCACAGGCTCAGCAGCCATGGCTCATGGGACCAGCCGCTCCGCGGCATGTGGGATCTTCCCGGACTGGGGCACGAACCCGTGTCCCCTGCATCGGCAAGTGGACTCTCAACCACTGCGCCACCATGGAAGCCCCTTTACCCATTCTTCCTTCAAATTCTTATAGATTTTTCTATCAGTCTGTTACACTTTAGCCTGGATGAGTATTAGAATACAACTTACTTTTCTGGGACTATCAGGTGTCTATTTCCAATACTGTTTGGGTATAGGAGAACTGCTCTTCTGTATACTTGCCACAGTATTTTTAATGCATGTGTATTATTTGGGTTAAAAGGGTAAGAGTTGCCTAGGAAGCAGCCTATGTAAAAAATCGCACTTGTGGAATGAGATCTACCCAGTAGATTATGATTTACCCAAGTACAGCTTAAACCATGTCTGGCAGACTGTCAAGACCTGCTGCAGTCTCTTGGTTGGCTGAGGTCACAATCAGAGAAGACAACCACCACCTTCTTGCCCCAACTCTGCTCTGGACATCCCCCTGAGAACTATTTCTCTGCCCTCTGCCCCAGGGAACTCAGATCTATAGGGGGGCAAATAGTAGCAGTTTGGTACCAAAAAGTTAAAAATCTCTACCATGAAAAAATATAGTCCAAGTCCACGGAGTCAATATATAGTGCACAGGCTGCATTTGTGTTCCTGCCACACAACTACCACTTACTAACTCTATGATCTCAGTTTCCTCATCTCAAACAGGGATGATGATGGTATATACAGGCGTATCTTGTTTTATTGTGTTTGGCTTTATTGCACTTCACAGACACCGTGCTTTTTACAAATTGGAGGTTTCTGGCAACCCTGCGTCTAGCAAGTCTAGTGGTGCCGCTTTTCCAACAGTATTTGGTGACTTCACGTCTCTGTGTCACATTTGGATAATTCTTGCAATATTTCAAACTTTTTATTATTATTATATTTATTACTGTGATCTCTGATCAGTGATCTTCGATGTTACTAGTGTCATCGTTTTGGGGCACCAAGAACTGTGCCCACGTAAGGCGGCAAATGCTATGTGTGTTCTGACTGCCCTACCGACCCCCATTGCCCCCATCTCTCTCCCTCTCCTCAGGCTTCCCTATTCCCTGAGACACAGCAATATTGAAATTAGGCCAGTTAATAACCCCACAGTTGCCTCTAAGTGTTCAAGTGAAAGGACGAGTTTCACGTCTCTCCCTTTAAATCAAAAGCTAGAAATGATTAAGCTTAGCGAGGAAGACATGTTGTAAGCCAAGATAGGCTGAAAGCTAGGCCTGCTGTGCGAAACAGTTAGCCAAGTTGTGAATGAAAAGGAAAAGCTCTTGAAGGAAAATAAAGTGCTGCTCCAGTGAACCCATGAATGATAAGAAAACAAAACAGCCTGATTGCTGGTATGGAGAAAGTTTAAGTGGTCTGCATGGATCAAGCCAACCGCAACACTCCCTTAAGCCAAAGCCTAGTCCAGAGCAAGGCCCTAACTCTCTTCAATTCTTTGAAGACTGAGAGAGGTGAGGAAGCCGCAGAAGAAAAGTTTGATGCTAATCAAGGTTGGTTCACGAGGTTTAAGAAATCAAGGCATCTCCATGACATAAAAACACAAGGTAAAGCAGCAAGTGCTGATGTGGAAGCTACAGTAAGTTATCCAGAAGATCCAGCTAAGATAATAAATGAAGATGGACATACTAAACAACAGGTTTTCAATGTAGACCAAAAAGCCTTCTGTTGAAAGAAGATGCTATGTAGGACTTTCATAGCTAAAGAGGAGAAGTCAAAGCCTGGCTTCAAAGCTTCAAGGACAGGCTGACTGTCTTGTTAGGGGCAGTTGGTGACTAAGTTGAAGCCAATGCTCATTTACCATTCTGAAAATCCTAGGGCCCTTAAGAATTATGACTATTTTAAGCCCACTGTTGAGACCTACTGCTGAGAAAAAAAGATTCCTTTCAAAATGTTACTGCTCATTGACAATGCACCTGATCACCCAAGAGCTCTGATGAAGATGTACAAGATTCTTCTTGCTTTCATGCCTGCTAATATAATATCTATTCTGCAGCCCATGGATCAGGGAGGCATTTCAACTTTCAAGTGTTATTACTTAAGAAATACGTTTTGTAAGGCAGTAGTTGCCATAGATAGTGATTCTTCTGATGGATCTGGGCAAAGTCTGTTGAAAGCCTGGAAAGGATTCACCATTCTAGATGCCATTAAGAATATTTGTGACTCATGGGAAGAGGTCAAGATATCAATGTTAACAGGAGTTTGGAAGAAGTTGATTTTAACTCTAGTGGATGACTTCGAGAGTTTAAGACTTCAGTGGGGGAAGTAACTGCAGATGTGGTGGAAATAGCATGAGAACTAGAATTAAAAGTGGCCCCTGAAGATGTGACTGAATTGCTGCAATCTCATGATAAAACTTTAACCAATGAGGAGTTGCTTCTTATAGATGAGCAAAGAAAGGGGTTTCTTGAGATAGAATCTACTCCTGCTGAAGATGCTGTGAAGATTGTTGAAATGACAACAAAGGATTTAAAATATTACCTAAACTTAGCTGATAAACTAGCAACCGGTTTTAAGAGAATCGACTCCAATTTTGGTTTTGTTTGTTTGTTTGTTTTTTTGGGGTACGCGGGCCTCTCACTGTTGTGACCTCTCCCATTGCGGAGCACAGGCTCCGGACGCGCAGGCCCAGCGGCCATGGCTCGCGGGCCCAGCCGCTCCGCGGCATGTGGGATCTTCCCGGACCGGGGCACGAACCCGTGTGCCCTGCATCGGCAGGCGGACTCTTAACCACTGCGCCACCAGGGAAGCCCTCGACTCCAATTTTGAAAGAAGCTCTACCATGGGTAAAATATTGGATTGGCCAAAAAGTTCGTTCGGGCTTTCCTGTAAACCCCGAACGAACTTTCTGGCCAACCCACTACTATCAAACAGCATTGCGTGCTACAGAGAAATCATTCGTGAAAGGAAGAGTCAATCCATACGGATAACTTCGTTGTTGTCTCATTTTAAGAAATTGTCATGGCCACCCCAACCTTCAGCAACTACCACTCTGATCAGTCAGCAGCCACCAGCACTGAGGCAAGACCCTCCACCAGCAAAAAGATCATGAACTGCTGAAGGCTCAGATGATAGTTAGCATATTTTCACAATAAAGGATTTTTAGTTAAGGTATATACATTGTTTTTTAGACATAAATCTATTGCACACTTAACAGACTATAGTATAGTGTAAACAACTCTTATATGCAAGTGGGAAACCAAAAGTTTTGTGTGACTCGATGTATTGCAGTATTCACTTTGTTGTGGTGGTCTGGAACTGAACCCACAATATCTCTGGGGGGTGCCTGTACCTCAGAGTTAGGAAGTGAGGATTGAACTGGGTTAGTCAATGTAAAGTTCTTCTCCCAGGGTCCAAAACAGAGACTGCCTCAACAAATTCTGTCTGCCACTCATCAGCATGGTGTATATATAATATCATACATACACACACACACACACACATATAGATATATCCTTGAACAGTTCTCGTTTTTAAATGACCATGCTTATGAAAGTAAAATTATTTTTAGCCTGTTTTTATGGGTTTTTTTCTTTCTCAACTTCTTGCTGACATTACAATCGTATCCAAGTCTCCCGCCCTATATTTCCTTAACGTGTTTCTTTCTGATAACTTCTATAATAGCCTTTTTCTCCTTTACAAATATTCTCTTCACAGCTTGCGTTTATTAAAGTTCTAAAGAAGAATGTTTATGGGCAGGATGAAATCTTATTTCAACCATGAATACCGAGTCCTCTTCTTGCTTGTCCTTTTAAGTTCTTATCTAACTTATTTAATTTTACCGCCTCTAGTACATTTTCCCTCTTTTTCCAAGTGTGTATTTCTCCTTATGCCAGGTGAAAACCACTCTTATTAGCAGAGACTCTTTCTAAATCAGCATCCCAAGTCAAATAATAACCACTGTGGGCGCCATTTATTAAATACCTACTCTATGATGGCATTTTTATGTGCATTAACTCTAATCATCTTAACACCTCTGTTGAGTGGACTAAATAAGGTGTAGATATTATTCTTTACATTTTCATTTAAGAAAACAGTGAAGTTGCAAGTTCAGAGTTACAGCTTAGGTCTGCTTGAGTACAAAGCTCATGTGTTCTTTTCTACTGCACCAGGCTGCCTCTTGAAGACTTTGGAGAATGCTCATTTCAAAGCCGGGTGTGGAACCTCTTCAGCTCTGGCCACATAGGCTCTTTAGCTTCCTGGAAGGAATTGAGGAGACAAGGCCATAATTGTCCCATCTTCTCTGCCATCGGCCCAAATCTTAGAGTCCCTCTGAACCTGACCGGGGACTTTCTGACAGAGCCATGCCTCTCATGTTGAGGGCGACTAGAAGATGGAATTAAGAGAGGCTTCTCCATAGCCCCAGGTCTTTGAGCCATGAGCTATGGCCTTGGCAGGATAGCCCCCTCGCTGGGCATTTTTCAAGAATTCAAGCAGGTCCCTCCCTGGTGAAAGCTATGGAATGTGCTTCTAAGCAGTGGTCGCCATCGAGGCGCCCTGGGCGCAGAAGGAGTCCATCTGCCTGACGCATCTCCTTTTCCTTCCTCAGCCCTCTTCTTTTGGGGATTCCTCTAAAGTCCCCTGACTCTGAAAGTCTCCTGTTTCACACCTCTTAATGAGGCCAGGAATCTGTCCCTGTGGCTCAGACACCCCCGCCCCCTTTCCGGTGCCTCACCTGGGACTTGGATGATACCCATATTGCTTTCTCATTGAGGACCCTGGAGAAACACTAGAGAGAGATGTGAAAGGATCATTTCTCTTTAAACCACTTTAGCTGCTTACTGTGTCAGCCATCCTGTTGTCAACTGAGCAGAGCACAAAAGTGGCGGGAAGGGCCCTAATGCTTCAGCCCATGTCCTCCAACACAGACGGCATCTCTCCACACCTGAGTGTTTAAGCCTACATGTTCTCTTGTGTAATTCATTCAAACTTCCTAATACATCGAAAGGGGACATTGGTAATATACTTCCTTCAAAAAGTTGTTGGATAACTTGCGACACCCACCATTCTCTTGTGTGTGTCCCTGGAAGCCAAAAGATTTCAGCCTTGAAGAAGCAAACGTAAATGATACACAGCAGAACCCGTAGATTTTACTCTGTGTAGCAGACCTTTGGGGACAAGGATTCTTATCCTGCTCAAAAATGAAGATTTTGTGTCATGTCACGTTATTGAAATTTTTAGTTGAGATAACATAATCCAGTGCATTAAAGAAGCCCAATATAAGGAAGAATTGCTTTTTGGAAATCAGTGAAAGAATTTCTTTTGTTCATTGCCTATAAGGGTATGTTAGTTAAACCTTGCTGAGATTATGGAAGAGAGCTGGCCTCGCTGCATTATGGAATATTGATAATAATGTTAGTCATGTACCGTTACACTGTCTTAGTCTCACTAGCTCAAGTGGGGATTCAGTATGTTGATAAACTGCGGAGACCTGCGCCGACATAAAGTACGTTAGTTCTGCCTAGTAGGTCGTGCCTGTGTGCTTTTAGGCTACATCCATTAGGCCGTGTCTGTGTGCTTCTTAGGAAATGGCAAAATAATGTTGGCTATACACTTTCGTGAAAGGTGTCTGCATGACGGAAAAGAGCCAGGAAAGGGTTAAAAATCTGGGGGAGAGGAGCAGCAAATGTCTTAAGCAAGTGCGATTACTTATAATGAGAACAGAAAGAACATACGGAAAATGATAAAGGCTTAAGGTTGTGTTTGTAAAACCCTTAATATATTTTTTATTTGCTTCGGGATAAAAGTCTTCCATTAGGACACAGAGGCCAATTTGAGTCTTTAGGGGCTCAGTCCTTTAGGGAAACTCACTCTCCAGCCTGTGAAGCATTTAAGTAGAAATTAAAGTAGGTCATCCTATTACTAAGAAGAAGCCCCCAAGCAAGACAATAAAACAAACCTCACTTGTTGGAAAAGGTCAAGGCTAAAATGAACAAATCTCATTGGAGGCAGAAAGAATCTATCGCCAATATTCAACCACATAAAATTTACACTAGCCTACACAAATTTGGAGCCACTCTTGGTCTTCAAATTTTGTCAGTAATCACTATTCATCCATGAGTCAGATATATAAACATTTTCATGGTTGTTTTACTGCCCAGGGGAGTTTTCACTTACAAACACATTCAGAACAGGATTGCTGAGTAGCTGGGAACAGTAGCTGAGAAGCATGGTACACACCGACCACCACACCACACCATCCCCACAACCATCAATATCTCTTGCACTAAATGGATGAATGCAGAATGCAAACCAAAAGGTAAAAGGCAAAGAGATAAAAGGAAATAAGAGAAAAAAGGAAAAATGAAAAGGGGGCTGAAATGAAAACTAGAAATGGGCTTGAAGCTGTTGATCCCAAACCTCTACACTGGTTTCCAAGGTGATCCCAGGTGATGTTCTATAATGCTTCCTCACTTTTTTCAGGCTACTATCACTCGTGAGGAGGTTGGTGTTTACTTACACTGTAAGTTATGTTTAAGGAAGAGTTGTAATGGGGATTCATCTTTCTTTCAAAATTATTAGGAAGTTCTCCATTAAAGAATTAAGTCTGCAAGCTTATGTGATGGAATGTGGTAGATACAGGTAGAAAATGTCTTAAATGGGAAGTGGATCATCTTGTAGTCTTGGGATTCTAGACAGCTAAGAAAAATGCCATCCTAGTAATGAAAATAATACTAGTTCACCTGCCCATCCCTTAGAAGAAACCAGGCAGAGGGCCAAGTGAAGAATCAGACTTGGAATTGTTCCTTCCTACCACTGTTGCGGGCAATTTGGATGTCTTTGACATCGAAGGTTGAGAATGACTATGTAGGAGGTGACGGTTGTGGCTGAAGGTATTAAAGGGCTGTATGGTTGAGGCCTCTATAAATTTTGTAGATTAACTAGAATTTTAATAAGTCCAATAGTCATTGAGAGGTAGACTGTCATTCATCAAATGCATTGAATATATCCATTTTCAAATTATTTTTGTTCTAACCTATCTTTAGCTATTTAAGTCAAAAGTGTGGGTAAATGGGTCATTGTGCACATTAGAATTAGACTGAGACTATTGATTCAAGGTTTCTAGTGAATGAATTATCAATATGACCAACTACAAATTTCTTTTAGAATTGCTGCAAATTGGCACATCAGTGCCTTTGAATAGATCATGCATGATGTAGTTATGTTACAGTTATCATTACGGTGAATCCCTGCAGGATGTGTAATGTTACGGCTCTTATATAACTTCAATGAAGCACTTGGCCCTGAGTCACTGAAAACACTTTATCCAGTGATTCCTCAGGTGTGTTAGTTGATACAGCCTCTAGAGCTAAAGTAGATATGACATTAGTAGTGTTCTGTAGCCACCCGTGCCAAATAGCCCAAGACAAAATGCACAGTCACTTAGACCTGCCTAGCAGACTGACGTGCTATGTGCTGCTTAGGAAAAAGTAGAATAGCAAGGTCTGTCACTCTTTGACAGGTGTCTAGGATGTCAGTTACCGGCCTCCAACTTCACTAAGGAACCTAGGAAAGGGGAAGATCCTAGTTGATGATAACATTCCAGGACAGGGGGAAAGGGAAGATTATATCCGGGCCAAAACTTTTTACATTTCCTTCTGCCCAGGGAAATTTATATGGTGGCATTTTTAGCTCCATGAAATGATCCATCCGTGTTTGGGAATTATAAGACCATATGTGAGCACCTTTGGAGATACCTGGATAACCAAGTATCCAGGCATCTCAAAATTTATAGAATAGATCTGTTCCTGAAAAGTTGACCATTTAGTGACAGTTCATGTATTGCATCTAATTTGCCCTTTGACACCCATGATGCGTTACTCTAGTAAAAACTTCAGCTTCAAGACAAAACAGAATTATAATTTTTGAGTATTTTTTAAACAAATTTGGGAACATGTTTTAAAGGAAAAAACTCACAGTGATTATTTGACTTAGTCAAATAGCAAAAACAGAAAATAGTTAGGTCTGTCATTTTTGCTGCCTCATAGGTGGGTCAGAAAGGCGTGAGATGGTAAGCCCAGTCGTTTCCATGGTTTAGATACATCCTTCACCTTCTTCAAATCACTGTAACAGGTCTGATTTTACATGCAAGCTAGGCACTTTAGGTTTTATCTTTGCATTTCCATTAGCTATACTTCTCTATAGACAACTTCAGTCCCATGATGCCTATTAAATCTCACTTAGATTTTGGGTAAAGCATCTTTTGATCCTGGAAATTCAAGTAATAAAATAACGAGTAACTCTTCAGTGGTGGCACTGAATTCTCTTCCAGTCACGATAGTCATCAAAGGAGATCAGGAGCAGGAAGAAAACTCCAATCTCATTTTTCATATTAAAAAATTCCACTTTAGAAAGTCAGTGGAAAATATCAGAATTTAATTTTCTTCTTTACTAATGTCTTTATCCCACAAAATTACAGACACCAGAAACTTCATAGCCTAGCCCAGTCCTTTCATTCTGTTCCTGAATTGAACCACAGCAGAAGCCAAGATATATAGCCAAGTACCATTGCTTTTAATGGTATAAATTTGGACTGTCATTTAATATACACCTAGCAAATTTGGTGCTAGCAAATTTCACACTCAATTGCTCTACTTTGAAGGGTATCATCCAGGGATTCTCTGAAGAAGATTTCTTATGACATTAGTTGTTATGCTTTGGAGATATGCAAATATGTTAGAAAACAACAAAAATCCACAATCCCTTTTGCTTCACCTGTGTTCAATAGGCATGTGGGGATAAAAGCAGAAGCATTTCTTTAGACCCCTGAATAGGATGAGACCTCTGTGGACAAGCACGTATGCCGTTCTTTCTTACCTAGACTCAGTGGCCAACTGTGAAATGAAAATAGAAGGTTGGCAAAGCAATCGAGAGCCGTAGCAGGTGGTAAACCAAGCTGTTTATCTCAAGATCATTCAGGACCTGGTTTCTAATTCCATCAGAGTAATTGATTTTCACATAAATATGCATCTTTGCTTTGTATGGAGCTAAGGCAATGAAGCAATGTAGCCTTTAAGCATTTGAAATGTACAGAAAACCAATATAAAGATATCAATATTGTAAATATAAGATACAGAATAGGTGCAATTACTTGAAAACGATTTCAAAAACAATCCTAATAAGTATTGTCGATTTCTGGGACTGAATGCTGCTATTAGCAGTCCATCATATTTATAGCTTAATGGGGGTCTAGTAAAAATTAATTATTAATTACATGAATGATACATAAAATAAAGAGCAGAGAATCTAGTTACAATGATTTCCTGAAATTAACACTGAAGGTTTTCATGGCCCAAGCATTTTCATCCCCACCAGAATTTCCAAACTACTGTCTTAGTCCAGGCTACCATAACAGAATACCATAGACTTGGTGGCTTAAACAACAGAAATTTATTTTCTCATAGCCTGGAGTCTAAAGGTCCAAGATCAAGGTGCCAGCACAGTTGGATTCTGGTGAGGACTCTACTCCTGGCTTGCTGATGGCCGCCTTCTGGCTGTGTGCTCTCATGGCCTTTTCTGGGTGCTTGCCTGTGGAGAGATTGCTCTCTCTTTCTCTTCTTATAAGGCCACCAGTCCTATCAGATTAGGACCCATATGACCTCATTTAACCTTAATTACCTCTTAAAAACCTGGCCCCCAAATATAGTCACATTGGGGTTTAGGGCTTCAACATATAAATTTGCAGGGGCGGGGTGGGGGGGTGGGGGGGGAATCGTAATTCAGTTAGTCCATGGCAAATATATTTGTAACAATTAAGTTCTTTTCAGTACAAATGTTTTTAATACCCTTTCCCTAGAGATATCAGTAAGTGTTTCCTGAAATGAAACTCATATGTGAATGCACCAGTTTAATATCTAAGGTCTCTAAATGGTCTTTTAATGTGCTAAATTCATTACAGCGTTCTCTAATCATTGTTACTACCTCTGACACAAACTCCTTACCTAAAGAACTACATGTACAAAGATTTTATCATTTTCTCTTAAGTATCCTGTTCTTTAAAGTTACCCACTGCCCAGTAAACAGTCCGGTTCATGTCATAATCAGCCGTAACAGAAACAGCAATATGGGTCTATCTTGTATCATTGAGGATGTACTTTTAGGCAAACATGACTATAAAATAAATTTCTACAAAATCAATCTTATTTTCACATGAACTTCTATATAAAATAGTGTAGAAAGGAAAAAACTCTGAGTCTAAATGAAAAACTTTGGGACAGGAAATGGGGTTAGTGCGCTGGCCAGCTCCATGGCCTGCTGGTGTGTGTTCTCAAGTCTTGTCCTGGCAGTCGCCCGTTGGGAGGTGTGGTTCTCCTAGCAGTTATGTATCAACTGGGGTCCCTTCTCTATTCTAGGCATTAGCCTCTTCCTCTAAGGCATGAGAATTTCCTTGAGGGCTGTAGTCTCTTGGCTGGACATTTACAAATTCCAGGAAGATAAATATGTGAGGTGATGGATGTGTTAATTAATCAGACGGGAGGAATGTATATGTATATCCAATCATCGCAGTATATACTTTAAATATTTTACAATTTCATGTGTCAATTATATCTCAATAAAGCTTAAAAAGTACAAATTCCATTAGTCCATGCCTTTTCCAACCCAACGACAGCATATTAGAGGTATGGAGCTTGGTAATATCAGACGAGAGTACCCACCAGGTATGGAGGGTGGGTGTCCTAAGCTGCCTTTGCCTTGCTGCTTTTTGTTTTATAAAGTTAATTTCCAACTTTACTCGTTTTCTTAGTCTTGGATCCCACAGATGAATTTTCTTCAAGAACATAACTCATGAGTTGGTCTTCGTTCAGCTAGTACAGGCCTGGTGCATAGGAAGGCCTGGTGCAACAGGTGTTTTCTGAATGCATCACACTGCAAAAAGAGGAGTGTGAGACTCACTTATGTGGAAAGAAATGCTGGAGGAAGCATAGATTCCTAGCAGCTGTGATGGGGTGCGAAACAACTGAGGTCCCCAGCTGGTAGTCCCAGTAGCAGGAGGAAAAGGAAGTTCCTTCTTTCTTACATCTACCACGTATTGATGTGTGACATTGGGCGATGTATTTAATTTCTCTGAGCCTCAGTTTCCTTATCTGTAACGTAGGATTAAATAATACCCAGCTCACATTTGGGCTAAACAATTTCCCTAACAAATATTAGTTTCCTTCCCTTCCCTCTCCTCTTTGGTGAATATTTGAGTGAACTGAGCATTGTTTAAGACATCATATAATATAATATGCTATGATCATATATATTATATATGATACAGTATATTTGATATATATTATATGTATATCTATATATGTGTGTATGTATTATGACCATTCCCTATTTTACAGTCATCTGTTATCCACAGGATGCCAACAATTATTAGTATCTGTTCTTTTGTGTGTGTTGTTTTGTATAACTCAGACAATTTGAAAGACACCTGGAGCCAAGCTCCACGTGTAGCCAGAGCAAAGCAGTACCATTTTTAGGCCTTTCGGGACCAATACGACATAGCGCTTCTATTACTCCTGCCGGCCTGGGAATTCCGCCTTTAACTTGAAAGAGAATTCTGAATTCAAAGAGAAGGATGCACAATAAGGAATTCGCTCCTGCATTCTGAAAAGCCTATGTTTCAATAAGCTAATATACCACATACACAAAAAGGAGACATTTTAACGTTGCAGTGGATATTTGTGCCTTAGGATAGCTAGTGGGGATCCTCTTCTTGAGGCAGAAGGAGCACATGGTCAGTTCTGCCTCAGGTGGAGTCCCAGTCCCCTGGGACAAGCCACAGGTAATGTGGGGTCTGCGTGTTGCCCCCTGTGGCTCAGAGACACAGACACGTGTGGTTCTACCAAATGCCGCACCCTGTCTTTATACCAGAGCCTGTTGTCCATGTGGATGGATGTTCAAATCAAGAAATCCACCTTCCTCAAGGCTGGATGTACGGCTTGAACTAGCATCCCAGAGTAAAAAGGTCAGCACTTTGATACACAGCTTCCACGAAATGGAATTTTAATGAGCAGGAGCAAAACCTGATCTCCTTGCTCAGAAAGCAGATGTCTTTGTTCTTTTCATGTTGTAACATTTCACTAGCTCAACATCTCCCCTTTTATTCTGGTACCTCTCCTCTAAGAACTGAAGAGAGGCCATCTGTGTCTCTCTGCACTGTTTTCTCACCTAAGATGTTTGGAGTTATGTGTTTTAGGAAACTCTTAGGAAAGGTGTCTTGCAGTGTCAAGGTTTGTTGTTCTGGAATTCTTTTTTAAAGGGAAAATAGTCAGATTTGACCGAATTAATCCAATTTAGCATTGTGATTGGGGAACATGTAGCTTTGGGTATGTGATAATCATATGAACCTGTTCTATCATCCTTCATGTTATTGACTCATTGCCAGTGAGGGGACTAAAGAAAAGACACAGGAGCCAGAAAGCTCTGAGAGATTTCTGAGAGTTAACTAAAAGCCCAACCGTTGATGTGTGCTTTTCTCCACTTTGAGAAAATATAGTTGACTTAGATGCTTTCTAAGAATAAGGCTTTTGTTTCTACACAGTGCTTGATGGTTAAAACTCAGATTGCAAAGGCAAAATTTGGGAAACTTTTTCTTCCCCATAAACAGATACACGTGGGCACTTCTGGGCATCATCCCAGGCTCTCCTCGAGGTTGCCGGGAGTCCACATGTGTGTGCGTGAGCAGTACAGCATCACCTCCTGAGTGCAATCAGAGGGCAACATGGCATTTTAATGAGCTCGATCAAAGTGTTATTGTATCGCAAGGCCAAAAAATGTAAGAAACGCTTTTTCCTAACTCTTTTATCTGCTGCCAAAACAGAGCGGAAAGATAAGTATTGGAGCCCCATCCTCACCTTCCAGACCGTGCTTCTTTTGCTCTTGGCTTCTTCACTCTTTCATGACAGTGGAGATACGTGGTTCAAGGGCAGGCTCACATATTCATGATGCTCACCCATTGCTCAGGTTGCAGAAAGGATTTCCTCACACAGCCTCTCCTTGTTAACAGCAAAGCCACTGTAGCAGTTATAGAATGCCCGTATCTAATGGCTGGCAAGCATTGTGCTCAAATTCACGTTCTGCTCTTGTCCTAACAGAATTATGTCATGACAATGAAAAACGCTGGGTTTGGAGGGAACGTTGAGTGTGTCAGACTCTGTACTTTATCACGGGTGGGTATTTTCTCCACAACCTAAGCCTGAAGTAGAAGAACATCGCAGATGCATAGTGCATAGGACACGGAGCACACACTTGCATTTAAATCACGTATATCTTACTTTTTTACTGATGTAATTGTGAAATATGTTCTTTTTGCATTCATAATTAGGGGGTGGAACAGATGGTGAAGGCTTAGTTTAAAATAATCTGTCATTAAAATAACCTAGCCTACTGGTAATTCTTCACTCTAACTGGAGTTAGGTCATAGGAAAAGAGTTTGGGGTGATTTCTTTTTTCCTCTTCTACATTGGAATGTAGGAAAAAACCACTAATTTCAGAGTAGTCCTACACGTGAGAATTGTCTCTATAAGGGCACGATAGTAAGATTTCACTCTGAAATTTGGCTGCGGTGAAATATGCAGGGAAAAAAAAGAAAGCAGAGATAAAACAGCTTTGACGACTATAAATCCATTTAGCACAATGCATTAAACATTAGTATACCTTCAATCATGAAGCTATAGTTAGTTTCGTACCCTGGAAAGAAGTAGCCTCATTATTTGACAAATACTGTTAGAGACACTCAGCTTTTGGGGTTAAGAAACTGTGCCTTACAGTTTATGTGTTACACTGATGTCAGGGGATATAAATTATAATTACAGGCGTTATTATTCAGAGATGTTATAGCTCCTGACTTCTGTATCCAAGCCTTATTGCTGCACACATACCTCGTAGACTTACTGGGTTGTGACAAAGAAAATCTCCCAACAGCCCTGTCGAGATGGCTAAGAACTGGTTTTAGTAATAAGAACGCTGTCTTGATGAATCAGACACTCGCATGCCTTGAAAATGTCTGTTTTACTGTTTCTTCTAAGATTTTTTTCTCCATCTGCTTTGAGGAAAGCAGATAGATTTCAGCGTGGCTTTATAATAAATCTTCTCAAGGAGGGACTAGCATTAACATTTGTGTAGATTCTTTTTCATCTTAATCCAACCTTAGTTAATAATCAGAAAATTCTACATACTGAGTAAGAAGATGTAATTAACCCTTTGACCCCAGAATCTTAATTGGCGCCTGTTGAAAACAGTGGGCAGTTTTAAAAAAAAAAAAAAAATTAAAAGGTAGCCTGCAGTGATTGAAACAGCTCAGCATATAGCAGTTTCTTGACCCAAAATTTTTTAAATTTCCACCAAACTTTAAGATTAATCGTATTTGGTTCCCAAGACTAACTAATTGAATGTTTCCTTCCTCCTCCCACCTTTTAAAATTAAGACACCCACATTAAACCAATATTGATGCTACTCTTAAAAATTTTCTAAGCGGCAAAATACAGCTAACTATAGACAGGGATGACCCTGAATCAGAAGGTAATGGCTACGCGAAGAGCGACCTTGCCAACCTGCTGGAGACCTGGTTTCATATTCATTCTTTATCTGAAATGTAATTATAACCGAGTTATTGATCTTCATCTCATACTATAGATATAATTGACTGAAATGATAAGCATAAAAGTGAACAGTATGGTTAACTAACTTGTTTTGTTTATCTTTGCAATGACAAACAACTAACCTGACTAGTTGTTTCTTCCCCCCACCAAACTGGCTATTTTTAATTGAATTGACTGGATGTTTTGAGTCATGTAGACAGAGCCTCATTTTAATCTCACCAGGAAATTGGAGCATGTGTCGAAGCTTCTGTTTTTGCCAAACAAAACTGGCCAGTTCTTAGATTGCCACTGCTTAATAGTATCAGATGTTTAGCCTCCAGATATTCCTTTTCCCTGCTATGGTGCCCAGACTTCCTCTAGTATTTTAGTAAATACATGAGATATGAACCTACTTTCAAAAAAAAAATCATAATCCCTTTCAGTGAGAAAGTAAAGGATGTGTTTCAGTGGCAAATGAATAGCACTGGGTATTTTGGAAGACTATGAAAGGATCCAGTCTAACTCTGATCTTCCAAATGTCAGGAGCTATCCCAGACTATGTTAGACATCTGTGGCATCAGAATCTGCAAATAATCTAATAGCTCCATAAAGAGAACTCTTGGAGGAAATAATCACCATTTCTCGTACTCAATTCTAGCACGTGTGATGTGAGGGAAGGAGCTTTGGGCTTGGAGGTAGAATTGGATTTACTAAGTCTTAGCTGAACAGTTGTTAAGTGTTGGCTAGAGATAAATAAGACATTGCCTCGCTGTGGAGAAATTCAGTCTCCTTGGGAGCTGAATAAGCCGACCAGGATGATACCATGTCATCAGTGCTTTAATAATACTATGGGAGGCGGCATATTTAATCCTGGCTCTGCCACTAGCTGGCTGTATGGTCTTACCCAGCCACTTAGCCTCTCTGTGCTGACATTTCCTCACTTGAAAAATGAGAGTTTAGACTACAGGGGGGTCATCTCTGTGCCATCTCCATTAATCCTTTCTTCTGCTCTCATTTAGCTTTCTGATTGTCACTTGTCCTCATAGAAGTTCCCTTGTGATCTCTCTCTGTGTGTCCCTCTAATCTGATAGTGGCATTTTAGGGTTTGAGAAGATGGCTTACACAGCTCTCTGTGATTATATACCAGACCATGACTCTTAGGTTGAATGGAAAACCTAACCAAGCCCTTCTCTCCCTGGGGAAGGTCAAAAGAGGGAGTCTTAATCCTCATGAGTCATTCTTAGGAGATGTCTTGCTTGAGGTGAAGACATGTTGAAATGAGATGCTTCCCAAACTTCTGCAAAGGAAACTTCTATCCTTTTGCACTTTTGGTTCCAAGTAAGCTTCCACTGCACCACACCTGAAGCTTGAAAGTTTGGCTCTCACAAGCCTCCAGAGGGTTTGACAGTTTTGTCAAAGATAAGGAATGCAGTTCTCCTGGACAGTGTTTTGTTCCCTGTCCTCTAGATGCTTCCAGGGAGATATTACAGAGCAAAGGTAACCAGGTGACCTCTTGTGGAAGTGACTTATGAACTCTCTTGTCATCCCATTTCTCATTTGTCTCCTAATGGTAGGATTCTATCATTGGAACAAAGCATTCAAAAACAAGGGACGATTTTTAAGAAGTTGTAGGCTGCCTCTTAATACAAATATTTTAACTTCAGAAATGCTATCCGATTTATCTTTTCATTAATGTACTCGTATCAAGTAGAGGATCTTTATTTTTAGTGGAAGGCAAGGCAGTATAGTGAATGAGTCTGACTGTCTCATTCATGAGTTTGAATCCTAACTTCATCACTTGCTAGGGTCAGGCATATTGCCTAACTTCGCTAAGCCTCAATTTCCTTGTATGTAAAATGTGGATAATAATATAATTACCTCAAATGGTGCTTGTGAAAATTAAAAGAGACAATACATGCAAACTGCTTAGTACATAATAAATGTAAGCTAATTAATAAATGTAAGCTCTTATTGTTGTACTGTCTTGACCAAAACCTTGTCTATCGTGTAATTTGCTTTTATGTGGAGGAATACAATGTGACTTTTGAATTGTTTTCAGAAGCCACTAAATCAGAGGAGGTGGTTGGGTGCTACCCATAACTTCTGACCGGTGGGGCTGTGAAAATAGATCAGGAAGCATGGAATCCAAATTTCATGCACACGCACACAAACACATATTCCCATAGCGATACATACATATATATAAATACAGGTATTTAATATATATATATATTAAATACATATATATGTATGTTATGCATATATAACTCTGAAAAAGTTCAGTATTTTAAGAGGCTGAAATTATTCCTGAGATTTGAGGCAGTGTATTTTTCTACCTGAATTTTACATGCTTCTTCCACCTTTCTATATTTAAAAATTATGACATTAGTTTAATGTTGCCCCATACCTTGTTCCCAGTGAGGATTCCCTGTATTTCCAAATTCCTTTGTAAATACCACTAATCTTTAAAACTTCTTTTTTGGGGCAAGCAATACTTGTGCAACCTACCTGGTTAAAAATAAATAAATAAAGCAAAACACAAGACAGGAGGATGATGGAACATATAAAATGCACTTGGATTGCAAGAATTTGAAAACAAATCTATTCTCAATTTAAGTGGTATCTTGCAGTTGAAGTCCATGATGATTTGCACCATTCATCAAACTGAAAATGAAGCCCTCCCTTTGAAAAGTGGACTAAGGTTTCAGGAGTTACAGATGATGTGCAGCATCCTTCGTCCTCCTCCCCCACCCCCTCTTCTTCTTTTCTTTCCACTTCAGGAGTTGTAGTAGAAACTAGACCTATCAAATAAAACTTTAATACAGAGTTTTGCAAAACAAGGATTACAGTGTGTAAGGCTTCAGCCTGTAAACATTCACCCATAATATATTGACTTGCCCTATTTGTTCTAACACAATAGGCACTGGGAGTGAGGAGAGAATAATCCTCTATTAATTAGCAAATTACTGATGTCCATAGGAGCTCAAGTGGCGATTTTACTTACTCTTCATATAAGAACTCTTTTTTTCTCTTATTCCATGACAATTTTCATTCCTGTTCAGCTATTTAATAATCATGCTGATTTAATCTCACTAACTACTGAATCCAAAAAAATGAAGTCAACGTCTCATAAAATCAACATGACTTGACTTTATGTGTAAATGTAATGCATCTTGATCAAAACGACAGAGACATAAGGAAGTTCCTGGAATAAGGGAGAGCTTGTGGTCTTCATTCAGACCTTTCATTTGTTCATGTATAATGCAGTAAAGGTCTTAGGATTGTGTTAAACATGAAGGAAAAAGTGGTCTTAAATTTGGTTATGTGTTGCTTTGCATCAGATGCCTTATTAACTAAATGCCCACGATATATACTTATTAACCTATTTATATATTTATTTTTTTCTGCAGTCCCTGGATGGCTTTGTATTTGCACTAAATCAAGAAGGAAAATTTTTGTACATTTCTGAAACAGTCTCCATCTACCTAGGCCTCTCGCAAGTAAGTAAGACAATTTGATTCTTGACAGCAGCTGGGAAGGCTCCTTCAGCCTCATGTCTTTCCTTCTTCAGCAGATACTCTCTTTAGCGTGAATTACCCAATTTATTCTTTCAATGGCTCTACCTGACTCTGATCACGAAGTCAATGAGAAAATTGTATGTCAGTTCGGAACGTTCAGAATCAACCTGTGCTCAAAACTTTAGTCCCCCTCCCCACCCCCCAAGGATCATTATTAATTTATTGAGAACAAATGAAGTTTCTTCCCTTGGTTGTTTTGAACTTTGAAACCTCTGTGCCCGGTAGGAGAGGGACACACTAATAGTGCTTCCCTTGTGTCCTATTACTGGATGTTTATGGAGGACCCTGCATTGTCCTGGGAGCTGACACAATGACAGGGAGTCATTTGGAGTCAAGAAATGCTGAAAGAGACCATTAAAATGTGTTGCAGGGAGGGTTCCTGCAAGGACGTATTTTGCTGCCTTTGCAAATATTTCCTAATGCGGAAAGACAATTTCATAAAGTAGGATAATCTTTCATTATTTGCGGTTTAATTACCCACATGTGTCTGTCAGAGGTGAAAACAAAGGAAGATGGAGGCAGATGGGGCAAGGGAAAAAAATCCTAGATGTCAGTTCTTGAGATTCCCCTGGAACACAAAAATTTGACTTTCGTTGGATTCCCAGACACAGGCTGCAGCTACAGAATGCCAAAATACCCTGAAGAAAAGTTTGCAGTTCCACTAATTATCCAGATGTTTTCTCCATAAAAAGGCTAAACATCTGGGTATCTGTGCCCACACAGGTGATTGGCTGAGCTCGACCCTTTTCATCTGGTGGTTTGGCACGAGAAAAACATAGCCTCGGTGGGAGGGATTTTGTATGTATGTGATGATCTGCCAAGCTGGATAATCTACTTCTCATTCAGTTTCCCCTTTGAGCTAAAGATGGAGATAAGATTTGTCTCTCTCCTCTTAGGCAGGACGCACCCTAAACTCACGGCTTCTGAGAGTTGGCACTGCTCTAAGGAGGCAGCCAGCGTGGTTGGAACATTTTGGCTGTTAGTGAGTTTGCTGGGTAATAGCTAAATCAAGAAAGACATTGGGAAATAATAGAGAGACATATCTGGCATTTGAGGAGGGTTGGGGGAGGAGGAGAAACACTGCCAAATTTAATTATTTGCCTTTGAGAATCCAAGCAGGGGGCCATTAACTCTTCCTTTAAGGACATGCAAGCTATTGGCTGTAGTGTATCTTGCAATTCTATTTTATGTAAACTTGAGCAAACCAAATGATAGAAGCTGGGCTACCGTCAACTCGATATTAGTATTCTTGCGTCTTGTTGAAATCTCTGGTTTTCTAATGGCTTTTAATAGACTGTAAGCCTTGTCTTAATCTGTTTGGGACCTAGAATTGAGAATCTCCAGTGTTGAAATTGGTGCGCCACCATATTAATACTGTACAGAACTGGAAACCCCACTGTTTGTTGTTCCGCAATGCCCGTATTCATCTGTTTTGTGCAGACTATCCAACAAAGTTTAATAAGCCAGTGAAGAAGAAGGATGAATAATTAGTTTAAGCAGGTAAATGCTAATTAGGGAACTCCCGAAAAGGATCCATTATATACTCGCTCAAAACACATTTTACAGCCCTGGTTAGTGGTATAATGCAAATTCTGTCAAGGCAACTGCATTTTCTGTAATTGAGATGTGTACGTTTGCTTTGCATAACAGATGGCTCTGTATGCTTAGAGTGATAGCTAGGAAAATAATAATTGCATTATTCTGGCCAAAAGAATATTAGCTCTTGGGTCTTGGCCATTTCAGTCAGTCCTCCTGCCAGCACAGCATATGCACATATATGGATTGGATTTTCAAGGAAATTGATGCATCTGGAATAGTGTGGCCATCTGAAATATCATCTGTTCAAGAAAAATTTGGCTTTAACCCTGTGCTGGTTTCTCCTTAAAAAGCAATAGATTCCACTGCTTCTCTACTGTGGCGTCAAGTCAGTCTTTTCCTAAAATCTGAGGCAAATCATTGAGGATTCCGTAGAATAAAGCAGCTGTGCAGACATGGTACAGTAGCTGGCAACTTCCGTGCAGTCCTTCCCCACCTTTGCATGGGATGGGTTGTAAAGTGCATATCAATAGTCAGCGTCCTGACTCGCCCAGGGGTAGACGCTGGCCACAATGGGCTGTTGCCCTCTGTGGAGGTTGTGTCCAGTGTCGCCCAAAGGGTCCAATGCGCAGGTAGAGGCCACGTGGTACGGGACAGAAGTCTTCATCTGAAGGCGTTATGCAACTGAAATGATGAAGGGTAAATCACTACAAAGTGATTTTTGCATACACCAGTGAGTGTATTTGGAGTTCTAAACAAATTTAGAAATAGTTCTGGGTTAACATGGAAATAATTTGATAGGGCATGGTGTGTTTTGAAATGCCTAAAGAATGAGGGGGAAAATCTATGCTAAAACTTTGGGAAAGGTTTTCCAACCCAATTAATGTTCTAAGTTCTAAAAAGGTAGTTGGGGGTCCTGAGACATAACTCTTCCCAAGTTTCTTCAGTGCCCTCTTTCAGTTATGGGGTATGGGCTGCTCACTGGTGACATACAGTGTAAATGTACTCAAAGTTATTCAATTAAGTACCTCCTTAATCTTTTACACACACACACACACACACACACACACACACACACACACACACACACATCCTTAATTAAGTGCAAACCAAACACTCTGCTTTTGTCCTACAACTTTGACTCAGTGGTTCTCCCATCAAATTCTAGACAGTGATAAGCAATCTATATAGTTATTGTCCCTTCTTACCTTTTTAAACAGTGCCATTAAATCAAGAAAATGTGTAATTGTATCATCGTATCCAGTGAAATTGTTGAAGAATACTGCGAACGTGTCATTTTGTTAGAGCATAGCCGCGTCTGCATTTGTAACTCTCAAGATGTATCTTTCTCAGTTTTATTTTCTTTCAACATGTAAATAAATATGGTGGCTTTGAAACGGCTTATGTTCTCAAGAAAGAATTAGGAGTCTTTTTTGGCTCATGAGAAACCTAAGTAGAGAAGCTTCTACCCAGCTCAGTTGTGTAGCATGAATATAGAGACAGCCAGAGCAGGTTTTTACTGGGTGGAACTCCGGGTGTCTAGGATGCGTGCTTGCCACTTATTTTCTCTAAGGTATTTTCATATTGTCATGATGATAGGAATGAAGCGTTCTATGATGATACATCTTCAGCAGCCCTTTGACTTTGCCAGGCATAATCATTTAACACCCAAGATATGGTTTCAGGTTGTAGAAAAATGCACTGTTGACTTGCATCCCTGGGTGCAAATGACTCCTAGGTACTCATTATGAGACCTTATCTTAAAGGAAGAAACCCAAATATCATTGCTGAGTTTGCTTTGCATGGAGATTAAATGACTTCTTATATCTGGTGATGGTGTCCAGAGCTGCTAAAGACAACTCTGCTCTTTACTTAAAATGGAATAGGCAAAAGTAAACATGAACAAAGAAAACAGAGTGGTTTCCCTAATACTGAAAATGCGGCATGATGGGTAGCCAGCTTTTATGAAACCTCTTCCAATGTGTTAAGGGGCTCAATCGCCAAAGAATCCAAAAGAGACTTTATATGGTAAATAAAAAGCATTTCTACTTCCATAGAGGATTTAAAGCTTACAGAAATATTTATTTGTTGGTTTATAGCCTCCTCTTTCCAAAAAGGAAATAGCTTACATAAACATATACAATAAAAAGTAATGGCAAAATAGAACTAGGGTCTAAGGGAAAAAAAGATAAAAGTAGGTGATCTGTTACCACATAGTAGGAGAACACAATAAAGGCTTATAAGAAGGGATATAAATGGTCTGATAAAGTGTCAAAATTCCCTATGAGCTTCCTGGCAACCAAAGCAAAAAGAGAAACATAGCCAACCATCAAAAATAAGGAATGTATGGCTGAATCGCTTTGCTGTGTACCTGAAACTATCACAACATTGTTAATCAGCTATACTCCAATACAAAATAAAAATTAAAAAAAATAAATAACAGTTGCACAATGTTCAGAATGCCTGGGCTTCTCTCAGTGACGGCCAGTGTTTTAACAACCAACTTCCCAGTATTCCAGTAACAGTCAATTATGTTCTAACAGCGTATACCCTGTTTTTAACAACTAGATACCCAGCATGGTAGTTGTAGTTTTTATATCACCTGACACCCAGTCTCTTACAGTAGACATTTTCTAAATCCAATACTTTATCCAACTGATGCTGAGCATTTTTAATGCTCAACACAGAATGTTCTGGACAGTGGGTTACTCAATGGTATGAGAAAACAGTAAATACACTTGTTCTTGGTACACCGCCAAGCCCAGTGCTTCAAAGGGCAGCCATTGTCCCAACATGCTCATGTGATTCAGGGCTTGAGCCCAGCTAGAGGGTGCATTGAAAAAACTAAATAAATAAAAATAAGGAAGTATCACTTCATAAGGAAAGGAAAGTTCTTCTGGGACTGAAATATTAAAATAAATCTCAAATACAATTTCTGTGGAGGCTAATATATGGATTATGACATATCGATTTGCTTCCATTGGAGTCCACATTCAGAACAAGGCTATGATGACCCATGAACACACATATCGCCAATCGCATAAGCCGGCAGAAGATTCTTCTCTCAGATGTTGGTATGCCAAAGATCATTTTGACAATGATGTTCTGGCATCCAGGACTTACAATAGCATTAAATAGTTTGATGGTTTATGTGCTTTTGAATCAGCTTTCCCTAATCCATCCTCAAATCCTGCATTTTCTTTTAAATGCTGATGAGAAATTCAACATTTTATTTGCCAGAGGCAGAGGACATGGGTCTCAGTTAACCAGAGGATATAAATGGACTCTTTATCTTCTGAAAACATGTTATCTTGAAATTGGAGGGAGAGATGATGATTCGGATGCACATCTATGCCAGCAAACTGTTCTCAAGTTAACATAGAGTTCTGTTTAAAACATAATGGGTCCTAGAGCGGACTGGGAGATTAACAGATTTTTACATTGTGATACCATGAGGAAATACCCTAGAGCCAATTAAGCCCTCTCTTGAGATATACACTAATTACCCCCCATGGCCTCCAGTGCCCAGCTTGCAAATGAGTCACTTCTTTCTTCTCACAAAGTCCCCATCCTGCTAGAAGATACCTCCTTGCCATTGTAAGCCAGCTGGAAGGTAGCTGTCTACCTTGTAGATACGCTATCTACAGGGTTACACATTGGCTTGGTTCAAGACAGCTTGCTGCAAGGGGTAGGGTGGCTGCAGCTATAAGAGCTAATAGAGGTGAAGGCAAAAAGGGGTAGATGGTCATTTTAAATTTTGTCTTTTTTTTAAAGCCATGCAGATATATTTACCATAAATGCCTTTCCCCATCCTGTTGTTCATCTCCATATTTTAGGTTTCTCTGCATTTGTTATATAGAATGGCAAATAAAATTACAGCTACAGCACAAAAGTACAAGGTCAAATAAATGACAGAGCTCAGTCTATTTGGGAAGCTATTCTGAAAGGGAACCGTGGTGCCAAATGTGGTTTATTTGAATAATAAAGAAGAATTAGATTCCCCTGATAACTTGGCTGAGGGCCAATAAATCACTAGAGGTTAAAGATGCTTTGCAACTGCCATGTCTTTCTTTTGCTTTCCCATAGTGCAGGCCTCAACTCTCCCATTCTGTGTTTTTCAATGCAAATCAAGTTGAGGTTAGTATGTGGTTAATACTCTTTGCTCCCATGCTTGTGAAAGATATATAGAGAGAGATATAGATATAGATATAGATATTTAGCAGGGTAAAAAAAAAGAAGACATTAGCTTACAAGTTATTACTCTTGTTTGGCATCATCACATCCTATATAGCTAGAGTATAAAGACAAAACAGGTATTATTTCAACACGGCAGAGGGCTTATAATAATGGAGCCAAGTGTTAGCATTTCTTCAGTTGGTGTATGAAATTGATGCAACACTAGGACAACAGAGGTTCCTCTAATAAACGAATACACACAGCTCTCCAAATATTGCTTGGTGCCCCCCCCTTTTAAAGTCAGTCAAGTAGGCATACCTTAATTTTTTTAAAAAAGAAAAATGTATCATTTTCTGCAGCTTGTGTTTTGTCGTTATTGTTGGTTTTTAACCTCAGCAAGTCTGCATTTTTCTCCTGTGCTAATCGTAAAAAGTTCATCACTTCTTGTGTAACAAAGAAAAATGCCCTTTTGAACGTGGAAGCTCTGAAGGTTTAGAGACTATTGAGAAAAAATAAGTATCAAAATAATTCAGAAACAGGACAAGGCACAGTGGCACATTATCAATTTACAACATTTAAATTGATAAATGCTTGGTGGTGAAGGCCTACAAGGGCACTTTGAAAAGCAAATAGCGACCTGGTGAAGAAATTGATTTCCACCCCCCCTCGAAAATGACTGCATGATGCATCATTTGACTGCATGCTGTCCGAATGCTTGACAGAGATAATCTCAGCAATCCCACGGGTGACCTTATCGTTCTCACCAGGACAACTTTGTCTACGTTCTGACTTTGTGCATGTCAAGGTTCCTCCCGGCAGGATCCTTGGGGGAAAAAGTTCCTCTTTTCGATCCGGATATTGAACTGCTCGCTCTTTCCCCTATTCCTTCCACCCCACCCTCCCAAATAGGCAAACACACCTCTTTATTTCATCCATAATTATGAACGAGCCAGGCTGAAGAACGCGGCAGCTCTGCACGCTGGGTCTTTGTGGAAACCCTTATTACTATTTAGTTTACAGAGTTCTAGGTGATAACCTATATTAGCGGGGATCTTTTTATCAGAAAGAGTAGAAAAATTCCCTCCTGTTCTTCTATAGTATGTTCCCGTCCTTAGCAAAATTGAAAAAGCTAGCTGGTTTCTTTCTGCCTTGTTCTTGCAAGGGATTTTTTTATTCCTCCCCTACGATCGTTACACAGAGAGCTTCTGAAGCTGTTTGACTCCATACCACTTAGTTTCTAATAATGTTGTTCCCTCACCATCCAGTAATTCTAGGTTTTTCTCTTGTAACTTTAAAATTATTTAATACTGACATAAGCCCCAGAGAGCATGTCACAGTGGGCTGTTGAGCTTTGAATTGTCGTGGCAGCCTCTGTGGCAGAAATCTGATGGAATCCACGAGACTTCATCAGGACCACTGGTGTTTGGAAAATATGTTTCTGCCAGGGAGGAATAATTGACAATTTTTTTATGCTTAAAATATTTCTGTTGGTATATGTGGATGTGGATGTGTGCCTGTCTATTTGTTTATCAGTGATCTTCCTGCCACACAGCTCATCCTTGATCATTACAATTCTCGATTAGCCATTTCTTGAAAGCGGCAAATACCCTGCCCGGGTTGGCACCCTGAAGCTACAGTCCCCACCAGCTCTGACACCCTCAGTTCACCATGTTCAACCCCTTTTACCTCGTTCTTTCATCCACAACATTAATTCTGAGTGAACAAGACGTGCTTCCTTGCTTTTGACAAGATTTGCTGCAGTCTCATGCGACAAAAACCCAACACCCATTCCAGATTCAGAAAGTAGGATTTATAACAGCATTTTAATTTAATGTTGGATGTCGAACATATAAAGAGATCACAGTAGTACTAGAGCTGAAAATTGATGCCTTTTTTATTAGTGTCCTCTCAGAAGTGGGTGAGACGCTGTTTGTGCAATGGAGCACAGAGCAGCACAGTCAGATGAATGAGGATATGCTATCTGCAAGGAATCATATTTCAAGCCACTGTCGGCCTCTATTGATGTGCTCAGAGTTGAAAGGTTATGCTAGTAAATGCCGCCCGAATTCCCAGCATTAGAAATCGGTAGAATAATCCGCTGGCTGTCACTTTATGCTCAGCCTAAATGCACTGCATGGGAATGTTTTACTTATTTTAACTCCAAATTAATTTCTTATTACTGGCGCATTGCTTTCTCTCTTCCGTGCTTCCATCAGTTCCCAAATGGAATTGATTTTTAACAGGCCTTCAGAGTAAACCAAAATCTCCGAAACAAAATGAAAGAAATTTGAGTCATCATACGTGAGAATTATATTCTTTTTATTTATTCCTTTGAACACGTTTTATCAGGCATTGAGGCTAAAACACAGAATGTCAGTATGCAAAAAGGGCTTTTCTAGTTAGACTGAATTGCAGAATCACAAGACAATAAAAGGTAGGCTCACCTTTTTCAAATGTATAATTTGAAGACCTTTTACATTGCGTCTTAATTTCTGGAGGTAACACGATCAAGAGAAAAAAGAAAATGCAGTGTCTTCGTTTTGTGGGATCAAGAAGTCTAAAGTCAGAAAAAAATACTTTTTGAGGCACTAGCTTGTTTTATTTATGTGGATAAAATGGTTTTTTCATATTCGTTTTTAAAGTAGAGCACTAAGCAAAAGTAAGATGGAGGAGAAAATTTAGTCATCCTTCTAAGTCCGTAATTTATTCATTTTAAAATAACGAAACGGTGTTTTTCTGAATTAACCTATGTATTATTCATGCAGGCATTGGCAATGTAATGTCCCCAGTTTTCTGGAAAGCAATGTACATTTCTTTGCCTGACAAGCAGTATTTTCTATATGGTATTAACTTAATGGCTCATTTTATTATGCAAAGTTGGAAAGTAAGGATAATTTCTGTCTATAATGTGGTGCTTATATAGGCAATATATGCAAAATAATACCTCTACACCTAAGCCTTCCTCAGTTAGCCTGGCCCCTAGGAGAGTGATGAGTGAGGGCAAACTGCTCAAATGAAGAATAAGAAATAACTTGACCTCCTGGGAAGAAGGTCATAAAATCATTAAATTCATGTGAAATCCAAATTTCATTCCTACACACACACATTCAATCTGTATTGGGTTTTAGCTCTTACATAAGAAGACAAGGTTTTCATGACAGGAGTGACATAGCAACAATTTCAGTGATAATATCAGTTGGAATATAATAAGGAAATCGACTTTAGGTTTTTGCATAAGTTCGAGAACTAGGCTGATAACCTGAAAACTTATGCTGGTTTTAGACAACAAATGCCATGTGGCTTTTTATCCTTCTTATTCCGTCTGCCCCCTTTGGATGACAGTCCAGAGACGCAATCTCTTTTTCCTAAATAGTCATTTTTAAAGAGACTGATAGCAGTCGTTCCGGTGATTCAGAGCATCTTTTGATGCGTATTTGTGTAAATAGGTGTCTATTCACACGCCTTTATACATATATAAATGTATAAAATTGATTTCTTTCTGATTTGGTTTTTGTGCCTTCTGCACTCTTATCTACAGATGTAAATAACTTCCCAAATGAGTCACTAAAACAGCAAACCAGGTTTTCCTTTGGTGTCTCCTCCCCTTCTCAGCCTCCTACAACTGCACATTTACCACATTCAATAATAAGACAAAAACTTCCGCTGATGCTGTTAATTTCAAACGTGCTGGCAGATTAAATCTATTACTTTCAAGAACTATGCAAACTTTTTGAGAGCAGAAGAATGTATGCAGAAAGAAGTTATCCCTGGGAAAGAAAAAAGCGGTTTGAGATTGGATATTTTTAGGGCAAGGCAGGGCCCTTGGCAGAGATGACAAAGAATACCTATGAGCCAAGTGTGGCGTTTTGGTAGACCTCAGAAGTATGTCCGTAATAGCATTTGGGTATCACGTAAAGAGTCATAGACTGTGTTTAGCTTTTCTTCTAGGTTTGAGAGAAGCAAGTTTTGTATCGAGCAGCCCCCTCCCTTTTAGCCTCTCTCCCCAATAGGAACCTTGCTTTAGAACCACAGGTAATCCCTTTAAGTAATGCTTTGCCAAGGAAACAATAGAAAATTGCCTCTTGATTAGGAAAGAGCTAAGGCTTTAAGAAGCAGACACATAAGGGATGGTTTCACAAGTTTTACTATCATTCTATAGCCTGTCTTGACTTTCAGGTATTTGTTGCTACCATACTTTATTAGATGCTTAGATCTGGTTAACCAAAGTCCTTAATTGTTAAACCAGATACTTTCACGAGCTTAAAAAAATTTTAAAAATTGCAGAAAAAGTGCTTGGCTACATATAGCAGAGACCCCGCGGAGTGTTTCCAGAAAACAGGAATGGTAGCATTAGCTAGGATCTGGTTCTTTGCTATGAAAGGTACAGGCTTGCTTTGTTTTAAGAAATGTTGAGGCTAGCAAATTGCAAAATGACTAAATAAAGATTATTTTATTACCAAGTGTTCCTTTAAGTGGTGAATTCCTTTCTTGCTTTTAAGTATCTATGAATAGAAACATTATCTACTTGAGAAATCAAAGTGGGGGGGCAGTGAAGGAAGGGGCAAGAGGCACAAAAATTAAAGTGTTCAGAGGCATTCCATTTGAAGATCAATCAGAAACAACTGTGTGGAAAATGAGATTCCATTGTTGGCAGACAACTTTTTAAGAGCAAGCAGGGCTCAAGGCTCCTAGTAAGCATGGGGATCTCCTAGCCTCAGTTCCCAAACTTAAGGGGAATGTTGTTTGCAACCTGGTCAGACTGTTCATTCTAGTTGTCCAGGGTCACGTCGAAGTGCTTGCAGTGGAGGGTAGGAGTGCTTGTGATGTCCTGTCTGCATATCTGTTTGAATTTACAAAAGTCTGCACACCCCTCAGGACAGAAGATGAAAATTCAAGGAAAAGAAGAGGTAGACTGGGAACCAATTCCCTGAAATTATAAAAAGAAAAAGCATAATTTTTCCAGTTCATTCATTAGAATTGACATCACACGGTTTGCAAAGACCAAGAAAGGACCGTGCCATTTCACTACATTCAAAACCTTTTCACCTGAGCAGACAAGTAAATCCTGCACTGACTGGGATTCATTCAGCTCTTTAGTAAAAACACAGGCCTGCAACCTTGGGTGTAACATACATCGAAATTAGAAGAGTTGAACGGAAGATACTTTTAAAACGTCACAACTGCTCCCTGACATTGGATGATATGTTTATCCATTCATTATCACTGAGAACACCTGGGGCGGTGCTCAGGAAATCATATAGTGCCTTTTAAAATAATTATAAAAGAAGCGTAAGATTAGCAAGCTGAGGGGAAAATAGACAATCCTGAATCATGATGTTACTAATTTTGATCCGTTTAGGGGCATCACAACAGTGTATTAAATGACTGCAACTGTCAGAGCTCTGAGTAGAGAGAATGCCAAGTACGACTCTTTGTACAAAGCAAATGTTTTCCTGGAGGTGAAATCCCAGCATTAGTTTTCTGTTTATAACGTTAAGACACTCCACTGATGGTGTTTTCTGTTGCTGGTTTCTGGCTTGGCCTGCCTTTTATCTATCAGACGTTCTGCCTTGGGAGAAGCAGGAGAAAGCCCTCTGGACAGGGGTCCTGGAGACCTGGCTCTGGTCACCTGGCTCTGGTGTTGTCTCTGCTTCTGCTCAGGCGAGTGAGCTTCGAAAAGCCTGGATCTTAATTTTTCTTAAGTGTGAAGTGAAGTGATTTCTCAGGCTCCTTCTTCTTTAAAAAATGTGCTCTGTGAAATTCATTCAACACTGGGCATTTTATCCTCAGCGCCAGGGTCGGGGTGGGGGAGGGGAGCCTGGAAGAAGTAGGCTATTTTATTGTTAACCTTCAAAGGAATTTAGTTGAGCAGATGCTACCCTGCACCAGTCAGAGTAGAAAAGAAATGATATGGCTTTTAAAGGGCACATCTAGCATATCTACTGGGGGTAAAGTAATTCTGGCAATGCTTCAAAGGATATAACTTTTGATGGCAAAGTAGGTAGGCTATGGAATGAAATCACATATGGCAGGCTGTCAAAGTCTCCTACACTTTCAGTACATTTATATAAGTGCAAATGGAGGCTGCTTAGACAGAGTCCCGAGCAATTTCCTGCTAAGACTGCTTTCAGATTAGCTGATATTATTTGACTAAATTATCTCTGTAGAAGCTGAGGACAACTTTTATGATCAAATATTTTGAAATTAGTTTTCCTCGTTGGCAGACTATCTGAAATATGAATTGCTCTCGTTTGAGCACTTGAAATTGAAAGGCTTTGGTAATAGCAATTATATAAAAACAAGGGTACTGAAGTGCTGTATATCATGCTGAAGGGGATATGTTTATAGGTCAGCGATGTCAATAACTGTAGTTCTCCCAGATACCTAGCTGTTACCCTTTCATTCTGGGCTGATGCAAAGGACAGACTGACTTTCTTTTCCACAAGGGTGTTTCATTTTTGAGGATAAATTCAGATTTTATTGACTCTAGACATTTAAACATAGCCGATTTATATTTATTACATTTCCCAAACACAGAGTGTCCAAGAGTATAAGAAGTGTGAACACACTGACAATGTGTAGAATCCTAAACAATTATGTGGTGATTGACTTGTGTGCTCCTGATGCTGTGTCTGTGAAGTATTCATATCACTCCGGACCTTTTCTATTCACGTATATAGCCTCACAGTGAACAATAATTATAACTAACATTTATTAAGCCCTTACTGTGTGCCAAGTATTGTCCTAAGCACTTTACTACCATTAAAGTTTATAATCCTAACTATCGTTAGGTGCAATTACTATCCCCATTTTATAGATAAGAAAACTGAGGCTCAGAGAGATTAAACAGCTTGCCCAAAGTATTACAACTAGAAAGTGGCAGAACTAGCATTTAAACCTATCCCACTTTACTCCAAAGCACTCATTGTTAACCATTATTATTATTGCTAGCTGCCTCTGGGAAGTTGTAGGTAATTAACAAGTAGAATTTTTCAATGTGTATGGGTTAAGAGAGGCTGAGACTTGGAGCAATTAACCATCCTGTTCAGAACCATAAAACAGTTACTCTCACAATGCCAACGTCTATAAATGAAGTTCTGAAAACATCAGTAAAGTTACATATATATATTCAAAAACTCTGATAGTCAACATTAGAAATGTTCCAAAATTCAGTAGCAGGGCCCAGTAATAAATAATAAGGGTCTAAACCCAGAGTACCTAGGATATTCCCCACACATTTAATATATATTCATGCATGCCAGCATCCAGCCAATACTGAGTGACCCACATGTGTCCAAAATATAATAAAAAAAAAAAAAACTGAGGTTATTAATAACTAAGGCATGGCTCCTGCCCACAAGGACCCAGTGTCTTCAAAGTGTCATAGACATGGTAACCAAGCTACAGTGTCCTATACATTGTAGGCCTCAAATATCTTAATAAATAAGGAATGTCACATGTTCCAATACAGAGAAGCGCTATATAAACCACAGGAATAGAGAGTGTGGCTGACTAACTCTGCCTAGAGAAGCTTGCAAAGGATTTACCAAAGAAATGGCGTTTAGGCCAGGTGTTCATGGGCATTTTCCACTTGGGAAAGGGGAAGGTGATATTCCAGGCAAAGGGAGGCATACCTGCAAAGTCATTTCTTAAGGCAAGAGATGAGTCTGGGAAGTTAGGACTGGACCATATTGTAAAGGATGTTAGAGGAAGCTGAACAAATTTGACTTTCTCTTCCAGACCCTGGGAAGCCATCAGATGTTTTAAAGGGAAAAGTGAAATAATAAATCTGTGCTTCAGAAAAAGTATTCTGGCAAAAGAAATTTAGAAGATAGATGTCAGTCTTCCAATTACAAGACAGATAAATAGCCCAGGAAAGAGACTTTTAAAAAAGAATTACAATAGGGCACATCAGTGGAAATAAAGAGAAGGGGATGAATTTGAGAGGCCTCTTTCGGGTGAGATCAGTGCCTTGGTGACTGATCGAATGTAGTGGAAAGCAAGGAGGAAATGCATTTTTACAACTTAGTTCCAATTTAGATGTGAGACATTAGAGAAACTTGTGGGACATCGGTTGAATAAACAGGCTCCAGAGCTCAAGAGAGAGGTTGGGTTCAGAGTTACAGGTTGGGGAAGTGGTTAGCATATAGATTGTACCGGGACCCAAAGGAGGTGGATGAGATTACCAAGGAGGAGAGGGTGGGGGCAGCTGAGAAGATCCCAATTTACTGACAGGCCAAGGGTGAGATGGAAGCATGTAAGATGAAGCACAAACGATCAGAAGGCAACCTGGAGAGTCTCCTCCTCAAGAAGAAGCATGGATGTTGCCATTAGGAAAGTCAAAGAAAGATTTTTCAAAAAGGATGTGATCAAGTGTCCTAAAGTTATAATATCATGGGGATAGAAAACAGCCATTGTGTCCATCAGTTAGAAGATGACCAGTGCTTTGAGTATCATCAGGAGCACCACGAAGGCTGAAGGCAAAATTCAGGGGCTGTTGGGCTTCCCTGGTGGCGCAGTGGTTGAGAGTCCGCCTGCCAATGCAGGGGACACGGGTTCGTGCCCCGGTCCGGGAAGATCCCACATGCCGCGGAGCGGCTGGGCCCGTGAGCCATGGCCGCTGGGCCTGCACGTCCGGAGAGGCCACAACAGTGAGAGACCCACGTACCGCAAAAAAAAAAAAAAAAAAAAAAAAAAATTCAGGGGCTGTTGAGAGAGTGGTACCAATGAGTGCAGTGACTGTCAGCTTCTCTGCCAGGCAGTTCAAGGGTAAAGAAGGTGGGGAAGGTGAAAGCAGTTTGAAGGAGGGCTGGGCTTGATGGGTCTCGTTTTTACGCTTCGATGATGTTAACGTTAGTCAAGAAGTTGCATGTAGAGGAAGATGCATTAAAGGTTTGAGAAAGGGAAAATCTCTGGACCCAGGTCTCAACAGGATAAGCTTTGTGTGAAGGGCATGAACTTGGGAAATAAATAGGAATAGCTCTCTCTCTTCTGCTGGAGAGAAGTTGGGGAATGGACTTGGAAGATGGAAATGGAGAAGGAGAGAAATAAGTTTGGAAGGAATTCATTGTGTCTCTCGCCTGCTAAAGGTGAGGCCTGAAGATGTCTATGTAGTTACTTTTGCTAGGCTTGATCAGCCTTGGTTCATCCACATAGGGGTGCAACCGGCAGACATATGATGTAGCAGTGATGCCAGACATAAGGCAAGGTCAAAGCTGGAAACACCAGTCACAGACTAAGGCCAGGGTAACTCCCTTTTCTGCCAAATCTGATGGAGGTACCACCCGTGAGACAAAAACTGTAGGACATTCTAAGGGGGAGTAGTGGATTCAATTGTGGGCCGAGGCCTAGTGCAATTAGCTAGGACCATTTGATGAAACTTGATAGCTGTCAGAATGAGGTCTGCTGCCTTTGATCTTTCCACTGTTGATAGATGATCAAGTCTACTACAAAGACTGCCAGATCTAAGACTCAGGAATTGTATTCATTGATCCCCCTATTGACATCTGATAATTTATATAGAAAGGGAAAAAAGTGGGGAAAATATTTTCTGTAACAATTTCAGCTTTGAAATCCCATCTTTGCTTCCTTTTCTGCTCCCCTTAATTCACATATAAGCAGCCCATATGATGGGTGATTTTGCAGGTCTCTCTCTGCATTTGTAGGTTTTCCAATTGTCCTATACATTCCCTCTGAATACTGAGGCTCCCACATTCCTTTTCTGCTCATCTGTCTCTCCGTACAATTAGTACCTAATCCGTAAAAGGAATATTCTTGTGGAGGTCCAGTGCCTGAGTCCTTCAGTAAGCTCTTGGTAAGGGAAGTGATTTGTTTGTTTTGCTGTTTGGAGTTTATTTTATGGTGAAAGATCAAAAAAGCCTTTGGGCTTTTCGAATTCATTTCTAATTGTTCGTGTTAATTGTCTCTGCCTATAAAACAGAAAACTCTTTAATAGTTATAACTAGACATATCTGCCATAGATGATTTAGTTCATGTCCAAGTGGGTGATAGAGATTATATAAATTCAAGATCTTGAGAATGTGTCTCAATACTGCTTTTCGTTTCTTGAGAAAAGAGAATAGAAAGAAGGAAATAAGGAGAGGGAAGAAGAGAGAGAGAAAGCTAAGAGACAATAAAGATATGATTTTTAGCCCTCTTCACCCCCCGCCCCCAGAGCCCGCCTCAAACCCTTGGGCTGCCGAATACAAACCTGTAGCAAACTGGAGTTTTACAAGTATTTAAATGGAATGCGTAAAGTAAGGCATGATATATGCCCACTTGCAAAGTGGGCCCATTAAATGAAACAAATGCCACCGAGTCTCTGTTTCCAGCTGAGGTTATAATGTGAGGGATGGTCGTGAGCGCCAGATTCCCTTTGTATTCGCTGTCATAAACCACACAGTTTATAGCGCCATATGAATTTGTAGAGCTGATTGTTTTATTATATTTGAGTGTAAATTTTTCATCCCTTTCCATTCCGCCACCGTTCTCAGAGAATACAGGTTTTATGCTGATACGATGTTTCCTAGCTGTGGGCATGGCCTGGCCCTACTACTGACTGTAATTTACTTTTTGGTATCTGTCGCCTTGAGCCTGCCTTCTGACTAGCTTGTTGAATGATGTGCTAATCCATTATATTTTTCAGACAAGTGTATCGACCAGTATAAACAGACTGGAGGGCACAAACCTAAATGAAAACTATACTTCCCCGAATCATTTAAAAAGCTCCCGTTTGGTGGCAGTGCACAATAGCTGGGCTCTGTACATAAGTAAAGGAGAGGGAGATCTCAATAAATAAAACCAAAAAATTGAAACATCCCTGCCTGTAGGGGCTTAGTCCGGGTTTCAAATGTTCACCTTTATTCACCTCTATTTTTTTTTTTAACACAATGATCAGAAGGGGCTACTTTAAAATGCCCTCTTCTAATACAAATCTGGAATAAAACACAGCATTTAGCATCTCCTGCCATTGGTGAGGCTTTCTCACCTGCGCTCCCATCCTGGGGTGTCTTTCACTTGAAGCCGCCCATGTACATGATTGTAACATGTTTATACACGTAAAGAGCAGAAAGCAGACACTCAGAGGAATTTCCGCTGAAAAGTTAAGCCTTACATCAGCCCCTTTTGAATCTTTCCCATTGTCAGAAATGTGGGAATGGACGGCCCAATGGGTTGGGTGAAAATACATTTCAAATTAATCTTCCTTTTAAAAAAGACTGTCAGGCAAACCCAAGCTTTTCGATTTGTAAGACCAAAGGCATGACGTAAAGATTTACCTGTCACACCGTGAGTAAAGGTACAGTAGCTGCTGAAACTTTGGGTCTGTACATTCAAATGTAGCCTGACAACCAGTAACATTGTAGAAATGGTGTTCTTCAACTCAAATTACAGCACAACCGCAGGGAAGCAATTCCCTGATGATGAACAGGGGCTCAGTTTGTTTCCTCACCTCTTTGATGCCTGTTACTTTTACAAATAGTTATACTGGGGAATTACTTAGGTCTTTTAAGATGGCCGATGTAAAAAAGAGAAACCCATTCTTCCCAAATCTTTTGCTCAGCTTCTTGAGGTTTGCAAGGCATACTGTGTGTTTTCCCATTTGTTTTATCCTTAGGGACAGATACAGACCATCACAGACCTTTTGGTCTGCAGAGAGATAGGGAGGTTTCAGAGCACATTCCCGCACCTCTCGCTGGATGGTCACAGTCATCTTGGAAGGCGGCGTATAAGGAGTTTATGCCCGTTTGACAGATGCAGAAACTAAAATTACGAGTCATGAATGGCCAAGGTCACAGAACCAGCGAGTGGTAAACCAGGACTCTCCCTCTTGGTTCCATCTCTCGCAACCACTTCCTTTCTAAGAGGTCCTCAGCCAGTGCTGAGACCTTCATCTCCTGTTAGGAAGGGGACGGACGGGTAAAACAAAATGACATATCCTCTCTGTCCTCAGTCCTGACTGCCACAGCCAACGCCACCTTTCTACCAACAACACAGCCCCCAAGCAGCTTCGCTCCTTTTCAGGATAGAGGAAGTTGAACAAGAAAGCTTGTGGAGACCCTGAGCCATAGTCCTTATGACAGCTTAAAATGCCTGACCTGCACACGCATGGACCTGTGTAAGGACAGTCGGTGAATAAATCCTTCCCCCGATTCCAATGACAAATGAAAGGACGCCTTGTGGCCACACGCAACCCTTCTTTGATCTCGGGTGCAGTATCTCTCAGCATTGTGCCAATTTCAAACATACCACATGAAGTCTGAAATGTATTTCTGGGCCTAAGACAGGCTGTTGGGTCGGTATCTTCCTTCTAGTTCTTTCTAGAGGAAATTATTGCCCACTGATCTCTTTGTTGTTTTGAGAGTTCTAAAACTCACATCTCCTTTGTCTCCTTCTTGCTTCGCAAGTCAGACGGATACCGACACCTGTCCTCTGCTCACTCAGGGGTTTGGCCAATGGGTCAGGTGATCTATCCTACATTTTTAAATAGAGCCATCAAAAACCTGCCTAGTAATGGGCATCAAATAAGGATTCATTATCTGACTGAGTGAATGTATATCCTCCAACTTCCAATAGAGTATTTTGCTCGGGTGAATAATCCTGAAATCAGGGACTTTCTAATGGGTCAGGGAATTCTGAACTTTGTTTCAATCTTCCACTTTAACAGACCATGAGGAGGCATGACTAGGCCCAGCCGTCAGGGAGACTGGGTTTACTTGCCCAACGTACTCATTATCTGATGAAACCAGAGAGCAAAACAGAGTTATCTTTTCTGGCAGAACAGCACATTACAATAATGAAGGGGGTTCAAACATTATCAGTGTCTACATAGCAGGAAGTGGGCATGAACTTACACTTAGGGAGAATAGACTGTTTGCCAGGCCCAACATCTGCAGTATTAGGAACAACAAGACAGCAAGTTATAGCTCTTTGAGCAGATGGTGGGTACCAGAAACTACCCTAAACTCTTCATACATGATTTCTCAGTTAACACTCACAACAACCCTACGAGGTAGATTCTGCCAACACAGTTTTATGACGTGGAGTTCGCCATTGTCTCCATTTTATCCAGAGTTTCCAGTACCAGCTAGAGAGAGAGCTCTAAGCTCTTTGATGGCGAAGTGAAGGTGTTTGGGCAGGTTTTAGGGGGAAAATGAATTCCAGGGTGTGTCTCAGATGTAAGTCCTCTTATTCACATATCTCAGTAATTCAGACCCCATGCCAAAATGAATAAACAAATACAGAAATAAATCTCTTCTGGGTTTAAATAATAAACCTTTTCAATCAGAGAAGCATCATATTTTATTGGATGATTTGGGCTGGGCAGTTGAATGATCTACAGGATCTCAGTATATGACTTGACAGATTTCATCTCTCAGTTCCTCAGTATTTTCACCTGTAAAACAAGAATAATTATCCAGGCTCTCTATATATTATAATGAGAGATGATAAAGACTGATGAAATATGGATGCATAGAATGAAGGATTCAGAATAAAAGTACTCCTGAGTTCATAGATATGCTATTACTAATAATGGAATTGTCCTACTCAGAAATGATTTCCCTATTCAGTTGTGCATTTAATTATGAGTCATCTTTTTTTCCCCTCATTCAACCAAACAGGTATGAGGCATCTACTCAGTAATATTGTGGGGAATGAAAAAAATGAGGAAGTTAGCCTCAGTTTAGAAACAACAAAAATAAACAATGTAATGAAATATTTTCCTTGAAAATGTTTGGAAGCTGCCGGAGTTGGAAGTAAAGCTCTTGTTTTGTCTGCATGAAGCCAAACATCGAAAATGGAAAGGTTCAAGCAGTACGGCAGATGTCTCAAAACATCTGGATGTTTGCTATCCTGTAGATTTACCATGTGGATCTCCTCCAAAGTTCTTCCATTTTCTATCAGGCTTTCAAATTAATTCGAAGTCATATTTTCGTGCTTTGAAGACGAAGCATTTTACTAAAATCCCTTTGTCAATCATAAAATACTAAACCTTTTCTACTTGGTCGTCTTAAAGCTACGGTCACAGTGTTTATCAACCCCCTTGTTATGGTTGGCAATAGTTTTTTATATATTTAAAATGTTCTGAGATCTAGGAGGTTCTAGGATTTGGCCACGGGACACACCAGGTAAATGCTGAAGGGGCTTATACACAAGACAGTCAGGGGTCAGGGAAGCCAGCTTTTTGGATGGAGATTTCAGAGCACCCAACTTCTTCTTTATTCAAAAGGAAGAAACTGACAAAGGTGTGATGTAAAAGGTGGTATCTCAGATATATTTGATAAAAATCATTGTTTGTTGTAAACCTAATCCTATGCTTAATAATTTCCTTCCAAGATGACTCCAGGGCAGAAAGGGGAAAGGGAAATAATTATAGGGGAACAGAGTGAGTCCAGATGGCAGATGTATTTGAAAGGCCTAAATGTGACCTGTGGGCTTTAAATGCTGGATGGAGGGCCTTTTACATCCCATCCACCCAGCCTGCAGACTTCCAGCTGTGGTGGTTGCCCTCAGTGCCCCCAGGGCGGTACAGAACCAGGGGCGGCTACCTGCTGCCTCCTTTCTTTACAACTGAGGACACCATCTTCATGACTATAAAACCAAATGGCTTCACTCACTCTGAGTTTTCTTACTTAAAATAATCTCATTTTTATTCACATCTGTGGCAAGCTCCAACTCTGGCCTAGAACTACTATGCTTTGTTTCATGTTTTGGGTTTTATTTTTTCCCCAAAATGGCTCACGTTGTTTTAATTACTTTCCGTCAATACTTGGAAGAGCTAGTTTTGAAGAAGCCGTCTACTCCCCCCCCTCCCAAACATGTTAATCCATTGATGCTTCAAAACCCAAGTATCATCCACACATCAAAATATGTGAACCTTAGCAAGATAAAAGCTGTCCAAACCTGATTTTGTTTCTACACAGATGGCTATAAACATGACACTGGGATATTAGTCTTGGCTTTTCTTGACAGACCTGAAAATTGTCCATGCAGAACTGTTTAAAATTGGTAGGAAAAACTTACCCTGAAGTTTACTGTTGATGAACACTAGAGAAAGCATGTAATTAATGGAAATGCATGTCAGAATAAAGGAAAATGTGTTATCCCCTTCACTTCTGAGTCCTAGCAAAGGTGTTGAATACAGCTGATATTTCAGAGGTGAAAAGGAACTGTGCTCATTTTAGTGAAGTAAAAATGTGTGCTATAGTGTACATGTGCAGTAATTAATTTATACCCTGGCAAGCCTTCTAATTAGAAATACATTTTTTAATTACAAAAGTATCATACAGCAAAAATTCAAACAGTAGAGAGTAACAGGAAGAAGAGAAAATGCATACATTCAAAAGACTATATTGTAAACATTTCGATGTGTATCTTCTCAGATACTTCTCTATGGATTTATATTTACATGTGTTTGTTTTATATATGTTAACATTTTTAAAATTTAAAATATTAAATTTTAAACACTCTTTTTTAGTGTTGATAAATACACTTGCAAAGTGCTGTTAATGACTACACAGCATTTCTTTATATGGATGTGACATAATTTATTTAACCAGCCTGCTATTATTTAACATTTAAGTCATTTCCAATTTTGTAATATTGTAGATTTTATTTTGTTAAATATCTTTGCAACAAAATTTTTATGTTATGTACCCATTATTATATTCTCCAGATGAGTTTTCAGAAATTGAGTCCAGAGGGCAATGTATCTTTTTGTTTTGTTTTGTTTTCTTCTCTTTTCCATTATGGTTTATTACAGGATATTGAATGTAGTTCCCAGTGCTATACAGTACGACCTTGTTGTTTATCCATTCTGTAAGTAATAGTTTGCATCTAACTAATCCCAAACTCCCACTCCATCCCTCTCCTTTCCCTCCTCCCCCTTGGCAACCACAAGTCTATTCTCTATGCAAAGGACAACATATCTTAAGGGATTTTCGTACGTTTGGCCCAACTGTCCTCAAGATAGACGGTACTAATTGACTTTCTCACAGCACAGTACTAGATTGTCCTTTTCCTCATACCCTTGCCAGCACTGAATTTTATTCTTAAAAAAAAAAAACTTAATAAATTGAGGGAGAAATGGCATAATCTTGTTTTACAAAAAGTTTTCATAAGGTCTGCTCTAAATTTGAATAAGGATGATCCCCAAAATGTTCAGTAACTCTCACTGAAGAACGATTTGCAGAGAGGCAATACTGATTTCATGTTGCTGTGGCACTTGCACAGGACTCTGCTGTGTTCCTGAAGTCCATGTAACATAAATATTGTTATGCCATGTTTATCTTCCTATGTTTGTAATACCCTCTGTCTGTGCTACTAGTTTGGTTTTGTGTTCATCCTGGAAAGGACAGAGCAACAATATGCACTATTTAAAGACTTGTCTTTGCTTTCTGAAATCATTGTTTGTCTCTTTTACATGTTTGCCTGTTTCTGTATAGCTCCTTTCAAATTTTCAAGATTCTGCTCAGAAAAAGATGCAAAATTCCCAGCAGATGTTAAGATAATGTTTCCCCAGACAGAAAGACAAAGCAGGCTTTATTTTTAATTAAATATAGATATAGTTCCTATAAATAATGAGGAAACCCCTGTCTTTAATCAACACTTCAAAATAGTTACATTAAAAAGCACATAGAGAGCATAAGACATTTGAAGTAATAAAGGCATTTAAATGGACTAGTTGATTTTAGTTCAAAAATAATGGCATGTCTTCACTCCGCAGCTTCCCTTGGGGCAAGATAGTAAGGAAGTTTTCTGCTACTGGTTTTTTTAGTCCTAGGGGAGATCATGTGTCCTGCTATTGTCAGCATTGTTAGTAAATGGACAAAAGAATCCTGCACTGAACCCCAGATGCGCTCTAAGCACTGCAGAAAGCCCCAGTCTTCTGATACCTACTTATGTACGTGAGTTGATAGGATGAAAGTAAACACTGGCTCTCTACCACTGGTGGTTCCAAACTACTGTTGAGGGTTGGAGGGTTCTAGATTCTAACATCGTGTAATTATAAGAGGTCATTTTCAGTTTTGTTTAAGGGCAGAGAAAGAATGAGTTAGGAGCCATGCCTTGTGTAGCCAGTGGAAGGTCAAGCATTCACCCAAATTAGACCTGCCTCGTTCAGGATCCAAATCGGTGTACAGTCAATGCACAGTGTGCAGTCAGCTCTCTGTATCCGCAGGTCCTACATCCATGGGTTCAACCAACCGCAGATCAAAAATATTTGAAAACAATTTGCAGAAAGTTCCAAAATGCAAAATTTGAATTTGCCATGTGCAGGCAACTATTTACATAGCATTTCCATTGTATTTGCAACTATTTACGTAGCAGTTACATTATGTTAGGTATTATAAGTAATCTAGAGATGATTTAAAGTAGACAGAAGGATGTGCATAGGTTATATGCATTTGCTGCACCATTTTATATAAGGGACTTGAGCATCCGTGGGTTTTGGTATCTGTGGGGTTCCTGGACAACTATGTCTGGTTTTGGGTAACAGATAAGCTGCAACCTGAGAGTGAGAGGACTAAGAAATCATGTGCCGTGTCTCAAAATGGGAAAAGAAATATGGGTGACTATAAAACTGCCCCTTAGTGTATGTAAGTATTCCTGCTTAATGGTCTTTTAATAAAGATATGAAATATCTTTCAGCAAACAATTTATAAAATAATCCCCCAAGAGCTGACCTATGAAGGAAAGAGATGAACTAATGGCGTATCAATTATTAATACTTCATCTAGTGAATGTTTCGGTAGAGTGCAGATCTGCAGTTCCACAATGGAGGAAATATTCTTTTTTTTTCTTCTCAGTCTGTGTTAAGATTTGTTCAGAAGGAGAACAGCACTGGTTTGAAGATAAATTTAAATATTTTAAGAGACTATACATATGTAGTCAGTAAGGAAAGAGACAGGTGTCAAATAGCATTTTGAAAACCTAAGTAATAGCAATTTAAGAAGAATAGTAGATTAATATTAAAGAAATTACTTTATACTCCTTCCACACAGCTGTGCCATAGTTGAGAATAGTCATAAAAATATGGAAAGTTAACCCCCTTCATAATCCAAGGATTCTTAACTTTGGGTTCATGGACCAACATGGAATCTATAGATGGAATTTAGAGTCAAGGAATTTGGATAGGGGAAAGAATCACAACTTTAATTTCACTAATCTCTAACCAAAATTTAGCATTTCTTTCTATTATGAATGTAGACGATAAGCCACAGTAATGTTAGTAGTATTTGTCACCAGTAGAAATTGTACATGTTTTCATGTCATATTACTGTTCTTGTAGATATCTTGGAATATCACTGCTTCAATTTGTTTATGGTTGTCAAACCCAGCACTGTGTTGTTTTTTAACACATTAACGAAGAAGCACCAGTATCACCATACCATATATTTTGGATGGTTTTTTGGTAACAGAATTTCAGTATAATTGGTTTCCTTTGTAATCCTACCATTTCATGCATTTCAAGACATTATTCTGAGAAAAGGTATATGTGGACTTCACTGGACTCCTCAAAGGGTCCACAGCAGAAAAAAGTATATGAACCCTCTTCATAGACGGGGTGTAAAAGTGGATCAATAAACAGGAGATAGAGTTACCAAGAGGCACTTTTCACATTTTAAGATTCTCAGAATTTGCTTAAAATCGTGGGTTGGTAATTTAAAAGAACTCAGGGCGTGGGCATTTTAATTCCACTCTTTTAATGTTTAATTCCCATTTCTAAAGAAAGAGGCTCATGGGTCAAAGGCTGAGACCTAAAGAAACTTCTAGCCAACAGAAGGAAATATTTTGATGGACTAACTTGTCCTCATTGTACCCAGAGCTTCATGAAACATACGCAGATTGAGGGATGGTTTAAATGACAAACTATCAGGAAGTAATTTGGTAGCACTTTTTGAGTACCTCCTGTATAATCAAAGTAGTCGTAGAGTCCAGCCCTGACCTTCAGGAGTTTACAGTCTCTTTAGAAAAAGCAAACATTCACTGAAGACATTTATGATTACCTATAAACATGCACAAATAAATAGGGTGCTAGCTGAGGATGTAGTTAAAGACTTTGGATAGCCTTGGAGCCAGTGTAGGTGAGTAGGGGAATTTGAAATGGTGGGAAAGGGCAGTGTGAAGGCACTCCAGATGTAAGGAATAAAGTGCTGGAACACTGAGCTAGAGAAGTAGGAAAGGAAGTTCATGTTTCATCGTTATAAGATACAAACTTTGGAAGAAGAGGCAGGAAGGCTCAGAAGGGGAAAAGATTGAACACCAGACAAAAAATAGTGAGGTCTTTTTTTGTTTTGTTTTGTTTTGTTTAGGTAATATGCTGTCAGCATTTTGTCAAAGCAGCTGGACATTGGATGAAAGGCAAGAAAGAAAGTGTCATAAGAGAACAGAATAGAGCTTGTAGTCTAGAAATACGCATGAGGTGGTGAGGGGGTACATGCCAGAGTAGGGTGGGTACTGTGAAACTCGAAAGAAATGGGTAAATCCAACAAGTATGGAAGTGGGAATAGAACAGAGGTTGGCCGTGTTGTGTGAGGGTTGAAGGGAGCATAAGGAGGATGGTTTTGGAATTTCAGAAATTTAGAAAGACAGGGCTGTGGACCGGCAGTTGAGAACTTGGTTCCCATATCCTGCCCCTACCATGGACTTCTCCCTCCAAAACGTAGTTATGTTACATTCCTGGGCTTCATTTTGCATCTGCCAAGTGGGATGAATATGAAAGACAAAGTAACACCTGAAGGAGTCTGACCCTTTGGGTTGAAATAACCTTATCATCTTTTATAAATTCTATGATTTCTTAGGCTGCAAACAAAAACCTACCTTGTGAATCAAAAACAAAAACAAACCAAATTAGAGGTACAGTGCTTTTATAGGAATCTTAAGCTGTGTAATGCTAACCCCTTATCAGAACTACTGGCATTGTTCTAAAGGGCTTACCTACTCATAATTTCTTTAACTTCTCCACTGAGAATCATGCTGGTGCTTAATGCATTTTAGATACAGCATGAAAGTCTCAAAATGTGGGCTTTGAAACTCAGGCAAAATTTTCAGTGAGATACTACAGGATATTATGTTCAGTGGCTTAAAAATATGATAGTCTCTTTGTAGTCTCTGGACTTCTGGGGTTTTTTTCATACCTTTTTGTTTTCTTTTTCTGATAGTATTTTCAGTTATAAATAAACAGTGAAGGGTCATATCCTGATATCTGTGATTATCAGAAATATTAAATGGTGATAAATTTTCCCGACGTTAGGGGGACAGTTGTAAGGCCCCTAGTGGTAGACCTCAGGAGGTATTTATTAAGGGGCAGATAAATAAAATACCCTAAAAACAAGGCCTCAGGTACTTTCTTTTCTTTAGGGATGGGAAAATGTGGCATCTTGTTTGATTCTCTGAAAATATGCTTTATTTAAGAAAATCAAATAACAGCAATCTTCAGTTTCAAAGCAATCAGATTCATTTTACCAACTGTTGGCATATATAATAGCTCTTCACTTTCCAAAAGGATTTTCTGGAGTCCCCCCTTCTATAGAGTGAATTCTGTACTACTTTTAAAAGATGAATTAATTTACCCAATTTATTTGAAGATAAATTGTATGAACAGATACTTTTTTATTAAATAAATATGCATAACAGGTAATCAAGAGGAAAAAACTGGAATATAGTTAACTATAAAAGATACTGTTAGGGCTTCCCTGGTGGCACAGTGGTTGAGCGTCCGCCTGCCGATGCAGGGGACACGGGTTCGTGCCCCGGTCCGGGAAGATCTCACATGCCGCGGAGCGGCTGGGCCTGTGGGTCATGGCCGCTGAGCCTGCGCGTCCAGAGCCCGTGCTCCGCAACGGGAGAGGCCACAGCAGTGATAGGCCCGCGTACCGCAAAAAAAAAAAAAAAAGAAAGAAAAAGATACTGTTAAATAGGGACTTCCTGGTGGCGCAGTGGTTAAGAATCTGCCTGCCAATGCAGGGGTCACGGGTTCGTGCCCTGGTCCGGGAAGATCCCACATGCCGCGGAACAACTAAGCCTGTGTGCCACAACTACTGAACCTGCGCTCTAAAGCCCACGAGCCACAATACTGAGCTCACGTGCCACAACTACTGAAGCCCGCATGCCTAGAGCCCATGCTCCGCAACAAGAGAAGCTACCGCAATGAGAAGTCTGCGCGCGGCCACGAAGGATAGCCCCTGCTTGCCGCAACTAGAGAAAGCCTGCACACAGCAACGAAGACCCAACACAGCCAAAAATAAATAAATAAATAGATAGATAGATAGATAGATAGATAGATAAGATACTGTTAAATAAATGACAGCAAAAGTGATGTTTTTAAGGAATAGTAATATAATTATATATAATAATATAAATGTATAATTGCTTCCTAGTCTTTTATTTGGAAATGACACTCATTAAATGTTTGATGTTACAGAAGTCTGTAGGAAGGAGGTATAATAAAATTGTTCTTTCAAACGTAGAAACAGGGCTTTATTCTCATTTGTAAAAATGAGAGGAGAAACAGAAGAGCTCTTGCTTTTAGATGAAAGAAGCCTTCTCTTAAGGGGGAAAAAGTATAAAATGAAAGTGTATTTCTAAAAAGTTACATATGAGTTCCATTTTAATAACTTATGTTGCCTTTTAAATACATTTGGAGACTTATCTTTGGTGGAACCTCAGTGAATCCTTTTGGAAACTTAAGAATTACTTTGTAAGGCCAACATATTTTCTGATGTGTCCTTATTTTCGTTAAGAGGTTGAAGTATATCATTTTATATAAGCAGTATTTGCCAGTAAATAAAATAAACAAGTTAGGTAACAAGTATACATATGTTTGGCACTTGGATTCACTATGTTAGCGGCTTTATTGGGAAGAAGAGACCGTGGTTACTACACCATGTGGTTTATAAACCAGTACTCAAATCAATATCTCTTCTTCAAGAGAAGAACTACAGACGCTCCTATAAAGCATTCTGGAGAATATAGAACTGGACAGAGCATCGAGATACACTGAAAGACTAGAGGAGAGCACTCAGTTCAGAGTTCAGGACTCAACCCCCAAATAAGGAACCTTCATTTGTAGCAGAGTGCCTGCGTCTCTTCTTTTCTACCCTCTTAAATAGTTTCATCCTTCTTTTATTTTCTCCATCTGTGTTTCCCCTAGATATATTCATTCACATGGTTTCAATTGGAAAACCATTTTTCGTGGCCTTTCTTGTCCTCCTAAATAATTTTAGCCTGTTGGCAGTGGATCAAGATTGCTATGCATCTGTATTTAGTTTGGGCCCCAGATTTAATTCCCATAGAATATAGAAGGATCTTATGTCAATGATTGTAAAGGATACATTCATTTCATATCATGCTTTACCCAGGGCAAGGAAACTAGCAGTTATGATCCATGTAGAAATTCCTTAAAACGGCAATCTAATGTTGAATTTAGTATTACAGATGTGGGAACCAACTGTCTAGGTTCAAGGTCTGGTTTTTCAAATTTAGTAAATCAGTGACCTTGGGAGGCTGTGTACTCTATCTACATGCTTCAGTTTCTTCATCTGTAAAATGGGAATCATGGTAGAATCCACTTCATAGCACTGCTGCTCTGATTACCTGAGAGAATTCATATAGCACACTTATCACAGTGCCTGACACTTCTTTTTCATCTTTTGTTTTTTTCTTCTCATTATTAGCCCATCAATGCAACTCCTCAGTCCACTGAGAACAAATCACTAAGATTATTCTCCTTAAAATTCTGATTTCAGTATAAAAGATTTTTGAAGAAGATAATTTGAAGACTTTTATTTGGATTGGGTCTCCTTAAAACCAACCAGTTAAAGAGTGCCCCAGATGAGAAGTCCTCCCCCAAAAATATAACTTCCGCAGCTTTAACAGTTAAAGCTGCGCTGGTTTCTTTTTTTTTTTTTTTTTTTTTTTTGCGGTACGCGGGCCTCTCACTGTTGTGGCCTCTCCCGTCGCGGAGCACAGGCTACGGACACGCAGGCTCAGCGGCCGTGGCTCACGGGCCCAGCCGCTCCGCGGCATGTGGGATCCTCCCGGACCGGGGCACGAACCCGTGTCCCCTGCATCGGCAGGCGGACTCTCAACCACTGCGCCACCAGGGAAGCCCTGCCCTGGTTTCTTTAAGGCACACTGACTGCAGAATCTCAGATGAATCCAGTGTGTAGAACAACTTGGCATCTTGGGCACAAGTATCTGATAAATCCAGTCTACCGCATCACGTGACTTCCCCGCTACCAGAGAAATTTTGTTACTCTGCTTACAAATTGTTTGTCTTAGTGGAGTGTATTCCCTGATCTTAAGGGTTCCCCCATCACGTAATTAGTGTTTTAAAAATTAAGCCGGATTCTTTTCGTAGTTTGGGGAGTGGGAAATATAAGGCATGTTTTTCTAATTATGAAACTGCTGCGAAACAGGTCTATAAAGCAGATGCACTTTGCAAATTAGACGTTGAATCCCAGGTTCCTGTGGCTCTAAAATGGCTCCTCCTTCGGCCATTACTGTAGCCTGTGGCAGTTGAGAGCAGGTGTGATATGAACATATTGTCTCCAAGACCAAAGTTCGCTCCGTAATCCTCCCAGATGCAGGGCACATCCAAATATCCTTCGGCAGTCAGATTCCATGTTGGCATCACCTGCTAGCAAAGAATTTGCAGAAATTCAACTGTGGATGCTTGATCTTTCAAGGCTCCCCCAGACCCAGGTCCCCCTGGCTTAAGAACTTAGCTTAATTTCTCAACCTGTCAGGTGGTTCGTCTTTGGAACTCCTACCTCTCACTTTCCTTTTTGCTGCTCAATTCCTTCTGCTGATAACAGCTTATAGGTTTTCTGAAAGCTATGAGAGACTCCTTTCCTAATTCGGCATTATCATAACTAGATGGTTGATGATTTAGCTCACAGTGTAAATCAGGGTAGCTGAGGGAACACTGCTTTGTTTCTCATATTTAGATAGACTGGCTATCTTATTAGTAAGAACTACTGTTCGACAATCTTCTTTCTCAAACCTCTAGCCTATTGTAAAGAAGTATATTTTGCTTTTATCTGAATCTTCCCCAAAATATGTACCTAAAATCAAATACATATACTGAAATGTCTCTCAGTTTCTTTTTGAGCTTCAATGTCAGTTTTATTTAAAGGAAACTTTCTGATTTATTTTTTCCCTCTAGTTCAGAAGGTTATGTGTTTTACTTTATATAGAAGCAACTGAGGACTTTTCTGGTTGGAGAATAATGTCCATCTTCTATTACACAGCGTCACTTGGACGGGGACCATCTCCCTGACCGTGAAAAGATGGGGGAATAATAATTCTATCTGTAGCTGAATAGTGCTTATGAAAATGAAGGACAATCAATAAGAAGCTAGTACAGCCAGAAAATAGTAAAAAGCACCTCCTTCAGACAGCAACCTTCAAATATTTCAACCTAACTGCTGATTTCCATGCCAGTCAAGGAGGATGAGGTTCTTTGGTTATGTCAGCACACACGGGAAACTTGCCTAAAATTACTCATGGTTCAATGAGTGGCCTTGATTACAATTGAAGTGTTCTTAGCTCAGGCCAGTGACCTTGAGTCAAAGCATTGCTTCATATGCATTTATAGTTCCTGACCTCACATCCAATCTCTGCTATCACCAGCTATCATAAAGTTGTTGTTTTTTTTTAAACATGAACACTTTTCCTTATTGAAAAGTGACATGAAGTCTTTCATAGATGAAATGCCAGGACCTTGACCTTTTGACTATGACGTGATTATTTGGCCATGGGATGGATGCTAATTACCAAGAGGCAATGATAAGAAAGTACCAGTTTCCAAAGATGGAAATCATCTCACTTTACCTTCAGGAGTTCATCTTACTTGCAGAAATTAGTGCTTTAATTCTGTTAAGGGAGTTTTGTCCTGGGAGGTCTTGCTGGGATGAAAATGAAAATTTATCACTGAATCTGTAGAAGCAAGGAGCGCTGTCCACTAGAGGAAAAGAAATTCTTTGGCATGTAGGTGGTTCCAGAAAGTATCAGCAAGATGAGAAGGCCATAAATGCAGCCACAAGACCCAAGTGTGCTGGGATTTAAAACAGATCCCAAGAGGCAACAGGAATATGGTCAAGTTGCCCATGTCAGTTTTTGCCATATTTCTAGAAAAACAGATGAAGATTATTTTTATAACAAGTTCAAAGACTCATAGGAAAATCATGAGCAGAAAATTCCCCAATGATATATTATTCACTGTGTAAAAAAGGCAGAAAATGATCATCTCCAAATGAAGTTTTAGAGAATCTTGGGCCATATGAAGTTTTCCAATTCTAGCATTTAGCAGTAGCGAAGACCTCAATCCACTGATCTGTAATCACCAAAGTCAGATTTCTACATTTTTTTTGGTCTTGAGTGGCCGTCAGTATTTTGACACATAATGCTTATTGCTAGATATTCTGGACATTGTGAATATTGGACATGTGAGCCACCTGCTCTTGACCTCATAATTGTCACGGTGAATGAGACAATAGAAGTGGAGGGTAGCTGGTTGAAGCTTTCGGTGAAGGATATTAAAGGAGTGAAGACCACACCCATGTGTTCTTGGCAATCTAAGAGGGCCACTTTGATTTTGTGACTACTCAGGGGCCAGCCATTTTGCCATAATAATAAAACAATGATGATTTTATTGTAGTATGATGGACATGAAATCCCAGTTACACCAGACCTCAGGAGCCAAATCCCCACTCTACACCAAGTCCCCATCTCTTGATGTGAGCTGGGTGGAGAAAATGTCATGGAAAATTACACCAGTGTGCCTTTGCCAGTTGCAGCCATCCCCCTGGCTGTCTCTGGATTCAGGTGGCTCAGGATAACCTTGCAAATATCATCCTCCATCCATTCATATCTTCCTCCATCCATTCATTGCTTTCACTCACTCATTTAGACTTATCCCCAAAATATGTATTGAGTACCTCCCCTTGTCTGAACTAGCCCTGGAGATGCAGTGATGGGCACAGTGGGCAGACCTCTGACTTCACAATCCAGAGGTCTTTGGTGACACTTGCACCTCTGTTAAGAAGGGAAAAGCTTGGGCAGAAATCCCACCCGAAGCAGATCTCTGCCCTCCTACCACCCCTTGTGGAGAGAAGTACATAAAAGTAGCGTGATGACCAAGTTTTCTTTCCAAGTGTAGCCTCAGATTCCTGGGGAGCAGCTCTTCTTCACCTCCCCCCCCTTATTTTAAGGGGACCCTCCTTCATATTTTAGTGAGAACTCCCCAACCCTCGTCAACTGTCCTTCTTTGTGTGGAATTATAGGACCAGCTTTGCCTGTTACTCCCCCTGTCACCCTCTCCTACTCTGCTCTGCTCTGTGCTTTTCGGGGGCTTTTAAAAAAAACTGATTGCTGATTTTCATCATGACTCCTTGACATGCAGGAGCTCCATACAGACGTTTATATTCATCTGTCCTCCATTGGGTGGACTTGAGAGTGGAAAAGCTGAGTTCTCAGTTAAGGAGAGACTGTTTGACTTGCAGTCTGGCAGCGTGTGGGTGGCAAATGCTCTGCATTCAGCTACTAAGGCAGTGGACTGTCAATGAGAACAGAAACAAGCACAGTTTCTGAAAGGTCCCTTGGGCTGGCATCTTCCAGGCCTTTCTGTGTCTTACCGTCTAATCTCATCTGATTCTCACAGCTTCATTACACTGGAAGAAACCACTTGTAGGACATTTTTCCATCCACCACGTCTAATGAGGTATGTCCCCGCCAAACTTGAACTTTGTGTTGCTGTAGTTTACCTAAGCACATAGCTCTCAGCCTCAGCTCATTATCCTCGGAGCTTTTTCTGGAGGGAAAATGTATAACATACCCTTTAACCTGGAAATAATGTCACTGCCCAGAAGGAGAAACATCTGCAAGTAGAAAAAGAACAGTCTCTGAACTGGGACCCTTGCTTGGGTATATTCGTACCTTATGAGAACACCATGTGTGTCTTGAGAATGCCTTACTCTCCAAATACTCTTACCGGGCACAGTGTTTCTCATTTTATCTTCACAAGATTGTTGGGAGGTAGAAGGAATAGACATTATACTAGTTGTTACATAGAGAGGAAAGTGACCTCTGAGAGATCAGAAATTACGTGCAGTTTTTAAATGATGTTAACGTACCAAATTCTCCCCATGTCTCAAATGGATTAGATCACGTGGCATCCTCTTGGAGGGGGTGGCCTAGACCACTGACCTTTATTTAAAAAATTATCTTCTTCTGTATTCTCTGCCCCCAAATCTTTTTTCCCAAAAGACAAAGGGAAATCAAGTTTTATCACACTGACAATCAAGTACAGTCATAGATGAAATAGGTATTTATAAGGCCCTTGAAAGTTGCCGAAAGGGATATGAAGAAGTTTAAAATGTGACCGTTGTATATGAGAGCTTAAAACTTCAATGGAAGAACAAGACATGGACAAATTGAATTTAAGAGGTGATACAGAGCCGGATGTGATTGAGGGCTGGATAACTCAGTGCCGTGGGAGTTCAGAGGAAAGAATGAAGGTGGTGGGCCAAATAGAGGAGGAGGGGGTAGGATCTGACCAGGCCGTGACAAATGAGTAAAGTCAGGATCAGCTGGTGGAAGGGCAGCCGGGTGCATACAACTATGTGAGCAAATTCTAGAGATGGAGCTGGGCAAGGTATTGGGGGGGACAGCAAATAGGTGAAATACAAACAAGAATTTGCATAGAGATGAGGTGGGCAGTCCTTTCAAGGAGGTGGACTGGGGCATCTTAAATGCCAAGGGATCTTGTTTTGATGGGAATATAATAGCCTTTTAAGGGTGTTTTGAGTAAGAGAATAAGACAGAGATGCTAGTTTGGGCTAAACTGGCCATGCTGTCTCCAACCTCTGTGTTTTACAAATCCTGGAACGTCTGCCTCAAATCTCAACTCCTCACCTCTTCCAGCAAATTCCTAAGTATTCTTCAAAAACCCTAACTCAGCCCGGTGAAAGGTTTGCAGGCTTAACACCAGGAAAGTTTGTTCCTCCCACTTGAGTTCCCACAGTGATTCAGACACAGGTCCTACAAGATAAAGCTTGTGGGCACGTTCTCCTTGTACTCCCCATTCCCAGCTGTGGGCCTGGCATTTGCATGGATCTTATCCTCAGACCGTATGCTCCATTGAGAGCAAATTAAACAGCGCTACCTGTCGTTTACAGAGTGTTTGCTTTGTGCCAAGCATGTTACTAGATGCTTTACATATATTAACTAATCATCTCTAATCCTCTCAACCTTCAACAAGGTGCATATTAAATCCATGTTGGAGCTGAAGAAATTAAGGTTTGCCCAGAACCACGTAGTTACTGTCAGTGACGTTGACCTCCAAAGCCCATTCTCTTTGCATCTTCCAGTTATTTTTTCCATCTTATAAAGACTTACAGCATACATTCCAGTGCATGGTCCATGGGAAAGGCTCAACACATGTTTTTGAATGAAAGAAAGAAAAAACACTAGGGAATATTATCAATGGGTAGAAAATGTAAGTCTAAAGATCTTTCACTGGATGTAAAGAGCCTTACTGCTGTCATCTACCAATGCATCCAGTTTTGGTGAAACTGCTGATGCTAGCCAGCCCCGAATCCATCCTTCTGCAGCAGGAGTCCTCACAAGCCTCACACTTTTCCAACCTCCCAGGTTAGAGGTTCCTCTTTAGTACAATGAAGAAATTGGACTAGATGATGTCCAGGGTTTCTTCTACCTTTCATATTCTAAGATCTAAGAAATTATCATGTTTAAATGAATTCATATTAAAAGGTAAGTGACCAGTAGTCCTTACTTCTACCCTTCCTGGGAGATTTTGCAACTTGAGAGATATTTACCAATGGAGATGATTCAGTATTTCTGTGGCAGAATATTGGACAATGCGGGAGTATCTGGGGGCAGATGCTGCCCATCGGGTCAGTTCCACTCCATGGATCTCCCAAAGCTGACTTAGATGGCCCAACTATGAGAAGCCTACGTGTAGCATCCTATGCATACCTCTCTCTGAATACACTTCACACCACGTTGTAATGATTTATTTTCTAGTCTTGCCCATTACACTAGGGTATCTTCAGAGGCGATAATCTGTCTTTTATCTCTGAGTGTCACACTTCCGGCACGTAGTCAGAGCTAAAATATAGTTTGGTTGAGTGAGTGGATCTATTTCTATACTCCTAAATCTTTTTTTGAAATGGGGCCTTAGGATCAGCTTCTTCCACTCTTTAATTACCCTTATGTTCTCCCACAAAAGATGAAGGGATCCTTTCTGCAAATCGCTGCATCTTACCTCTGGTTCCTCTAGTCAGCCACATTGCCTGCTTTTCTCCTCCTGGGATCTGAGGTACCCTGGATCCAGACTTTGGCCTCCCCGCTCCCGCCTGGGAGGAAGCATGGACACTCTTTAGGACTCGGCCCTGAGCGAGGCTCACTCAGGATGGGCCTCCCCTCAAGAGGACAGCTGCCTCTTGGCAGCTCAGAGAGAGTTGGAGTCTTTTCAGCCTAGATTTAAGTAATATTCTTCACCATATTAGCAGGTAAAAGCCATTCCAAAACGTGTGCAGACCTTCTCTTTGTTTCCTCTGTAAATAGTAGCTGGTGTTTCCGGGTGAGGGGGAAGAGGGAGTGTGGGCAGTAAAGAGAAGACACAGAGGCAGCCAGAAAGCAGGAAGAGGAAGGGCTTGGGTTCCAGAGGGCAGGTTGAAGAGAACCCTTCCATTTGCCTAAGAGTCCATCTGAAAGCTGAGAAGAAATCTTGTTATTCCAGGTGACCCATTAGAAGTTAAGAAAAAAATATATTTTCTTCCTATTTTTTTCCCTCAACACTGAATTTCTTTGGATCTGTGCTTGATCGATGACAGTGTCAGAGTCTAGAACTTTACAGTGATCATGAAGCAGTAGTTTTGCTTTCCCTCTGTTTTGAATCCTTTATTGTAAAATATATGTTGTATGCCTCATTTGCTATAAAATCTATTTTATTGTGGTACTTAATTAATGATCACTTTGACCATTTGTGGCAGGTAGCCAAAAATGTATCCTCTCTGCATTTTTATTTTAACTGCCAGTGTTTGAGAAAAGCAGATTAGGTAAAAACATATCACTCTGCCGTATCTATTAAGATACTGGAGAAACTGGCTATGATTTCTTCTTAAATTATATATTAAGGGCTTTTGTTTTTAATACTGAAATAATATGCTGTGAAATTCAAAGTTAAAGTATGTTATATATTTATGATTTAGATTAAACCTGTACACATAAGATTTTTAAATTATTTTATGTTTGATAGTGATTCGAATGAAAGAGAAACAGAGAATGGAAAGAAGGAAGAGGGAGAGATAGGGAAAGGAGAAAGTGAGGGGAAAAAAAGGAGAGAAAATGCAGATACCTAAACTTTTTAATCAGCTGTACTTCTAAGTAGACTTTAAGGGATTCCAACACTGAACCCTGCACAGATAGTAGGAGATGTTTATGCTAAAGGTAAAAGATTCGTTAATACCTGATGTTGATACCAACGTAGAAGTCTAACATTTCTTTCTTTCCCAAAGAGCTTGAACAAGGAAGCATAAGAGAAATGGACTGTTCTAGGCCTCTCAGAATCTTTTATGACTTGCCTTCTATGGCGAGACCAGCCAAAGTCTCACTGCCAGTGACAGCAGGGCTTAGCTTGCAGCCCATAAATATGGAAAGTGTGGTTTGTCACTTGTATTTGTTTTATACTTACAAATTAGGAGACGTATTTACTGTAAATAGAGTTAGCATCCAGAGGTTTCAAAGCTAAGAATATGCACGTTCGAAATGTCTTTGCCTTATTTATGCTGTGGCTACCACATTTGTATAAACAGAAAATTACTGCATTCATGCTTTATTACTTCTTCTTTTGTACCACAGCCTTGACCCCAGTCATCATAAATTGAGAAATAGTGGGGAGCTAATGGAGACAGATGGGAATATGGCTTGCCATTTACTCAAATTGGTAAAGTAATTAACCTCAAGGTGCTGGTTTGCAAGAAAAATTGTTGGAATACCTCAGGACGTCGGTAAACAGACTCCTGCTTTAACCAGTTCTGACAACTGCATCATAGACTAGACTTATTCTGTTCAATTGACCTGTCAACGTCTTGAGTCCAAATAAAGATTTGTATTACAATGCACTTGCTGAGAACTGGGAGAACACACGGCTGTTTCTTTGCAAATGGGTGGCTGTTCTCTCCCCGCTGGATGGGAGCTGGACTGTCATAGATTCATTCTTCAGCCAGTATCTTCCTTAGAAATCTTCCACTGCTGACTGTGTGACAGCTTCGTGATAGCAGATGGTAGTCATTTGGCTCCAGAAAATGAAATGAAAAAACATGGGCCAGGCTGGCTGGGCTCATTTAGAACAGCAGTGGACAGAGGCCAGATCTAGATTTTATTTATTGGGGGATGTCCTGTAATGAAGCCAGAGTTGTGTTGGTGGCGTGTTGTTCCCTACAGATTGGAGGGTGGGACTGGATGTCCGCAGATTATTATATAAATCAAAGGTGGTCTTGTGAATAGAGTCATTTGGCCAAACCAGTACAGTATATTCCTTTTGAAAGCTGACAGATTTCCTTTGTTCCAAACGGGCCTCTCTCTGTGTGTCCCTGTTTCTCTCCGTCTCCCCTTCACTCTTTCCTGAGAACAGCATTTAGACTCCTCTTTTCCACATTATAGGCTGTGAGCTGTTTTCACAGCACTGAGTTCAATCTTCCTTTGTAGCTTCTTCATATTCAGCTGACTAACTGAGAGAGGTTTGATTCATTAAAGCTTGTATGGCTGTTCATTTCGTGTATTTCAGTTTGTAGTGGAAGCAGTCATTAAAAAACAAAACAGTTTCTTCGTGATATCATCATAAAACTTATCTGGAAGATATGTGTCATATGAACGTAAAGGGTAATTTTTATCTAAAGTAAATACCTTCATTCATGATAGGAAAAACTAAAAGTTTTAAAGGAAACTCAGGAAGCACGGAAGAGCCCTGGATTATCGAGTTGGCTTTCCTCATGCATACACCTGTGGGAAGATAGTCACAAAATGAGCAAACCCTACTGTATTAATTCCACCCCAAGAGGTCAACAGTTGCTAGAGAATCCCCTGGCTCTGGAAGCTGTGTCAGGCACAGAGGCTGGAAGCATTCCTGCCCTGGGTTTCCTCTGAGCCAGCCAGCATCAGTCTTTCTACTCTGTGATCGTCTGAGAAGATTCAAAAGAATTGGTTGTTTCAAAGGGTAGATACATAGCTGCCTTGAATAAGAGTTTTTTTTTTGTGTAGCCTCATTTAGAAGAAGAGGGACTAAATAATTTACGGTTTACCTGTCTTCAAATTTTATTTTTCTGAAACCCTATCTGGAAATCTTTAGAATTCTTCATTTAAAAACATGCATCCTTGCTTCCTGCACGGTTGTCTATGTAATGAATCTTAGTTTCTCTTAATTTTTTTGGAATCTCTGAGATTAAAAAAGACTTCAAGCTAAGACAAACTGGAGGTCAGGTTCACTCAAATGCACTTGCTGAGTGGATCTGAAGTCTTCGAGGGTGGGTTATCGCTGTTGAACTCAGTAGGAGATGTGTTCTCCCTCCTTGCCCAGGAATCTTCCTGTGAGACTAACGCATTCATCTTGATTGGAATCTCCTTTATCCTGACCCATTGCCTAGTCCTAGGTGCCTTTTCCAAAGAAGAACTAATACTCACATTCCAGTTTTTCTATCCTGCCCAAATCTCTCCAACCCATTCTTCCAACTATGTTCTCCTAAAGACTGGACTCCTCAGCCTAGTAAATATGGCTGTCTTTCTTTGACTTTGCACCCAGTTTTTTTGGTTTCACCTAATAATTGTGTGTGAGTAAACAAATTGGACATGTTGACATGCTGTTTTCACCTGATCAAGTATCTAAAATCTAGATAACAATCAAGGTAAAATCTCTCAAGACAAACAGTAGGCTTTGAAGAAAAATCCATGAATTCAAGGTGGCCAAATGTACATTGACCCACTAAGTATGAATTCCAGAATTATATAGTTGCATATATCAGGCTACTATGAATAAAAACAAACAAACAAACAAAAAAAGCCCCTATGGGTCTTCCCTGGTGGCGCAGCGGTTAGGAATCTGCCTGCCAGTGCAGGGGACACGGGTTTGAGCCCTGGTCCAGGAAGATCCCACATGCCGCGGAGCAGCTAAGCCTGTGCACCACAACTACTGGGCCTGTGCTCTAGAGCCCGCGAGCCACAACTACTGAAGCCCACGCGCCTAGAGCCCCTGATCCGCAACAAGAGAAGCCACTGCAATGAGAAGCCAACATACCGCAACGAAGAGTAGCCCCCGCTCGCCGCAACTAGAGAAAGCCCACGCACAGCAACAAAGACCCAACGCAGCCAAATAAATAAATAAATAAAGTTATTAAAAAAACCTATGCCTTATTTGGCACTGAGACTTTATCATAAGTTAACCTCAAATTGAAAGCTACATAGATGACAATTCATAGTTTTCAGGTTTATGTTTTGTGGCTGATGACTGCATAATCTGAAATGATTGACGACTTCACAGATTACGTAAAAAATGATTTCAGGGTATCTTATGCTGGTGCCTATTTCCGTCATTAAATTAACCACAAGTTAATGTGTGATTGTTAAAGAAAACACAAGGCTGCATTGTGCAGTGATAGCTTATGGATTAGAATGGCATTAAATATTTTCCTCCTGGCAGACATAACATTTTATAGTTTGGCTTTCAAATAAAGTGTATTTTATATACACTGCAATTTCATTCAGTTATTTCTCAGACATTGGCACCATCGTTGCCTAGTTCAAACTTTATGTCATCAGCAGAAGTGAGGGCATTTAACTTATTGTAATCTAATATTAGGCAAATGTTTTTCATAGGCAGTAGAAGCCATGGAAAGTGAGAATAAACCCAGTCTTAAGTGGGCACATTTCTGTATTTTTACAAATCCCTGTGTCTCTCTGTTATGTTTATGTGTCTGTATTTATCTGCTCCCCAACCTGTGAGAAGTTGAACAGTTGAAATCCATTTGTTACCTGAATTGTTTTCTCCTGTTTTAAAACATTTTAATTTATAATCAGACAAGAAGAACAGATGTAAGAGTTGTAATTTAATCATTTTTATTGCTATCTTTGTATATTTTGAAGAATTAGGTATTGTACTCCTGGGAAGTCGTATTTTATGCCTAGTCGGAAAAATGAATAATGTAATAATATGCAAAATGTAAAGTTTTAGAACTTCACTACTGAGTAAGGCATATAAACTAATGATCTGGTTAAGGTCCCCTGTGCACCATAATAAATATGGACTAAATTTGTCATCATAGCTTTAGACAGAGGTTTCAGGCAACAGATTTAATTAAATCCTTTTTTAATATTCATACTTCTAAACTGCATAATTCCCTTCTACTGTAAAACTGAGTGCTATATTAAAACAAACAAAAACGGCAGATTACTAAGTGGATATTAGTGTGAAGTCAATAAGCGTTTAATTCTGGAGAGAACTCTGTGAGGGGAGAGGAAGTTTTGTGGCGCTTCCTCGGGAGGTCTTGACTCAGATCTGTGAAGCTTGTACACAGAGGCTTTCTCCTGTTTTCATGCTGACTTTTGTAGGGGAGCTTAATTAGGTATTTGTGGAACTCACAAAGGACGCGGGCAACACAAGAAGGCCTTTCGTTGGCCATTCAAGAGAGATGATTAGTGAAAAATATAATTCAGACTCTATGAGGAGTGCATTGATGACATTGTGGAAGTCTAGAATATCTAGATACTGATATACTTTTTTAGGAAGGTTAAATAATAAAGTCCATTACCCCATAAGGTCTTGTCCCTCCTATGACACACAGCCCAGGGACTAGAATTCCCCTAATAACTGTAACACCTCCTCTTAGATATTAACACAGAGCAAATCTGGATGTTTAAATGCCTTTTTTTGGTGATTAAAATAACATTCCGACTATTTCCACAGGAACATTTCTTCTGTGGAAGGTCATATTATCCACAGAATAACTGAATATGAAACTTTTGGAAGAATTGTCTGACTAGTGTCACTAGCTGATTCATGATCATCTTTGTTAAATAACCAAATCCACTCCCCAAGGTCAAATTGCTAATGGAATTTGTAAGTCTGCTTCGAAGCTGGTTAAGTATTCCTTTACTATGTTTTATCCACCTGTGCTGGACTTTTTTAGATACAGTAATTCTGCCCCTTAACCAACTCTCTCCCTGCCCTTCAAAATTGTAAATTCTCTGTCCTAATCGTCTTTGTTTATATCATTGATGCTTGGCACAGATTTGGAATCAACAAATGTAGACTGAATGGAATTTTATACAGAATCAATAGCATTGTAAAATTTTGTATCCTAATGAACCATGTAAAGCAGCTAATCTAACCTCCAAATTGTATAGATTAAAATACTGTGGGCTAGGGGCTTCCCTGGTGGCGCAGTGGTTGAGAGTCCGCCTGCCGATGCAGAGGACACGGGTTCTTGCCCCGCTCCGGGAAGATCCCGCATGCCACGGAGCGGCTGGGCCCGTGAGCCATGGCCGCTGAGCCTGCGCGTCCGGAGCCTGTGCTCCACAACGGGAGAGGCCACAGCAGTGAGAGGCCCGCGTACCGCCAAAAAAAAAAAAAAAATACTGTGGGCTAAAGAGAGTTTAGTTGACTTGCCCATGGTTATATAAACAATGACTAGTTAAGGATGACAGAGAAATTGGTCATGACTTTATTAGACACAACAAGAGATGTAAAGAAAAGTAACTCATATTCTCTGTCCTAAAGTAGCTCACTAGTGCATTAATAAGACGATATAAGCACAGAAGCAATTACAAAACTCCAAACAGCATAAGATGAAACACCAAAATATAGATTTTAGAGTTAGAACATCTAAACTATTAAACAGGGAGGGAAACAGCAGTGGAAGTTGACCTATCTGGGAAAAGCTTCATGGGCAGTGGTACGATTTTAGCTGGACCTTGAAAGATAGGAGAGGTGAGCCGTGAGCACTGTGTTCTGTGGTAAGCTTTGACCTTTTCAGAAGGTTTTGCAAAGCAGCTGTGGGAGAACAGAAACATTCTATGCTTCTACCCAGCACCTCTCCTGGCCCTGTTGGCTGGCACCCAAAGAGAGAGGTGGATACCCTCTTTCCTTACTACATGGATCCAGTTCAGAGAAACTGACTATCCACCTTGAATTTTTGTCATGAAACAAGTTCACAGTTGATAATGTGGTTCTGAAGTCAGGAGAAATGGATTCATTTTCATTTTCTAGGGCTACCTTTGAAGTTGTTGAGGGAGGATAATTATTTTCCCTCTTCAAAGTATTTTCTCACATCATTTTCCTGGAAATGACAATCGGGCAGTGCCCCAGGTTGGCAAATCCAACCTTAGTTTGATAAATGCAATTTTGAACACAGTCCTTGATTCAATGTTAGTTTCCATGGCTCAGAATTCAGCTTTGCAAAGTGAATTGTCATGTATTTTTGGCAAATCATTTTTTCCCTTCAACTTTAAAACCAAAAGAGGAAAGAGGTGGTCCCAGAATTATTTCAAACTAGAAAACCAGCTTGGAGATGAAGATCAAATTTAATTTGATGTGCTTAATTTGAGTGAGAACATAAAAACATCCAGGGCTCTTAATGACAGTTATCCAATTGATTTATTTTGCTTCAGACAGACACAGGTATAGTTTTAGATACCAAACCAAGGGCATCTTCTCTGGGACGAGGTGAATAGGTCTGTGTGTGAAAATACTACAGCTTTTCCTACAAAGTAACTTAGATTTAATATTTTGTTTAAAAAATATTTACCATTTTTAAAATTATTAGATGTCTTAGAAGCAAATTTTCCCTTAAAGGAAAGCAAAGTTTGATCAAGCAAAGTTTGAACTCTTCACATTTACAGTGAGTCTGAGGACTTCTGCTTCCAACCAGGAGTGACAGGGCCTGGATTTACCCTTCCACCTGAAAAATCAGAAAAGAGACAAAATACATAAAACACTGCTTTCCAACTTCCTGGAGATCAGACAGTGAAGGACAGTGATCCCTCAGAGACAGGAAACGAAAGTGAGTTCTAGAGTTACTCCAGCTTACAGGAACTGGGTCTCTGGCAGAGCCTAGAGGACCCCCCTGAGTTGAAGAAACAGAACTAAGAGGGTGTGGAGACCTAGGTGGCTGGAATTCACAGGGCAGAGACCCAGAGATGAGAGAGGTGTACAGAGAGAGAACTCCAGAAATTTGTAGAGGGACACCCTTCATTATCCAGCTGAGCACTGAATGGTGCCTGCATGTGAAGAAAGCAGGCAAGGATGGAGGAAGAACCATCTAAGAAAGGATTAGAGGTGCCCAGCATTCAAATAGGACTGAAAACAGTGCCTGTTTCCACTCTCCAGCCTGGAAAACATTAAGACGCACATAACACTGAGTAGAGTATACATAAGGAGTTTGACTCAATAGCAAGGAGTGGGCTTTCCTGGTGGCGCAGTGGTTGAGAATCTGCCTGCCAATGCAGGGGATACGGGTTCGAGCCCTGGTCTGGGAAGATCCCACGTGCCGCGGAGCAACTGGGCCCGTGAGCCATAACTACTGAGCTTGCGCGTCTGGAGCCTGTGCTCCGCAACGAGAGGCCGCAATAGTGAGAGGCCCCCGCTTGCCACAACTAGAGAAAGCCCTCACACAGAAATGAAGACCCAACACAGCCAAAAATAAATAAATTTATTTATTAAAAAAAAAAATAATAGGGAGTAATTAACCCCAGTCTGAGCATCATTCCAGTCCCACCTAACAAAGCTTAAAAGCAAGACCCAAAAGCATCAAATTGTTTCTAAGTTACTTAATTACATCCCAGAACAAATCTCAATAATATTTATAGAAATAAAGGTATATACAAGACCCAACAATATAAAATTCACAATGTCACATGCAATCAAAAATGCCAGACATAGAAAGAAGCAGGGAAATATAGCCCATAACAAACATGTAAGTCGATTAATCAAAACCAACAACAACTGACACAGATGTCAAAATTAGGAGAAGAGGACATTAAAGTGCTTATTATTACCATATTCCATATATTCCAAAAGTCAGTAGAGACATGTAAGATATAAAAGAAACCAAAATGTAACTTCTAAATATCAATACTGCAATGTGGATGAAGTTAACAGTAAATTAGACATTGCAAAAGAAAATACTAGGAATCTGAAAACATAGCAATAGAAACTACATACAATGAAAGAGAGAAAAAAAAAAGAGGGAGAAAAGTCTTTTAAAAATGAAATGAGAATCATTAAGCTGGGGGACATTTTGCAAGTAAGCCTAATATATAACTAAGTCCCTGAAGGAGAGGAGAGAAGGAAGAATGGAAAAATATTCAAAGAAATAATACTGTAAAATTTCCAAATTTGATGAAAACCTATAAACCTACATCCAGCGGCCCAATGAACTTCAATCAATCACAAAAAACGTGAAGAAAACTACAACCAAGGTATGTTGTAATTGCTCAAAACCAGTGACAAAGAGAAAGTCTTAAAAACAGCCTGAGAAAGAACAGCCAAAAGAAATAGGAGAGCTTTACATAAAGAGGAATAAAAATAAGGATGAGAGCAGATTTCTTATTGGAAGCTATGAAGCAACGTCTTTAAAATACAGAAAGTAAAATGTTGTCAACCTAGAATTCTATACCCAGTGAAATGATACCAGATGTAGTCACCAAAGAATGAACAACACCAGCAATGGTAACATGAGTAAATATATAAGATTTTTTCCTTAATATCTAAATCTCTTTAAAAGAAAATAATAGACTGCTTGAACAAGAATAATTGCAATGTAGTGTAGAATTTAGAATATATAAAGATAAAATACTAGCTTTGAAAAACTAGCACAAAGTTCAGGAAGGGAAAACGAATTACACTACTGTAGGCCTCTTTTATGTGAACTGGTATACTGTCACTTGAAGGTAAACTTGATAAGTTAAAGATGTGTACTATAAACCCTAAAACAACTACAAAAATAACAAAACAAAGAATTATAGCTAATAAATCAACAAAGGAGATAAAATATAATCATAAAAAAATAGTAAATCCGAAAGAAGACAGAAAAAAAAGGAAGGAACAAAGAACAGATGAGACAAATAGAAGACAAATGGCAAGATGATGGGTTTAAACCTAACCATATCAATAATCACACTAAATGTACATAATATAAATACCCACCTTAAAAAATGGAGATTGTCACATTGGATAAAAAAGCAAGACCCAAGTATATGCTGCCTACAAGAAACACACTTCAAGTATAAAGACAAAACAGATTAAAAGTGAAATATGAAATAAAGATATACCATGCTAACACTATTAAAAGGAAAGATAGAGTGCCTATACTAATAGCAGAAAAAGTAGATTTCAGAACAAAAATATAACCATGGATAAAGATCTTTCATAATGAAAAAGAGATCACTTCATAAGAGGACATAACAGTCCCAAATATTTATACAATTAATTACAGAGCTTCAAAATATGTGAGGCAAAACTGACAGAACTGCATAGAGCAGTAAACAAATCCACATTACAGTTGGAGATTTTGATACTCCTTTCTCATAGGCAGAAAATAAAGTATGGAAGATTTAAACAACATTATCAGCCAACTTGACCTAATTGACATTTATTTAAAAAAAAACTCTACTCAACAATAGCATAATTCACATTCTTTTCAAGTGCACACAGAGCATTTAACAAAATAAACCATATTCAAGGCCATAAGGCAAGTCTTAATAAATTTTTAAAAGATTTAAGTCATATAAAGTATGTTCTCTGAACACAGGAGAGTTAAATTAGAAATCGTTAACGGAATTACCTTTAGAAAAGTCCCAAATATTTGGAAACTGAATAACATGCTTCAAAATAACTCATGGTTCAAAGGAGATATCAAAAAGAAGATTAAAATCTATTACAAGTGAAATAAAAATGAAGATACAACGTATCAGAATTTTCAGGGTACCACTGAAGCAATAGTTAGGGGGAAGTTTATAGCACTAAATGCGTATGTTAGAAAAAAGAAAGATCTCAAATCAGTGACATAAGCTTCCATCTTAAGAAGTTAGAAAAAGATTAAATCCAAATTTTTTAAAAATCCAAATAAGAAAAAGAAAGGAAATAATAAGAATCAAAGTGGAAATTAATGAGATAGAAACCAATAGAGAAAAGCAGTGAAATGAAAAGCTTGTTCTTTAGAAAAGCAATGAAAACTCCCAGCAAAGTAGGAATAAAAGAGAACTTAAATTAATAAGGAGCATCTGCAAAAAACCTACAATTAACATCATACTTATTAATGGGGAAAAACTGAATGCTCTACCCCTAATATCAAGAACAAAGCAAGGATGTCTACTCACACCTCTTCAATTCAACATTGGCCTAGAGGTTCTAGTCAGTGCGATAAAGCAAGAAAAGAAATAAAAGGCATCCAGACTGGGGGGGGCAGTGGAGTAAAACTGTCTTTATTCGCTTAGAACATGATCATCAACATAGAAAATCTGACTGAATCCACAAAAGACTACTAGAAATAATAAGTGAATTTAGCAAGGTTGTAGGATACAAGATCAGTATACAAAAATTAATTATATTTCTGTATAGCTATATATGTAACAATCAGCAATTGAACTTAGTAAACCAGTATCATTTACAATTGCATTCTTAATATTTAGGGATAAATCTGACAAAAGGTATGAAAACTCACACATTAAAAATGATAAAACATTGCTGAGAGGAATTTAAAAAGACCTAAATAAATGAAGAGATATACCATTTTTATAGGTTAGAAGACTCAGTAGTATTAAAATGTTATTTCTCCCTAAATTCATCTATAGTTTCAATACAGTCTCAATAAAAATTCCAGCAGACATCCGTACAAAGTGACAAACTGATTCTAAAGTTCATATGGAATAATTTCAGGAATTATTATAAATCTATAGCAGTCAAGACAGTGTGATACTGGTATAATGATACTGGTATAATCAATGGAATGGAACCACACATTTGCAGGCATATCTCAGAGATATTGTGGGTTTGGTCCCAGACCACCGCAATAAAGCCAATATCACCATAAAGCAAGTCATATGAATTTTTTGGTTTTCCAGTGAATATAAAAATTATACTTAACCATAGTCTATTAAGTGTGCAATAGCATTATGTCTACAAAAAGTTAAAAAATAGTTTATTGCTAAAAAATGCTACCCATCATCTGAGCCTGTAGAGTCAGAGTGGTAACATCAAAGATCACTGACAGATCACCATAACAAATATAAAAATAATGAAAAAAGTGTGAAATATTGCAAGAATTATCAAAATGTGACACAGAGGCACACAATGAGCAAACGCTGTTGGAAAAATGGCCCCAATAGACTTGCTAGATGCAGGGCTGTCACAAGCCTTCAATTTGTAAAAAATGCAGTATCTGCAAGGCAGTAAAGTGAAGTGCAATAAAACGAGGTTTGGGGCTTCCCTGGTGGCGCAGTGGTTGAGAGTCCGCCTGCCGATGCTAGGGGACACGGGTTCGTGCCCCGGTCTGGGAAGATCCCACATGCCGCGGAGCGGCTGGGCCCGTGAGCCGTGACCGCTGAGCCTGTGTGTCCAGAGCCTGTGCGCCGCAACGGGAGAGGCCACAACAGTGAGAGGCCTGCGTACAGCAAAAAACAAAACAAAACAAAACAAAACGAGGTTTGCCTGTATAGGCAACTGACTTTAAACAAAGGTAAAAGGTAATTTGGTAGAGAAAAAAAGTAGTCATTTCAACAAATAGTGCTGGAACAACTGGATGTTCATATGCAAAAAAATAGCTTTGGTCCATACATCTCACCATATTTAAAAAATAAATTTTAACTCAAACTGGATCATGGACCTAAATGTAAAACCTAAAACTGTAAAGCTTCTATAAGAAAACATATGGGAAAACTTTTGTGACCTTGAAGTAGGCAAAAATGTCTTAAATATGATATCAAAAGCACTATCCAAAAAAAGAAAAATGTTGATGAATTGAAACTAAAAATGCCTGCTGTTTGAAAGTCTATGTTAAGGGAATGAAAAGACCAGCAACAGACTGGAAGAAATATTTGTAAATCATATGTCTGACAAAACACTTTTCTCCTGAGTATATAAAGAATTCTCAAATCTCAGTAATAAGAAAACAAACGGCCCAATTAAAAAATGGGCAAAACATTTGAACAGGCATCTCACCAAAGAAGATATATGAATGACAGTGCAGCACATAAAAGATGTTCAATATTATTAGTCATTAGGGAAATACAAACTGAAACCACTATGAGATCCCACTATATACCTATTTGAATGACTAAGTGTTGGCCAGGAGGTGGTGGAACTAGCACTCACATACTATACCATTAGTGGGAATGTAAAAGGATACAGCCTCTTTAGAGAAATAATTTTGTGGTTTCTTAAAAAGTTAAACATATACATACCACATGACCTAGCCATTCCACTCGTAGGTATTTATCTAAGAGAAAAGAAAGCAGATGTCCACACAAAGATTTGAACATGAATGTTCATAGAAGCTTTATTTGTAATCACCAAAAACTGAAAGAGTCCAAATGTCCATCACCAGGTGAATATGATATCCATAAAATAGGATACTACTACAAAGCAATAGAAAGGAATAAACTTTTGATACACATTACAACATGAATGAGTCTCAGAATAATAATGCTGGGTAAAATAAGCCAGACAAAAATTAGTATGTATTAGTTATGTTTCCTTTTATACAAAATTCTAGGACACGCAAATTAGCATGTAGTGACAGAAAGATCAGTAGTTTCCTGGGGATGAAAGTCAGTGGTTGAGGAGAGGTGAAAGGGATATGTGACCAAAGGGCCTGAGGAGACTTTGGGGGTGATGGATATATTGGTTTATTATTTGCAGTGTGCAGGTTTCACAGGTGTATACATATGTCAAACTTGTCAAGTTGGCTACTTTTTTTTTTTTTTGCATTAGGATGTTTAATACAATGGGTGCCAATTTTCATATCCCTGTATTGATAGTTTTGTCCAATATAAAATAGACATGAAAACACAATGGTTTAAATTAATGACACTTTATCATCCTCAAAAGATATTTATCAGTGTCTGCTAGTGTTGGCAATATACATATATGATATGGTACATATATGTATGATAAACATCCTGTATTTCTAGGTTTTTTTTTATTTTATTGGCGTATAGTTGATTTACAATGTTGTGTTAGTTTCAGGTGTACAGCAAAGTGATTTAGTTATACATATACATATATTCATTCATTTTCAGATTCTTTTCTCATATAGGTTACCACAAAATTTTGAGTAAAGTTCCCTGTGCTATACAGTAGATCCTTGTTGGTTATCTATCTTATATATAGTAGTGTGTGTATATTAATCCCAAAGTCCTGATTTATCCCTCCCCATCATGTTTCCCATTCGGTAACCATAAGTTTGTTTTCAGTATCTGTAAATCTGTTTCTGTTTTGTAAGTAAGTTCATTTGTATCATTTCTTTAAATCAGAATCCACATAGGAGTGATATCATATGATATTTGTCTTTCTCTGTCTGACTTCGCTTAGTATGATAATCTCTAGGTCCATCCGTGTTGCTGCAAATGACATTATTTCGTTCTTTTTTATGGCTGAGTAATATTCCATCATATATATATACGTATGTATGTATATATATACATATACGTGTGTGTGTATATACACACACACACACACACACACACACACACACACACCACATCTTCTTTATCCATTCCTATGTCAATGGCCATTTGAGTTGCTTCCATGTTTTGGCTATTGTAAATAGTGCTGCAATGAACATTGGGGTGCATGTATCTTTTTGAATTATGGTTTTCTCTGGATATACACCTAGGAGTGGGATTGGTGGATTATATGGTAGTTCTGTTTTAGTTTTTCAAGGAACCTCCATACTGTTCTCCATAGTGGCTGTACCAATTTACATTCCCGCCAACAGTGTAGGAGGGTTCCCTTTTATCCACACCCTCTCCCTCATTTATTATTTGTAGACTTTTTGATGATGGCCATTCTGACCTGTATGAGGTGATACCTCATGGTAGTTTTGATTTGCATTTCTCTGATAATTAGTGATGTTGAGCATCTTTTCATGTGCTCTTTGGCCATCGGTATGTCTTCTTTGGAGAAATATCTATTTAGATCTTCTGCCCATTTTTGGATTGGGTTGTTTGGTTTTTTGATATAGAGCTGCATGAGCTATTTATATATTTTGGAGATTAATCCCTTGTCAGTTGCTTCATTTGCAAATATTTTCTCCCATTCTGTGAGATGTTGTTTTGTTTATGGTTTCCTTTGCTGTGCAGAATCTTTGAAGTTTAATTAGGTCCCATTTGTTTATTTTTGTTTTCATTTTCATTACTCTAGGAGGTGGATCAAAAAAGATATTGCTGTGATTTATGTCAAAGAGTGTTCTACCTATGTTTTCCTCTTAAGAGTTTTATAATATCTGGCCTTACATTTAGTTCTTTGATCCATGTTGAGTTTATTTTTGTGTATAGTGTTAGGCAAGTTGGTTACTTTAAATATGCAGTTTATTGTCTGTCAGTTATCCCGCTAATAAGATTGTTAGGAACATTTAATGGTTAACTCACTGATGATTTAGATACAACTCAAGAAATGTGGACAGTTGAACATTTTATATAACATTCTCTAGGTATAGAACAGGCTATTTCTAACATTTTTAGAAGGTCTAACTATCAGGTTCACTTTATATACTGGTCATTTGACTGTGCTCTACTATCTAGACTTGTAGTTCTTTCTCTCTCATTCACTTATGTAGGACTTTGCATGATTTTATATAAGTGTGTGTGTGTGTGTGTGTGTGTTTATTCATTCCAGTATTAGGCAATAATCAAGTTTTAAAATATTGAAAAAGAGAAATAAGATAGCAGTTTTAAAAGAGTGTGCAGGGGCTTCCCGGGTGGCGCAGTGGTTGAGAGTCTGCCTGCCGAGGCAGGGGACATGGGTTCGTGCCCCGGTCCGGGAGGATCCCACATGCCGCGGAGCGGCTAGGCCCATGAGCCATGGCCGCTGAGCCTGCGCGTCCGGAGCCTGTGCTCCGCAGCGGGAGAGGCCACAACGGTGAGAGGCCCGCGTAACGCAAAAAAAAAAAAAAAAAAAAAAGTGTGCAGATGTGGAGACAAGTTTCTGAAACGCAGACTTGAAATGCTCAAATGTGGTTACTTGTCCCTATGGCTTTTAGATTTCATTATCTATAAAAAAATATAGTGGATGAAGGATGGACAGCTTCTGACTCTAGAATGAGGAGTTATGCTAGAAGAGTGAGAGCTATCACTGAAAAAACATGCTCCTCAATTCAGAGCTATAAGGAATGGTGCCGACCAGTGTAATGAGACTGAGTTCCCACCTGTGTTCAGAATAAGCTTTAGGGGGGCCAGCTGATGAGAGCCCAGCTTAGAGGACTATTTGAAAGGGTAATGATTCTGCTACAGATGTTCCATCCCCTTATTCGTTTCCACGGCATGCCTATACTCAGTCGTCCATGTCACAAAGACCTCAACCAGAATCACCCCAACATACAGCACATATGGAATTAAACAAAATGTCCTCAAGACCCACACCCATATGACCCCACAGGGTCCACCCTGAATCAATCAAGTCTCTCCTGAGGCTACAGTAAGAATGTTCTAGAAATGTTGTTTGTCTTTGCAGTGTCCATCTCCTGGAAACTTACATCTGTTCAATTTCATTTCACCACCACACTTTCCCTGCCTGGAAGCTAATCCTCTTCTATTTCTCATTGAATTATTCTAATAATTAAAAGTTTTTTCTGTCCCAGTTTTCCTTTTTGTAAAAAAAATACCAATAGTATTAACCCAGTATTTACCAGAGAGACATTAATCGTTTTTTGACATGCATGGTTTTTGGGGGGAGAGGGGAGGTTGCATGAGTGGTATCAAGAACGAAATATGACTCTGATTCTCAGAATTCATCCCTATGAAAGCCCATGGGATAGAGTTTGACTGAGGAGCTTTGCTACTGCTTTCCATGAGCTGCCATCTCCTCTGTGTGCTTTGGATAAGATTTATGGCTCGTGGATTATTCTCTTTATCATTTTCAACCCAGTGTGTTTGTGCATCATCATAGGTTCCTGTCTTAATTCATAAAGGTAACTAGATATTTTCCCCCACCAAAAAAAAAAAAAAGTGAATTTGATGAAAGCAAACTAAGGAGCCCTATCCTCTTCTCGGTGGGCTTGGCAGCATTAACATTAATGGGAACTAGGAGTGCATCAAGAAGCAAGTTCATCCCTAAGATGTAAGAGCTCCAGCCATTTGAAATTAGCCTTTGTGGGGTCTCCTGAGTTCTGCAGCACCAGGGGCTAATTCTTATTCTTTTTCATCTTTCCTCTTTCTTCACTGGGCACTGATGCCTCATTACACACTGTTCCTCCCATTCTGCGGGGCTGAGTCTCTGACTCTGGCCCAATCAGGAGCTTGTAAGCATCGTCCCCTGGATGTCCTAATGCTGGGTGGGGAAACATGGGTAGGAGCCGGGGTTTTGATTTGTTCGTTTGTTTGTTTAAGTCTGTATTTCCTTAACCAAATGTAATGCTACCTAGAGAAAAAATGTATAGAGACCTCAGTTCAACAGAAGAGTTACTGTCTAATCTTTTAAATCATTTTCTGACTACCAAGTTAGTGACAGCTATTTGCTTTTCATTTCCTATTTTAGCGACAGGTCATAATGGTCCCTCTCAAACCAATGTTTCAAGTAAGTCTGAGAACACAGGAAGAGGAATAAATGAGTTCAAAGACTCTCTAAGCTGAACAATATAAATTTATTAATGAAAAGGAAAATGGTATCTTAAACTACATCTATCTGCCAACCCCAGGTTTATCTTCCCAGAACTGCACATATCTGCTTGGAAAGTTAACTATGCTTTTTTTGTGTGGTATACAGTGACTACATAATTCCATTTGCCTTGCCTGGAAGATGAACTTTCATGATATTCCTCCTCATCAATTCAGCCTTGTTCCCAAGTGTCACTGGCAAAATACCTCTTACAAGCTCACAAAGCACATTTTTTTCTCTCCTTTTTTAGGGAAAACAGGGTTATTTCTGGCCAAGGCCCACAGTTAGAGGTGCTCTTGAATGGCAAAAACAAAAATAAAAAAGTACATGATTCTGTCCTTAAGTAATTTACAAGTCTCTCACTAATACTGAAAAAGAAGTTTTAAAATGAAACTGTTGATTATTCATGTCGATTGCTATGAAGTAAAGGTCACAAGAGCAATGTGGCTAGAGAGGAATTTCATTTCCTATCTCCACAATCGTACAACACCTTGCTGAAAAATGAGACCTAACTTGCAGGCATGTTTCTATCCTAAACATAGTATCAAGCTTAACTTCATTTGATTACTAGGGTTAGTGACTCTGAAGCTGGGTAACATTTTCTCCAAATATCGGTCCATTCATTAGCAAGGAACTAAGAAGGGCGGTTGGGGGAAATGCTGCATTTTATAGATAGTTTAGATCAGGGATTTTTGTAAAGGTTTTACCCAAGGATTCAAAGCAACAGACTACAGGAGCAGCTTACTGTTTTCTTCCAGTAGACCATCACTCTCTTTATCTTCACCCTGTGTGCTCTCAAAACCAGGAGTAAGATGTGTGCAGAGAAACTTTCACGTGGGGGAACGATGCTCAGTTCATGCGTGTTGATGCTTGCCTCCTCCCATCACACCCTGGACCTTCCTAAGTCATTAGTGCATATGATTAAATGGTATCCTTCTAGTCAAAAGAAGCCAATAGAGCTCCCTAAAGACACAGAGCTATGGCTGCCCTGCAACACCAGGGTTGTCGTACAAAACCGAATCATTATGAAATAGCACATGTGAAAATGTTTTGCAAATTACCAGCGGCAGTATAGAGCGATACTAGAAAAAGTGGAGTGGTTGTTATTTGATTCTAGGGACCCTATGAGCCAAACAGATCACTCTATGGTCGCAGGTTTTGCTTTTGTTTTTTGCCACTAAACACCTGACAACACCTGAATGTTGCATGTTACACAAGGAGAGACCCTGTCAAGGGAAGGAGGCGAGACAAGATGCCTACTTTGGAGGAGTCTTAGACTGGAGGAATTAAATGTAGAACCAGAAGCACAGTCCTACCTCCAGAACTTCTAGACCCTGAGGAATGCGAGCTCTAACTCTTACTGCCTCAAGGAGGTCCCAGGTATTTACTAACAGCATGACTCACTTTCCTTGAGTACATTTTTTTCCAGTCACCACTATGAGCTAGAAGTGGTGGTCTGAGAAAACAAATCTCTGATCAAGATGAATAAGGTCAATTTTTTTTTCTTGTTAAACTTGCATCTTCATTAATGTTTCAGTCTTCAAGTAAAATTGGTCACATTGTATTGCTTTTTTAAAATGATAAACGAGATGATTATTTTACTTTTGTGAAAATTCATTTAAACGAGTTCATTTAGCTTAACGTAATCTATTTTTTTAAAAGCTTTATGAGGAGAAATCAATTAAAAATAAATGAAATCATCTCTTTAAAAAATTAATTTTGAATTGTCGAGTGAAATTAATTGAATTATTCCGACTGAAATGTGAAAGTGGGCAGCCTGGTCCTGCAGCCTCTTGGGGAAGTGACTGGATGTCTCTTGATGGAGCTGCTAGAATCTGCCCCAGGTGCCATGTGGGACCCAGGGGGACCTGCATGCACAGCACTGTGTACCGGGACACTGCCCCCCTCTTGCCATGTGTCCGCTAGCTCTGGAAACCCAGGAGGCTGGCGGGGAGAGACAGTAGAGACTGGTCAGAAAGCTCCTGCCGGGAGAATGAAAAGAAAAAAAAAAAAATCACCTCTTGTTGAATCAGTCATGCCCCACTGTTCAGCCGCGCGCTCTCTCTCTCTCTCTCTCTACTCACACTTGTGCTCAAACTGGCTCAACACATCCAGCTGAGCCTCTTCTTCATCACCGCCCACATTCTGCCTTCCCCACTCCCCGAAACCTGTTGTCTTTTCTACCCTCCGCTGGCGCAGACACCGTTTTCACCTCTCCAATTACATCCACGTCCGAACAGATGTTCTGTGGCAAAGTTACAAAGCACTTACGTCACTTTTTTTAATTAATGAAATTCTCCCTTAGAGGGATTTTAGTTCATCTGACTTTAAAAGATAATATTGCTGGAAAATAAATACACTTATTTTTTAAATCTTTGTTTGCCATTTATGGATTCAGAGTGTGGGGTGTGGAGGGCTTTTTAAGGGTGGTATCTTACTGAAAGACAATGTTTCCGTTTTAGAAAATGCAATTTAGAGTAAAAACACGTATCTGCCAAGATTAGATGAAATTCTACCGCCCCCCCCCCAAAAAAAAAAAGTAGATGATTTGGATTCTTCTGCTCCTGTTTATCCGATACAAATACGTTTATTTATCACTCACGTTGAAATAGAAGAAATCAATAACCAACCTCCAGGAATAAATTTGTAGCCCAAGTAAACTGAAGAAAACTCATAGAACAAAATTCATATTTGGGGCATTATAACTGACCAAGTTATGTCTATAATAATGTTTACTTTGGAATTAATTTTAAAATAAAACTCTAAGTTTTATTCACATATTCTATGTCCTAAAATGAGAAATAGGAGCCTTCTTTCACTCACAATTTTTAACAAGGTAGAATCACTGAAAAAAGAAGTGTTGGGATTTCTTAATTTTCCCCCGCCTTTCTTTTTCCTTTTAATTACTTGGGAGAAAAGCAAGGGGTATGAAAATCCCATCAACCTACAAAAACTCGAAGAGCTTCCTGTTTTTTATTTGTTTTGCATTTTATAATTCTTGGTAGAGATATGGCAGCAATGTGAGGTCTTTGAAATTTTAATTCCACATATATTTTAATGAGTGACTACTGTGTTTCAATCAGTGGGGGTTTACATATGGCTCAAATACAAGACAGAGAGATTGAGCAGCTGGCCCAGATTCTCACCACTGTAAGTGGGAGAACAGGGACCCAATCAGACAGGCTGACTCCAGAGCACATGCTCCTGGCCCTACAAATCCTGCATGTCAGAGGAAAGGTCACCCTGAGACCATTTAGAAACTCTGGAACTGGGTCTGACATAGGAAACAGAGGACATAAGAGCAATGATGTACTGGGATCAAAAGGGAACCTTCTCTCTCTTTGGTTGCCAAGAAGATTGAGGTCCTAAGAAATGGGTTTGTTCAGTGTTCCTCCTTGTCTCCTTTCCAACCTCACAGCCATGAGTCCCATAATGTGGGCTCTATGCCCTTAGCAGACTGGACAATTTGCCGTCATCTAACCACACCTGAAAAATTCTCCACTGCTTTTTCGTTGGTACCGCATTCTGCTCCTGTTTCAACACTTCCTCCTGATTCTCCACTTCCCCCCATTCCTGTGTTCCAGCCCCATCACGTTTGTGCGGTCCGTGGAGTGCGCCAGGCATCCACGACTTTGGCCAGGTCTGCCCGGGCCATCCTTCTCCCTTTTATCCATCAGGTTAATGCTACTCATCCTTTTCTACCTGCTTCCATGAAGGCTTTCTAACCCCCAGAGCCAGAATTCATGATTTACCTCTTTGTCAAAAACTCTATCTGTCCTTCAAGTTCCAATTCAGTCTATCTACTTTATGAGGCCTTCTTTGACCTCAAGGCTTGCAAGTCTCTTTGGAACCTCCGTGTTGCTATGTATGTATTTTTATGATGGCGCTTTTGTTATTTTTTATATGGTAATTACATGTGTGCTTGTCTTATCACCTCTACCTGTCAGATTGTAAATTCCTTAAGGCCAGAAACATGCTCTCTCTCTCTCATGATAGTTATCACCTAGTAGGATCTGTCTCATGATTTGTGATGCTTTCATGGGGTCCATGAAACTAAAGTATGCTAAGCTCTAAAAATCAGAAAAAAATCCTGGAAGACCGAAGTTTATAAAATAGACATTTCTCCACTGAATTTGTAGCCATGTAAAAAAATATAGTTTATTTCCTGCATGTCATTGAGAGCTTCTTCGACCAATAGAAACTTCTCAGGATCTGGCTGAAGGGCAATTGTTGAGCATCTCTGAGTTAAGTCTCTTACTGGGTTATAGTTCCCGACACCTTATAGGGGACCCAAAATATTTGTAGAAGTAATTAATTGCTAAATAGTCATGATAAAGCTACACGGAGCTTCCCACAGATAGTTATGTTTGTGTTGTGTATCGGTGGGTAGAGATTAACATCCTCAGTACTGCCCTAAATTTCCTGTTGGTCTCCTGAGTGGCAACATGGAAAGAAGAAAGACCAGAGCCCTGGAGAGGTGAAGGTGGTAAGGATGGCAGGATTGAGAGGTCAGGCCACTGCAGGCCTTGCGTCCACACTTGCATTTCAAGCAGGAATACTGCCTGGTTCAAGAGCCATATTCTTAGTCACCTGGGGTTATGGATCTCAGTAGTTTAAAGCACTGTTACCTATTTGAAGGTTAGAACAAAAACAAATTAAAGAATTCAAGCCATTATCTGGTTATTCAGCCCTCAAATCCCAAATTTCAATTTAAAGAACAGAGACTTTTAGAATTTAAGTTATTTAAAATAACTGAATCTTTTTCAAACTCAGTCACTCAAAACGTATTTTGAGTACCTATTTGGTTAAAAATTACAAGACTATGAAGGGGAATATTTTTTTATCCAGATTCCCAAAGAATTGACTCTTCAGTACATTCCAAAAATGATTACAGTGCAAAGCAGAAAGTGAGACACAACATGAGAATTGTAGGGAAAAAACGAACCATGAAAGTTGAGAGGAGATGGGGATACAGTGAAGCATTCACAGAAGAGGGTCCACTAAGACTGGTCTTGAGGGATGGGTAGGAGTTCAGTGACTAGAGCTGATAAAGAGCCATTCCAGCTGAAGGGAACATTCGATGAAGTGGGTACCAAGATGACAAAGGGCAATAAATAATCGACTGCAGCCCAGCAGTTAGGTTTGTGCTGGGCAAAAAGCAGTATAGGGCTTCCCTGGTGGCGCAGTGGTTGAGAGTCCGCCTGCCCATGCAGGGGACACGGGTTCGTGCCCCGGTCCGGGAAGATCCCACGTGCCGTGGAGCGGCTGGGCCCGTGAGCCATGGCCGCTGAGCCTGCGCGTCCGGAACCTGTTGCTCCGCAACGGGAGAGGCCACAACAGTGAGAGACCTGCGTACCGCAAAAAAAAAAAAAAAAAAAAAAAAAAAAGGCAGTATATATTGGGACTTGATTTAAGAGCACTAGCAATTATAGGCTAGGGAGTTGATACTTTATCTGATTGACAACAGAAAGTCAGTGCCTGTTTTTAAGGCAGGGAATGGCATAAACTTAGGAATACTAAGAGAAGTTCAATTTGCCTGTGGTGCACACGATGGATTAGAGGAGAGAGATGGGAGGCAGGAAGGTTAAAGAGCTGTTACAGTCATGTTTTAGGAGTAGAAGGTCAGGACTGGAGCTAGATCAGTGGGCTTGGAAAGGCATTAAGAAGGAGGAATTGAGGACTTGGGCACTGATTTGATATGACAGAGAGAGAGAACTCAAAGCTCACCTCAAGTGTCAATTCTGGTGCCTCTGACCTGGAAAGTGCAGGTACCATGAACAGAAATATGGGCCAAAAGAGATGATTTCCATTTTAATTCTGGTTTAATTTTATTAATCGATTACTTACCTTTCCATTGCATATGCCCTTTTGCTATAGGTTTTGAATAAAGTCAAAAAGTAGCACAAATCAACTTCCTTATTAGCTGGGGGACCTAGTGCCGTATTTAGATCTGGAGCCAACAAAATGAGAACTAAGAATCCAGGGTCCTTGCTGAGTATGCCCATAACCATCCCATTCTTTCTGTAAAGTCAGTGTCTACTCTATATACACCTACCTTGATTTACTAAACTGTGGTCTTTAAGAGAAAGAAGAAAAACATGAGAGGCAGAAATATTGCTTTTTATGGTGGTCCTTTCCTTTGATTTATTGCGCTTTTAAAGGGAATTTTGCTTTCGAGAGCACCAGTTCTCCATGAGCTCCAAAGAATGGCCATTCTCCCTTCACAAGGCAACCACAGTGCAAGCAGGGTTGCCGTCAATTTTTCCATTGCTCTTTTTGCCAGCTTTTCCCATGCCTTAATTCACCCTCCTGGCATGGAGAGATTAGCTATTTTCCGTGGCTTATTTACTCCTTGACACTTTGCTTAAGCCTGCCAGCTCTGGGGCCAGTGGTGGTCCTGACTTCATAAGGTGGACATGTGATCTGTGGTGAGCTGAGCTGTAAAGAATCAATGCATGTGGTCGAGGCCACCAGCCCTTACAGGATAAGATGCTTTGGATGAATTTATGGAAAGCTATACTACCTGCTGACTCCGAAAGCTGTTCTTGACATTTTCTGTATTGGTGAATGAATTTGTGTTTACCTTTGGCCACTGGCTGATGTCAGGAGCGTGGTAACGCCCAGTAGAGCACTATGGAAAGGCTAAGGACGAGGGATGAGGGGAGAAGGGGAGATCACAAATCCAGAGCCATTCGAGCTTGGCAGTTGTCAGACTTTGAAATCACACTTTTCCTGTTCCTCCTAGCCTCACACAAAGCAAGTGGTTGACTAGCTGCTGAGCTAGAAATGCACATTTTGAAATGCGTGCCTTGGTGAGAAGGAAGGTCCTGTGCTTTTTGTTGGAATCTCGCTCTCAGCAGAGAGGGGCTGAGGTTAGAGCAACTCTTTAAAACTGGAAACATTTTTGTTCAGAAATGTGACATGATTTGCTGGTGGTGACAACTGATTTGACAACAACCAGTGATTTAGGTCTACCTTTAATAAGCGAATTAATCTGAGCTAAAACATAGTGATCTGTCATGTTTAGAGATACCTCAACATCTGGCTGACTTGTCCTCTGTCAGCCTAGTTTGTCCTGTGCAAATCTTCTGTCAAGTGAGGAAAAGAACTGAGGAGAAAATTACATGGCAGTTTTAGAGTTAGTGATGAATTTTTCTCCCAACGTACCAGCTGTGCCAGCAACACTATTTTTCATGGCATTAATCAAATATCTTGCCTGCAGCACCTTCACTTTCCCAAAGGCTAAAAGATGAATCTGTCAAAAAATTTCACTGGGATTTGCCAACAGCTTTTCTAAGCTCAAATACTAGTCCAGGCACCTTAGAAGTTTGAGGAAGGCTTTTAGGTTAGCCTTGGGGAATTAAAAACTGTATAGGGTAATTTTCCTTTACACTAAACAAAAAAAATCAAAGCTTCCATCGCAGCCAGCGTGATCAAGTTCTCAAGTCTGGAAAAGAGCCAAACACTCGAGCTTTATTAATGTATTACATTTACTGACTCATAGCAAAGTACTTATTTTTAGTTGGTATTTTGAGATTGGCAAGGTACAAGAGCAATTGAAGGCCATGGAATGGACTTGTGGCTTCCTCCTCAGGAGAGAGAATTCCAGATGGGAAGAATTTCAGTTAAAAACGAAACAAACAAACAAAAAAACCACACCCACCTTCCCACAGAGATGCTGCCCACAGCTTAAAGTATTGGCTGACATTAAGATCTGTACAATTTTTGCCACGTGCTATCTTTGTTGTATCTCTCCTGCTTTGCACATGGCACAATTGCTTTGCACCCTTCAGAAGTAATGTGCCTCTCCTGTTCTTTTTCAAATTTAATAGATATTTCAGAGTAACCATCGATGACCCTAATATTTGCTGTGAAGGAATGGGTGGAAATTCATGTTGCACTAACCTAAAGTGTATGTAATTATTGAGATAAAGGGCTATCAAATTAGACATCCTGGTAAGAGTGATTTTTACAGTATCTTTTCTTCCCTGTTGACTATTGCTTTAAAGGAAGACCATTCTTTGATACCTTAAATGGCAAAAAAGGGTCTCTGAGAGTCTTTGCCATTTAACTTCCCGAGAAATACACTTAATATTACTGAGCAGTTAAAGAAAAAAGGGGTGACATTTCTATCTCCCCATTAGTAACTGCGAAACGTTACTGAGTGATAGCTGTTGAGCAAGGTAACTCTGGGGTCTAAGCCCAGTGCATGAGACGCACAGGTGTATCAACAAATGTTTGTGGAACAAACTAAATCCTTGGATCAACTACAAAATAATTGAACAGTTTCAACAGTGAATTTTCTCTTTAAGCCATCCTGAAAGAGAAGTGTCAAATCTTGTTCTATACATGTTCCAGCATACCTACTCTAACCTGATCCTAGACTCTCATCCCAGATATTTGACAGTAATGAAATGGCTTCCTACTATTTAAATTGGTTAGTTTACCATGGTTCATAGAAACTGGTTAGTGGCAGGACCAAGAAATGCAAGGTTACTTTTCTAGTGAGTGCAACTTGGATTAGTCATCAAACAAATCAGACCTTCCATATTTGAAGAAGAAATGTTCCTGAGATGTAAAATTTGACGAAGGCCTTAAAGGCGTAGAAAGAGAACCAGTGAGATGCTGTCAGTTGTGGGTGTAGCACAGGGACTTGTTTCTCTAGTCCATAGGATTTCTTCCTCTTTGAAAAATAAGTAGTATCTGAAACCTATAAGACTAAGCTCAATTTCTTTTTTACTGTGGAAACAGTAGCTGTTCATAATAAACTTGAATTTATAGATGCCATTGCTTTGACTCAGATTTCAGTCTTACTTTGAGAATGAGGCTCTCTGGCTTCTTTGAATCAGGAAAACCAGCTCCGTATATCACATGAAATTTCTAATATTTATGTAAGTTTTTATTTGCCACCTATAGAGGAGTATATGGGGTATAATTTATAATTAAAATTTACTCTGAAATCCAAGGCCTCTTACAATATACCTCTACCTATAGGGTTTGAGAATATTTGCAGAAACTCATTAATGGAAGCGTTTGTCTGTTCCTGATGTAGACTAGAATAGGTTAACCTGTTATTCCTTGTCTCTGAATGTGCTCTTAACCTATATGAAATGAGACAAGACTGGGATGATTAAGAAAAAAACAAAGGGTACCTTGATTGGATGCACTTCAGCGCTATAAAGCAGTTTTCTTTTAATAATGGAAAGTGAAGGAAGTTTCATTAGTTCAGACAAGGATGTATATGAAGGTAAATTTTGGAGCCTGCTCTGTGTGTGCGTGCATGTGTGTGTGCGCGTGCGCGCGCGCGCGCGCACACACACACACACACACACTTGCACTTTCTTTTGGAAAGCTCACACACCATCAGGGGTATTACATAGCTTGCAGCGATGAAATAGAACTGAAGGGGCTGTTATTTTAAATCCGTTCTTGAATACCCATAAAAGGTATATCGTTTGGAAGGACTTGATCCCGGTGTATTTTACAGCTTGACAACTTGGAACTTTGTAAACTGGCAATCGGGTATAGACGAAGGTATCCGTTTATCTCCTATATATCTTTGCCGAGGCAAAGCTGTCAGAAGAACTCTGATCACGTGGTGCCCCGTTTGTTTTCTGTGGTGATTTATAATGGTCTTGAAAAGGTCTTGTGATCCCACAGGCTGCCACGATTCTCTGACTTTTCTCTGTCAATGGATCCGATTTGTGACATTTTCTGAGAGCATTCAGAAAAGATATGATAAATCAGCTTGTGGTGTTTATTTTAATTGATCTGAGGCCCATTCCTTCAAGAATTCATCAACTGCAGTGACAGGGTCTGGATGTGCTGCGGTGGAATGAAGGAACTGGGACAACCATGCTCCCGTGCTGATGATATAGATATTTTGTTGAAAGTCTATGCGCACCAACGAGAAGATGTCATGACTAATTTAGTATGTTGTAAATCTCTTGACACAGATTCTAATTCATAAATCTCATCCATCACATGTGATTCATGAAACGATAGACAACCTTTGATGAGAAGGTACTTTTGTCTGTGTTCCAAGTTCCTTACATTTTTCCTCATTCAAAAATAAATCATTCCAGAACAACAGAATTCTATTATGAAAATGGAACTGGAGAGGTCCTTCGTCCTTTTGCTTCTGTTCTCACACCCTTAAAAAGATAAACTCTCTCTTTGAAAACAGGGATGTGCTTCTGCGAGAGCAAGAAGATAGACGTATATGCACTGTGTATACGTGTGCACGTGGACATTATGTGAATGTACAAAGACTGATTTCAAAGAAATGGCGAAGATGAACGTTAACAACTTTCGAGAATAAAATGACTTTACGTGAGATGTGAATAAAACTTAGAATCTTCCTCATTAACTTTTATTCCAAAATTAATTTTTAGAAGTCCACGTTATTAGATACATAACTTGGTCCGTTATAACGCCCCATATATTTGTTTTATTCTATGAGTTTTCCAACGTTTACTTGGGCTACAAATTTATCCCTACAGTATGGCCTTATCGATTTATTCTTTTTCAATTTGACTGATAAATAAATAGGCAATCATTCTTCTCAGAGAGCCAACTGTCTAACAAAGGTGGGCTCAGAAAATGGTTGGCATGTGCGACCTTAGTTAACAGAGTAATTTCTTCCTACTTTTAGGAGCAATCCAAAGCTAACATGAGGTGATATGTCATCCAACTAGCTTGCTAGAAAGTTAATAAATCCGATCAGATATGAGAAGGCTTTGCCATTAGCAAAAGACATATATAATTTTTTTTTTTTTTTACAAATTAGTCATTTAGCTGGTTATGGCAATTAGAACTCTACTAGTGACTATGGCCTATGTGAAAGGTGTTTAAAGACAAGATGTTGCCTTCAAGAACTGTCTAGCTATGTGAAATGGTGGGGTTGAAATAAGTAACACGTCAGGTGGTAAAGGTAAAGTAGAAGTGGATATGGAACTATAAAGAAGAAAAAAAAAAAAGTCATATTTATGGACCTTGAAAGATGCTTTGAATTAGGGACAAGTATCACGGAGGAGACAGAACTTCAGTTTGGGCTTGAAGGAAGAGTTAGCTATGATATTATGGCATCCAAATACTGTCCAAAAATACTCGTTTTTCCCAGCTAAAATCCAGGGACATCAGAGTGTGTAAGATCACGTAAGTTGAGTCTCAAGTCTAGGATTTCTTTTCCTGTCTGGTTGATAGTAGTCCACATACCCTGAATCATTGTGTGTACATTTTTTAATGGATTATTCACAATAATAAAAGACACAATATAAATCCATCTAAATCGTACAGTAGAGAAATCTAATTTTATTTATCTCAATACCCCATCTTCATAAAATTTCATACACAAATAGCTAGTAAGTTCTGAAATTGGCTAGTATGCATTTTCCTAATTATCTTTCTCTTCCAAGAGATGAGGTGGCAAGTCACAGGTTACCTAAAACTGAGTAAAGAGCAGTCAAAGAATAAGAAATAAAGGACCTGGATAACTCCCAAATCAGAGAAATATCCCTTTCCTTATCAAAACCAAAATAAGCAAATTCCAAGGGGTGAAACAGAGGAAAGAAGAAAAAGGAACAAGTAAATGCATTCGCCTTTCCTCCGACACTCACATCCTCTCCTCTTGAAGTGCTCAAGTTTTAGAAATGACGAGACTCCGAGAGGGGAAAGGTCACTCAGAAAGAGGACACAGTGCAAATGCCAGGTCTGTAATGGAGGGTACTTTGAAATAAACTCCTGCTCCAAGCCCATAATGAGGGAGAAAAGAAAGAGCTGGAAAGGTCCAGTGTCAGAATTTAAAATAGGTAAATTTTAATGACCGCGGGAGGCACAATGACCAGGAACCACTTGCCTGAGCCAGAAATGATGTGAAATGCCAATCTGTCTGCTTTACCCCATCTCTCTCCCCAGGTGTTTTGCTTCTCATCTTCCAGACCACTGTTCTCTGCCTCAGGCCTCTCCTGATTACCACTGGGTTCCAATAAAGTAGGAATAAACATCAGTCGGATACAACAGATTAAGTAAAGTCTGCTAGGTCCAGAATTGGTATGCATTGGAAACATAGAAAGAAGCTCTCTTTACCGCTAACGTGCAAGGTGAACTCTCGGGGAAAAAAGCCATTTTATTAAAAGTGCTAGAAACATTTACTATAACCTTTAATAGCCCTCTGCTGTGCCAACGTGATGAAGTTACTAGTACCTTAATCATTCAGGCAACCATATATGATTTTGTTCTTTACTTGACTGCCTGCCAATTGAATCAATTGATAATGAACCTGATGTTTCACTTGTAAGAAAATTAAAAAGAAACACTAAAAGGATCAAACACTCAAACTCTACGGAACAGGTTTGACAGATCTTTAAGCACTGATCCTCCCTCAAAGACACAAATCATATGAACGCGGTGGTAGCGTTAATCAAAATTTCAGATTCCACTGAGTTCACCCAAGTGTTGGCCTTAGTTCTTCACACCCAGATTGTAGCTCAGGAAAGGGACTGAGACGCAAACGTGTTGCATGCGGTTTATCTTTTCACCGATTACACAAACTTAGTCAAATTGTGAAAGGCTTTGATGTCCCAAGCGGTCCCATTTTCAGAGCTGAGCGCAAAACTGAAAAGAAAGGAAGTTGCTGTATTGGAAGAACAGTGTAGAGTTTGTTTGTTTTTTTTATCAGCCAAAACTGTGTTAATAATTCTACTTGCCTGGTCCCTAGCACCGTGCTAGGTACATTTGGTAAAATACAAAAGAGGGATTGGAGACAGATGCTGCATTTTTAGACCTTACATTCTAATGAGGAAGCGAAAACATCCAAACATATATAACACTTAAAGAACAATTTTCTAAACAACAAGTACATGGCCAAATTGGGCTGTGAGTTCAGAGGCAGCTAGACCAGTCAAGGAAGGCTCTATGGGGAGAGGTGGATCCACTGAACTGTAAACTAAATAAAAGTAAAAATAGTAAGGCCAATTTTCTGCTGAAAATACTGGCCATAAATAAAAGTGGAGAAATTTAGATCAGCCTACAAAGTAGAATAGATAGTGAACAGTATTTTTCCAGCAAACCTTCGAATGCTTGTATTATGATTACCACCACCCACTAACTCCCATTCTATTCCTCCTGCAGTTGAAGTGAGTGGCAACTTAGGCCAAAATAACCCTGGAGGCATACTCGACTTTTTTTTTTTTTAATTATACTCCACATAGAATACGTCAGCATTTGAATGCGCCTTCAAAATACATCCAAAATAGGACAGCTTCTCACCCCTCCCGGCTACCACTGTTGCCCAAGCCACGTCATCTGTCTCTGAATCCCTGCAGTGACCCAATCTCTGCGTATCTCTTGCCTCACAACCCATCATCCACAAGGTCCTGTTCACACATCAATCAGATCACTGTTACTTTGCTTCAGACTCTCCAAGGACTTTCTCAAAGTTGTCAAAAGGCCTTTGAGGTCCTTTGTGATCTGCCACTGTCCTCTCTCCACACACCATCTGTTTCTCTGATTTTTATCTCCTACTGTTTCCCCATCTCTCACTCCATTCCAGCCCTCCTGCCTGCTTCCCGGGCTCCACCCTCTCAGGACCCCTGCACTTGTGTTTGTTCTACCTGGAATACTCTTCCAGGATAGCTACCTGGCCTTATCTCCTTTGAGTCTGTTTAAAGGTCGCGTGCTCAGGGGCACTTCCCTGACCACCCTATTTAAAATTACAAACCTCCTCCTCCGTGCTCCCTGGCACCCCAATCCCCTTCCCAACTTAATTTTTTTCCACAGTACTTACCACCCACTGGCATGCCATATAATTTAGTTACTGCTTTTGTTTATTGTCTGTTTTCCGCCCTGCTGAGGTCAAGAAACTGTCTGTTTTGTTCTCTGAGACGTCGCATCACCTGGAACAGCATGGGGCACATCTTAGATGCTTAATAATATCTGTGGAATAAATGGATTGTGGAGCTAGAATCAAGATCATCGCAGCAAATGAGGATGTTCTCCTGAAGCTGTGTCGCCTTTTGGTTTAGGACACAGATTTCTAACCTGAGATCCAGGGATAGGATTCGGGGACCTTCTGAATCCCTGAAATGGATACAAAATTTTGTGTTTACCTATTTTTTTATGATTGGAGGTGAGGTTTTTTTTTTAGCTTTTATAAGATTCTCAAAGGGCCCTTGACATAGAAAATAAGGAGAATCACTGGCATAGACTATTCCACAGCATTTGAGAAGGACTACGTAGTTTATTTTCATTTTATTGATTAGAGTAGTCATCATTTTATTTCAAACATAGGAAAATTGATAGACCAGAAAAACGTTTGAAGCTGTATTTTCACAAGTCCAAAACAACCTTATAATTTGGTTAATCATGTCATCGTCAGTTTGAATGGAAGGACCAGATGTCAAAACCAGTCAGCCTAGCAGAGCCCCTTAAGATCAATTCCTTTGAATCCTCTCAGCATTGTACATGTGGTTTATACACGCTCTTGTCAATTTGTCACCTTGAAACTACTTTCTGCCTCTTTCGTGCGTGTATGCGTGCACAGATTGGGTATCTGTTTATTACATAAATGAATATTGAATGAATGAAGTCACAACTGGGATAACTACCTGTGGTGTTATAGCAAATTCGTGGTAAAATCCGTATTATTTGATTTCCAATCCAGTGTGTTTTCTATTTGACTGTGTAGGATCTGTCTTAGTGCAAGAGAACCTTTTATATCATTGGAAACATAACGTACCGAGAACTCTTGTATTGTAATCTTGGTCTCAGCAGGGGCCTAATTGGTGACCCTGACACTTGCTCTGCTTTGATTACTTAAATTTTTAAATGGGAATAATATAATCATCTTGTTGGTCTTGACTAATTAAAAATATATAAATCAACCTAAGTTTTCCCAGTCATCACCAGCTTATTTTAATTTCTGAGCAGAAAGCCATAGGGACAAACATGATAGGTAAGACCACTCTTCAGAGTAGCCAACCTACAGCAGGTTCTAATACAGCAGGGAAAAGTCTTTCCTTTACTGTAGGGGAGCTGCTACCTGGTCCACTTGTGACAAGTAAGGATGAATTCCTTCGAAGAAGCTAGGGAGAGTTGATTAAAGATACAGAAGTAACTTAAAGAAATTCTCTATACTGGCTTGTTTCCGGTGAACCACGTGTATCCAGCAGGGTGGGTAACAAAGCAGGTGTTAGGACAAGGTTTGCCTGAAGTTACTAGTTCTTGCTATCTGGCATCATTCCAAGGGCATGATAAAATAAGCTGTCAGATATGCTGGCAAAGAGATTGATGGTATCAACTATTTTGAAATTTCCTCTGGTTAATTATATAGGCAACAGAATTGTTCACCAAAGGCAATGCTCTGAGTTGGGGGACCAGATGTGAACTCTGTTGTCTCTAAATAATGATAATAATGTTCTAGGTGTAAAGAATGGGAAGTGATAAAGCAATATGGGAATTAGTGATTTTTTAATCCATCAAAAATTGAAAGGCTATCAGAATCACTTACACAAGTTAACTTTCTTTCCCCACTTTTTTCCTATCTTCCATTTGTGGGCTTACAGACTTGTCAGAGAGGGATAGGATCTTAAATGTTTAAGCAATGACAAAACAATCTTCAAAGAGAAATTAAGGGCCAAGATCACTTGCCTGGGTACTAGCAAACCAAAACTACAATCCAGGACTTCAGCTCCTTCCTCTTTGCATTTATACATTTATGTCAGGGTCTTTCTGACCGTTCTTTCTCCTCCATCCTTTGTGTGCGAGTAAGAGAGAGAGAGGGAGAAAGAGAGAATGAGAATGAATATGAATCTGTATTTATCTTAATGAAAGTAATAGCTGTGTAGAATTTACTTTTGAAGGGGGAACTGTATGCAGTTAAATTATTGAATTCCAGAAGTAGTCACTGCACTTCCCAAAATGTGCCTTCCCTTTTCCGATGACAATATCTCAAATGTTGACTATACGAAAAGCAGTGCTTCTTGTATAAGATCTTAAACAAGACTTAAACATTCTCCAATGATGTATACCTCCCACTGTGTTTGAAGCAATTAATACTTAACACCTTTAGCCATATTCCCTAGGGTGATTATTAAACATAGACTATGGGGCCATCATTAACTTATTGGGAAAGGTAGAATCAAGGAATTATAGAATGAAAACTGCATTCAGTGTTTGCGCTACCCTTTTTATGACTAGTGAAATCGTTCGTTAACAAGCATCCGTTAAACAGCTGCTATGTGACAGGCACCAGTCAAGGTGCTGAGGTTATACCAGTGAATAAATCAAAGCCTCCTGCCTTCATGGAGTTTATAGTCCAGTGAAGGGAAATAGACAGTGAACAGAAAATACGATCAAACAAGTCGATTATCTGGCACTTAATAAGTGCAAAGGGAAAAAAAAAGTAAGCAGGTGAAGCGAGATTATGTGTGGGAGTGAGGCTTCCAATATTAAATATTAATATGTTTGTTAACAGTATTGTACTTATTTCCTGAAACTACACCTTCTGTAATATTAACATTTCCCCCCAAGCAAAGCATCAAAGAATCAGGGAACGTATGCTATATATAGACTTATTGTCATCACATATATATTCGATAGACCGTGTGAATTATCATTCAGAGAGGACAGCAGTTTCGACAGTATGAAATAATAAAATCGTATCAAGTAGCCATTTTAATAAACATTTTTTAAAAAGATACATGGAAATCCATGCAGAGATCTCCACAGCATTATTAGAAAAGCTGAACTAAGATAGCAAATATGAGAGCCTGATGAAGACTCCTCACATACTGCACAAATAAAAGTTGTTTTTCTTTTTTTATTCCATGATGACACTGATACCCTCATCACTGTTTAGCCTTTACTTTTGTGAAGTCCAAGAACCTTGGCAATGTTGGTTCCAGCTAAAATATTCTTCACCATTTCTATGTCAGAATGAACCTAATTGAGAAAAAAATCAAATGTACAAGTTTAGATCAAAAGATAATCCGTGGCTTGTCCTGTTTGCCTGCCTGACTAAATTATATCAGCGATCTTGAGTCCACTGCATGTACCCCACTGCAGACCTTCCCATGACAGCTAACAATGACTTTTCAGTTGGGATCAAATACTGTGTCCCTCTGAGGGCAACAGCACCGTTATTCACAGCAGACACCTGATGCTCTCCATCTTCAAGGTTTTTCACTCACATAACTGTGCACAATTTTCCACCAGACAACAACAACAAGGCGGGGCAGGGGGAGGGAGGAGATTAAAGTAAAAAAAACTTAAAAAGATATTTATTTGTAGTAGATAGTGTTAATGAACACATCTCTGCCTGTGTCCCAAAACAAATTCCTTTTCACAACACCTTGGAAAAAAAGCACATCTGGTTGTATTTCAGAGGCTTTTCACAGCAATCCTGATAAATCAGCCACTTAAGAGTTTTCTCTTTAACAAAGAGAGGTCCAAAGAGCCATGCAAATGAAGTTTCATTAACAGTGTTTGTATTGGCCATCAGAGTCTTGGCCCAAGGATGCAAAAATAGCGAACAAAATTCCTTGACCATACCAGACATGGGTCCGTTTAAAGTTAAAACTTTGGAAATAGAATTCGCCTCTTTGCCATAAGTTCTGTCTCACAGCATTTCCCCAACAAGTTGTGTTATGAAACTAATGGAAAAACAGCTTATCTCTTTCTTTTGTCCTAAAGTTTAACTCTCATCTTTAAATGTTCAGCAAGATTTCTTGTTTGTTATGAAGAGCTGGTTATGAGCATTCAAGGGGCATACAGCTCGGATGTTTAATGGGGTATTCAGGATTCCAAGATCATCACAATGGCCTTCTCCACCGGATAGTCAGTTTGTCAGATATTCAGTATGCCAGCACACAGGTTGGAGAACTGTGAAGGAAATTTAAAGTCAATGAAGAAGGTAGCATTCGGGGGCTTCGGGGAGTACAGAGATAATTGTGGATCAATTGTGCCAGACAATTTGAAGCAACTTAAGAACTGCCGTCAGTACTTTTTAATTGTTTCTGCTGCAGAGTTTGAGAGATCATTTAGTTCAATGAATGATGTGTTAACACCTAGTTGCGATGCCCTGTCCATTAGTTGCATATCATCTTTGTCCTTTTATTAAGCTGGTTGGTCCACTGTTCCACATGCTTAAGCCTAAAGATTATGTCAAGAAGTGGCTTGTAGGTGGCGGCTTGAAAGCCGGAAATTGTAGAAATGTGACAAGAGAAGCTCTCGGCTCTTCTGTCTTACTTTTATTTTATTTGAAGAGTCTGAACTGTCTCCCCTCCTTAAGCCTGGGCTCCTGGGCATTGAGAGAGTAAAAAAAAAAAAAAAAAAAAAAAAAAGAAAAACAAAAAAACTACAATTTTCTCATGTAATGAAATAGGGTAAAACGAGATCATGTCAGTCCTAAGTTAGGTAACTTTTTCACTTTTGGAAAAGTCAATAAAACCTCCACTCTGAGCACCCAATGCCAAGTGGATAGAAAACTATGTGCAGCCCTCCAAGGAATTATTAAGGGGCCCCTTGAGTCTATCAGCTATATGCCTAAGAGAAGTACACGTCGGAACAGGAGAGATGGGAAATAATTCAGGATCATCATCAGAAGTGCCCTTTCACATTAGACTCTGTCTAACACGAGAGCTCAGCCGTCTCCTAGTTTGGTGCCTGCACTTTAAACAGAATTTTGTTTTGCGTCCCTGGGTATTCTTTCCTATAACGTGTACATGAGCTCGAAAACTTACGGACTGAAGAATCAAATGTGTTTGTCTTATGATAGCAGTGGGGCTTGTACTCCTCAACAGCGTATTTTTAAGTACGTTCTCTCTCGTCTCTCATGTATTCCCATTTTCTCCAGAGGGAAGAGTCCGAGAAACTCGCCATTCAATTATTCTTTCTTCTTGAACAAAATTTAAAGGAGACAGCGTTGCAGACACACTATCTTCTCTCTGGCGGGTCTGTGGCCATTTGGCTTCTTTGTGCTCCCCCCAGCCCCCTACCCGCCTCCCCCGTTTTCATACCTTTTTTGTTCCGGCAAGAGACCTAAAAACTTACATCATGGGAGTCAGTAGCTTGTGACTTCAAAACGGGCCTTCAAATTCAAGTGATGATAGATAGCTCATGATTAAAATATCTCTCTTTTCTTTGTGCAATGAGCCAGCAAGATTCTTTGAGAGCATTTAAACTCTAATGCTATCATACTTCAACATTCTTCTCCAGGATCCTTCACATTCACAATTTCTCAAGAGAGGGTATTACCTGTCCAAATTCTCATCAGTGCCGTTGTGTTCAGCTATAACCTTGAACTGTGTCTGGCCTTTCTTTACTCCCTTCCAAGGCGTACTCCTGGAGCTACTATTTTTCTCTCCCCACGTGTATAGCCACTGGGAAAAGGCACCATTTAGACCGTTACCAATTTTGAGTTAAAATGCTTGAAAGTCTGCAGGATTTTGATCTGATTTCTGCAGATAATTTGAGGGGGGGGGGGGGACGTCTCTCTTGCGCAGCTTGGGAAGTAGCTCCATCTTCTTGATGATAAGTTGCTGAGAGCAGAGGAAGAAAAGAGCATTTCAGTTATTGAATATTTAATTCTGGACAGCAGTTTAAACGGGACTGGGATTTGGGCAATGGCTCCAGCCCCCTCCTAACTTAGTACAGTTTCAGTTCTTAGTATTCCTTAATTATCCCACTGAGATGTTTGAGAAGCAACTAGTAGTAAATGAACTTGGCAAATCAGCTATTACCCAAGTAATGAAATACAAATACATATGTTTGACAATTCTGCAGGGAAATTCTTTAAGCCAGGATTCTCAATGGATTGTATTGGCCAAGAGAGGGAAAAACAGGTGTTGTTAGCAAACCGTATCTACAAACAATTTGACAGGAGTTTTAAAATAATGCACAGATTTTCTTTGCCATGAATTCCAAATGTGTCAATTAACCTATGGAGAATTCTGATTGTCAAATAGTGAATCAATAGATGCCCCACAGGAGGGTGAAGGGAGGGCTCGCTGTGATGCAGGGTTAAATATTCAAGGCTTTCTCCCAAACAGTATATCTAAGGATGCATATCAACTCACATCTAACCTCCAACAAAGCAGAGATCAGCTCTACTAAGAAAATTGATTTTATTCAACAGTAAGGCAAGGGAAATAGTAAATTCAATATTTGTGGAAAGAAAATAAGCGAAGCCAGCTATTCCTGGTGGTCTGAGACTGTTCTCTGTTTTGGTAATTATGCCTTTATGTTTTAGAGCTCTTATTTACATTTTCAGAAGGGCTTGAAATAGTTCCTGCACCGAGCCATCCCCCCCGAGCATCCAGGTTCTTCTACTGTGCAACAATAAAGTCGTCCCCGGACCAATACAAGCTGAAAATGAATCCTAACTTTATAGAAAGGGCTGCCTCGCTTGCCTCATTGTTTGGAGTTTCTTTAGAGCTGAATCACAAACTAATGATCTCCACTGCAGCCAGGTCCTTGGTGTGATAGTATCTCATTGTAGCGGAGCCCACATTTACATAATGGGTAGTCTAAAATACCTTTGAGTTCCACAATGGAACTGTGGAAAATAATTTTTAGCCTAGTTTCTGTTGCACCTGGATAGTAAGGTACAGGCGGAAATACAGCGACGGGGTGAATTTACTAATGTTTGCTATTGGATGGTAAGCCATTCTAAAGCTATGAAAGCCTCCCAAACCCCATAGGTCTCCATTTTGCCATTAGCCGTACCACTTTAAACATTCTGCTGCAAGAAATATTGACAGGTCAAGTACAGCTGGGAAGAGCACGTGTCCCAGTGGCCTTTACACTGACAGTTTCTCCCACATTAAAGAGTTAACTAGCAGCCAACCAGCTCGAAGTGGGAGCTAATGAATGAAATGGAGATTGATATAGACTCTCTTTGGAGGTGCATCGATCTGTATCTTGTGAACTCAGCTTAGGAATTCTGCAGGCAGCACTGCCTGAGTAACCCTGGCATGGTGCCCATTAGCAAATAACTCTTTTTAATGTTGGTCTTCAATTGATATGTTTATTGTATTGCATCTTACAGTGACCCTTCCCTCTGCTGCCGTTGTATGTGATGGTTGTGGTATCAAGCTAAGGGAGAGCTCAACAGGGTACATTTGAGTTTGGGCAGAGTCGATGAAATACTTAATTAACTAACTGCATCCTTCATTTGCATGTGATGTATCAAAGAGGTCTTACTGGGATACTGAATCTTCTTCCTTGCTACCCCAGCTAGCAGCAAGGGATCTAATTAGGATTTTAGGCCTTGGCACAGACACTATCTCTTATGACGCTACCACAATGAAAATAGGTTTTAAAACAGTAAAAGACTGGTTAGTCTCACAACCTCTAATGAAGATAGTATCTGTGTAACTGATAAGCCTCAGAGGCAAGCGAACGTAATGCCTGGTGAAAGAACCAAATGGTGACTGACCTTCTAGGTGTTGATGGAGTCCAGTATGTCACCTTTAAGCCCTACTTGAGTGGGTCCTTTGTACTTAGCAGCGGTTCTCTAAGCTTAGTGAGTTTAATGTTCATAAGAGTCACGTGGGGCCCTTGTGGTTCAAGGGGTCTAGATGGGAGCCTGGAAACATGCATATTGATCCTCTACCAGTTTTGATGCTGGTGATCTTTAGACTTTAACTTTTTCAATGGTGATGTAAGCCATTAGACACAAAGGAGTTAAGAGGCGCTCAGAGGACGCTGGGTCAAAAATGGGAATTGCTAAAATGTTAACCTAAACATACGCGTGAGAAATTGCAATGTTCCTCTCATTAGTTTCACTTCAATGACTGTTCTCTCTGTGGAGGTGACTCTTAGCCCTGGAACTGGGCTCCTTTAGCCACCGTCTCCAGTCTCTGGTTTGGGCCTCCCCAGGGACCCAGGATCCAAGTCCCCTTCCTCATACACAGGGGTCCCTACTTTGACTCCACATTGCGGCATTGCTTCTTAACTTCTCCTGCAGTCTTACAGAGGGGAAGTCCTTTTTCTTTCATCAGCTCATGCTCGAAGGTACTTCATTACACTACGTTGAAATTATTGCTAATATGCTAAACTAGCGGACTGAAAACTGCCCTACTGAGATAACCTTGATAAGCCAAGTGTCTCCTTTTGTAGGGAAAGATCTCGAGTCCATGGAGTTTGGGCAGCTTGTAGCCAAGCCAGAACTAGAGCCCACGTCTCCTTAAACCTCTCTCTGCTACTCAGGCTTACCAAAGAATACTTAGCTTATTGTCTGAATGCAAAATTATGTCAAAGAAATCCAGTGCCAACCATCTCTGTTACTGGAATAAAAAGCACCTTGAATTATTTGTTAGTGACATGACCAAGCTCATCTAGAAAGAAAACTATATACTACAGCCCCTTCAGAGCCAGCTTAGTTGCCAGAGAAATTGAAGGGGATGTAACAATGCCTAAGAAAGAGTTCAGAAGCAGTTTGTTTCTTCCCAGGAAACTCTTAAGTCCGGTCAAAATCACAAAATGTCGGTCCTTTCAGGGTGCCTTGCACATTACTGAGCCCTGGTGCTACTAAAATTAAATACATGGTGTTTCCAAAATGTCAGCAGAGCATGCATTTCCCACCCACCCCCCCCCCCACCCCCCCCAGATTTATATGTTGAAGCCTTAATCTCCACTGTGATCTATTTGGAGGTGAGACCTTAGGGAAGTAACTTAGGGAAGTAACTTCCTTAGGGAAGTAACTAGGACATGAAGGTGGAGCCCTCACAAGTGGGATTAGCACCCATATAGGAAGAGACATGAGAGAGATGAACTCACTCTTTCTCCACTGTGAGGATCTAGCAAGAAGGTGGCCATCTGCCAACTAGGTCTCACCAGACACTGAATCTGCTGGCAACCTTGATCGTAGACTTCCAGCCTCTAGACCTGTGAGAAACAAAGCTTTGTTATGTAAGCCACCCAGTCTATGGTAATTTGTTATGGCAGTCCAAGGCGACCCAGACAGTACGCATAATAAGTGCACATGATAAGGGTAGTTGCCAGGGGCATTAGGGAAGCAACTAATGTTAAATTCAGGCAGAAGGAACAAATTTCCTGTGGGTACCTCACTGTGCCTGGAGATGAGGAGTTTTGTGAGGACACAGGCATGGCAGCGACAGTGGGCACAGGAGGCAGTGTGTGGACCAGGGAATGTTGAAGGCAGTAATTCCTGGGAGTTTGTGACATGTGGAGGCTAAGTCGGGGTATGTGTGTGTGGGGGGGGTGCCTTTCTCCAACATAGCGAATACAGGAGGAAGAGCAGATTTGGAGGTGTGGAGAGGAACGAGCAAGGGAGCTTTGACTCACTCCACTTTGGGGCAGATTAAGTTGCAGAGGCCTGGGGGATATTAGGCTAGACATGTGGAAAAGGGCTCTCCAAGTCTGAGGTTTCAGGAATGTCCATGGTAGTGAACCATCAGTATGATGGTAGCTGAAGCCACGGGTATAAAAAAGACTGGTTAAGGCTGTGGTTCTCAAGCTGTGGTCCCAGGCCAGCAGCAGCAGAATCCCCTGGAACTTGTTTTTCTAAATGTGAATCCTTGGGCCCCAGCCCCAGACCTGTTGAATCAGAATGTCTGGGGTTAGGACCCAGTCCTCAGAGTCCAGCCCTCCAGCTGATTCTGATGTATACTCTAGTTTGAGAAGCACTGGTTTAAGGAAAGTGTAGCATGAGAACAGCTGTAGAGCTGGTGGAAAAAGGGAGAGCCCGTGCAAAAGTTCTTCAGATGTGGACAGAGGGGTAGGACAGGAAGCAGAAGATGACGTGGTGCCATTTAAAGAGGGGGGAAGGGCTTCCCTGGTGGCGCAGTGGTTGAGAGTCCGCCTGCCGATGCAGGGGACGCGGGTGCGTGCCCCGGTCCGGGAAGATCCCACGTGCCGCGGAGCGGCCGCGCCCGTGAGCCCTGGCCGCTGAGCCTGCGCGTCCGGAGCCTGTGCTCCGCAACGGGAGAGGCCACAACAGTGAGAGGCCCGCGTACCGCAAAAAAATATTTATATAATAAGTAAATAAATGAAGAGAGGGGAGTGTTTTGAGTAGGATGAGTGGTTAGTAATGGCGAACATGCAGGGCCCAGATAGATAGGAAGAGGCCTACGACATGCCCATCAGGTCTGACAATTCATAGATTGTTGGAGAGTTGGCTTGAGTGCTTTCAGAGCAGCCCGTCCGAGGGCCAGTTTCCAGAGGGTTGCTGATGGAAGAGGGTGTGAGGACGTGGGGATAAGGAGATTAGATTACTTTTTCAACAATCTTAGCCGGCAAGGGAAAAAGGGGAGAGAGGAGGATGAAGACCAGGGGAATTTTAAGCTGGAGGAGAGGTATCTTTTCAAGATGTACAAGCCTTGGGTTTGTTCGTGGACCCACAGGGAGGAGTCAGGGAGGAGCAGAGGCGGCAGACACAGAGGCGACAGAGTCTCACCTTGGACACGGCAGTGACCTCCCATCGGGCTTCCCCTTCCCCAGACTCTCTTGGCCCCAATTTAGAAGTTGAATCACAGCCTTCTTTTAATTGTGACAGCACCAGCATCACCGAATATCAGACATAGCCCAGACTTAACGTCCTGTATGAGGCGCGGGACCATCACTGTACCCTCCAGACATCCTCATGCCCTGGACTTGTCCGGTCTCACGGCCTCTCTGTAGCTGCAACCCCACTATCCTCCGCCGGCTCCCTGTGGTCGGCCTGGAGAATCTCTTCTTCTGATCCTTAAAGACCCATCTTCTCTGTGAAACGTTCCCTTCTCCCCTAGGCAGCACGAGTTGATTCTTCCTGCCTTTAGCCCTGTGTAGACCTCCCTCTCTGCCATGTCTCACACTGCATTGTAGCCACGCCCTCACGTATCTGTCTCAGGGGCTGTAAACCCGTGGACCAGAAACACAACTGGACCCCACTTGCCTTTGATTCCACTGCCCTGCACAGTGTCTGCCCATGATAGGGGCTCATTGGAAGTTTATGAAGGGACCGTGTGCTCAGTTTCAGCAGTAGAGGTTCACTAGTCCATCTGTGTTATTGGCCTGCCTCAAGTCTCTAAATCCGTCTGACACAGAAAGAAGTTTTGCAAAACTGTAGCCGTTTTCTCTCTAGGATAAAGGGTTTCCTCGGGTGTGGGTTTCATGACTTGAGCTGGCGTTTCCTGTTGCCCAAGTTACTCGGCAGTGACATATGAGGACCTCTCCAAAGCCGCACTTAGCCTGGGAGAGTTCCTAAAGAAGTCTAGGTTAAATCTTGAGAATCAAGTCGCCACCACCAAGAGACTGTAAGACACGGCTATTTTGACCACGCACCAAGGCAGCACAGCACTCACCAGTCAGACAGCCCTCCTCAGAGCCACACACGTGTGAAATGCCGGAATTCCATCGCCAGGCACACCAGGCCCCTCAATTTCAAAACCAGGCACCACGGTTAAACACTCAAAATGAAAATCTCCTTGCCGGTTAAGAAATTTCCAGTGTCTTCATTTCCCTCCTGCTACCAGGCTATCAGCAGGAGGAGAACATGCACGATAACACTGTTGTGCGCACGTACGTGTGCACGTGCGCGCACACACGGAGTAATTGCAGGTTTAAAGATCGAAAGCGTTGGTCTTATTCGCTCTTCTTCTACTCGAACCGTTATATCTATATTTGTTCTCCTTCAGCACCACTGTAGACAGAGGCATTTTATTTTTTCACGGTAAAAATAATCTTTTTACTACAGGCTTGAGAAAAGCATCTCTCTACAGTTGTGGTGTAATACACTATTTTTAAAATGTTTTCTTTGAGGTCACTTTTAGTACTGGCAGTAAAGAATGAGTTCCCAACAATGATCTAAAGACACTGAGAAGTAAATCTTTTTCATTGAAAATTAGTGAGGAATCTATAATGAAATTTTAAAGTTTCATCTTCAGTACTGAACTCTCTAGTTAAAATGCAAAGCGCTCCCTCTATCACGCCATTCCTAACTCTGTAATAAATGACCCAAGAATCACTTCCAGCTTGCTGGACCCAGTTAGGATATATAGAAAGTATCCATGGGTTTAGACTTACTTAGCACATCATTTATAGGGTCAATTATAACTAATTTTTCTCCCCATATGATGTTGAAGAAGTGATCGGAAGAAACTTTTCCATGTAATATCAGCTTTGTTCACTACCTTAAAGAATTTTCAAGCGTACAAAGCCCTGCTTTTTCATCAAGGGAAAAAATAGATTATATATCGTTCAGGAAACAGAAAAAAAATTATAAGGAGATTTTGCCTATTGAAGGTAATGGATTGTCAGGGACCCTTGACACTATTCTACAGGAGAGGCCACGTAAAATCAATACATCTTAGGCGAGGGTTTAATTCATTTGTAGGTTCTTGCAACAAATGACTTACCTTTTTTGTTTGCCGTTTTTCTTTGTCACTTTTGCACTCAGGAGTAGCTACGTTTTTTATCTGTCTCGTTATTTAGCGCAAAACAAGACGATCGTTCATTATTACCGCGTATTTTTTAAGGAGAATGATTGCCACGCATGAAGCATCCAAGAATCGAGAAGTTGGGCTAAACGTGGTGGTCGTAAAGCACTGCCTTCTGCCCACTTGCCTAAGGTGCAGCATCTACTCCACCAAGGAGCTGGGCCCGATCCCCAGTCATACACTATTCTTTCTCATTCCTGTGCCTCTCGTGAAGAGATTCCCCGCCATGCTGCCTAGTTCTTGTAGGGTTAGTGGCTTATTTGAAAGGAGGGTGCTTTCAAACGTGCAACTTGGTAAAAGGAAGGAAAGGCTTTTAAGAGGACTTGCTTTTGATAGTGTTGATTCTGTGTGGTGAGGTGGCCCATCAAAGAATTTGGAGTGAAAAGTATTGGACATTTCCACCTACCAAACACCTGTGACTGTCTGTATTCAGTCTAGTAAAAATTTCCTCTTTATATTTGGAGAGTTTTCTTTTCGGTGTTACATCAGTATTAAAGACAATTATCTGATGCTCGTGGTCAAACAGCTGGGCGGTTAGTCCTCCCATCTGCTTCTCCCAAATCATGACTCTCCACGGGCATGGCTGTGTAGGGGGACCCTCCAGAGTCAGCACCAAGCTGTGTTTGATCCCAGTTCTTCTACTTACCATCTGCGTCACGTTGCGTTAACTCTTTACATCTCTCTCCTTAGTTGTCTCATCTGTAAAATGGAGAAAATAATATTGCCAGCCATGTAGTCCTGTTCAGTGGATTAAATTTCAACCGTACAATACATATCGTACACGGTGGACAAAAGCCCTCAATAGACATGGGCTATTATTATCTTTCACCGCCAGTGAGAACTTTGCATTTGGTAGGTGCCACATCATAGCTTGGCTCCTTCGGTGAAGACTTTCAGGCCAGAACTAGAAAGGCCCAGCCTCAAATGAGGAAGTTGAAGCTATGGAACTGCTAGAACAAGCATTCCAAAGCAATTCTTTACAGCGGTAATGGATGTGGCAAATGTGTGGATTTTGTTAGGATTTCTTCTGACAGCCATGAACACAGATATATTTTAAAGTAATGTAACTGTCCTGAATCTCAAACAGGGAATACAATGACTTCCAGCATTATTTTTCACTTCTCCAGTGACACTCCGGAAGTCAGATTTGATAAATTCCTTAGAAGTTATTTGACTTAGAAAGGGCCCTGTACCATTTAACCTTGGTTTTGTTCTGCTCAGACCTGTGTCCAAGGCCCATCCAACGTAATACATCACAAAGGTTAATACGCCAAAGCCTTCCCAGAGCATGATTCCCTAGGACCGCTTTTAGGGAAAACGACCTTAAAGTGAGACTTTTCGAAACATTGGTAGCTATTACCACGCCAGGTTTAAGATATACCACTTTAAGCCCATTTCTCCCCTGCAGCAAGAAGTATAAGAGAAAAAGCCCAGAGTATCAGGAATCAGCAAAGGTGGATAATTATACATAATTTTCATTGTCTTGGCCAATCTCAAGAAAAAGAAGCTGGAGACAAATATAGAATATCAAGAATTGTGCTGCTCTAAAAAACTATTAGTTCTGCTTTATATTTGTGGTCACTGATACTGCCAGGTACGACATAATCTGAAAACAATTGTCTAGTCGTTTATGTTTTTTTCTTAAGAAAGTTATAATTTACTTAGCTTTTCTGGAAACGCTGAGGACTTGTTGGTAGTTTATATAACATGGCCTCTAAAATGGAATTCGCAGTAAAGATGATGATAATAGATTCAAGGGTCAAAAGTTATATATTCTCCTCTTTGTTCCTGGTCAAGAAGACGGCCTTTTCTTTCTGAGTTCAGAAACATGAGGGGCAGCTTGGGGCTTTCCCCAAACTAAGTTGCCCTCTGCGACATGCTCTTGCGTGAGCTACCAGATCAGGGTTGGAGCAAGAATATACAGCTTTTCACGTCAATAATTATCCTTTTAGAATCTGCTCTCTTACATGATCCTCAAAAAACCAGCTGCCGGGGCTTCCCTGGCGGCGCAGTGGTTGAGAGTCCGCCTGCCGATGCAGGGGACACGGGTTCGTGCCCCGGTCCGGGAAGATCCCACATGCTGCAGAGTGGCTGGGCCCGTGAGCCATGGCCGCTGGGCCTGCGCGTCTGGAGCCTGTGCTCCGCATCAGGAGAGGCCACAACGGTGAGAGGCCCGCGTACCGCAAAAAAAATAAACCAGCTGCCAGGTAGGCATTTTTAAAAGAGAAAAGTAGAAGTGGTACCTGACTTGACCGAGGTCCCTTAGGAACTTAGTGGTGACATGTAAACCGAGGCATAGGTCTCCCCATCCTTGGTTCTATGTTCCTTCCACTAGAGTGTCTTATTGCTTATCATGTTCTCAAATTACCACTATGACTCTCACAAACATGACTCTTGTTTGCTCCCCACATCCCCGCTCCCCGGGGAAAACAGTATCAAGGGAAACTGCCTCTCAGGCAGACGAGGTTTAGTAGATGCTATATGTAAATCACATTGTCCCTATCAGATAAGTGGCCTGTAACATTTTCTTGGAAGATCTACTCAAAGGCTATGTGGTGCTCAACTTTGCAATATGTTCTGACATTTCCTTGACCTTGTTTGTCTATCCATTGACACAGTTTAAAGAATCTCTCCAAAAATATTTCAAGTGCTCATTTTTTAAGAATTAAAACTCAAAATTCTTAAATTTAAGAAATCGTTCCCGAGAGAAAAAGCTTATAGAAATATTTTATAACGCCATTTGATTTCAAACATAATGTTTTATGTGTAAATTGGTCATGAAAAATTAATCTTCTAATCAAGGGCAGACTCTCATTCATTCGTTTATTTGATGAGCAGTAGCAGAGGCCTACCAAGTACAAAAAGACTACCCCATATTCTTTGGGATTAGTGGGGAGAGGGAAGTGTTGTCAGAGGAAAAACATGAAAAACAAAGTTCCTGCTCTCTACGAGTTGAAACTCTGGTTGTACAAATACTCAAACATGAACCAGCCAAAAAAATTTTTTTAAACCTTTATTCTTTTATTTTTTATTATTTATTTATTATTTATTTATTTATTTATTTATGGCTGTGTTGGGTCTTCGTTGCTGCGCGCGGGCCCCCTCTAGCTGTGGCGAGCGGGGGCCACTCCTCCCCGCAGTGCGCGGGCCTCTCCCTGCCGCGGGCTCCAGGCACGCGGGCTTCAGCAGTTGTCGCACGTGGGCTCAGTAGTTGTGACTTGCGAGCTCAAGAGCGCAGGCTCAGCAGCCGTGGCGCACGGGCCCAGCCGCTCCGCGGCATGTGGGATGCCCCCGGACCAGGGCCCAACCAGCGTCCCCCGCACCGGCAGGC